>NC_135821.1:32456366-32756366 GCF_964213995.1 Mustelus asterias
TTTGCCCAAGTAAGAGCCCTTAACCGGCCTCTGCCTGACGCCTTGTGCACTGTAACATGGGAGACAGCTCAGCGTTGAACAGGAAGGCTGTGGGGAAATTCAAGCATTTTATTTTACAAACATCACCACTTCAAATACTATGGGGTGGTTGCTGGCTAAGATCTGACCCCACTTTCCAGGATGATCACAAGTGGTTGCATTGCCATTAATGGCCAGCTGGGGGTGATGCTGAGCTTCTTTCTGATATACGTGCCAGCAGTGCCACCAACAGCCTGACTGAGGTACTGCAACCAAAGTGTCTGTGCTGAAACTCATTAATCTCTCATTACATGGGCCAGTTGCTTTCTAATTACAACCAATGAAAATTTGGAAATAATATCTTGGGTACAAGTGGCAGGAAAAAATAAAGATTGTGAAATATAGTTATCTCCTCAATATAGTATCAAAGGGTTGTGAGTGAACACAGTGTCAGGCTCTGATCTGCTCAGACAGGAGTACAAGGTTCTGATCTCCGATGTTTCTCTTTCTTGCTACAGGGGCGCGATGCAGGAGATCAGCATATTGTGGAAGTTGTCCTGAAAATGATGCAAGGTCAGTGCTGAGAGTGTGTTACACAAAATAGTCTGAAAAGGTACAGAGCGTTACTGAGCAGTGCCACATATTAATAGTGTGCTCATATGTGTCACTGAGTGTGTGTGTGTGTGTCACTGTGTGTGTGTGTGTCACTGAGTGTGTGTGTCACTGAGTGTGTGTGTCACTGTGTGTGTGTGTCACTGTGTGTGTGTGTCACTGAGTGTGTGTGTCACTGAGTGTGTGTGTCACTGAGTGTGTGTGTCACTGTGTGTGTGTGTGTCACTGAGTGTGTGTGTCACTGAGTGTGTGTGTCACTGTGTGTGTGTGTGTCACTGAGTGTGTGTGTGTCACTGAGTGTGTGTGTCACTGTGTGTGTGTGTGTCACTGAGTGTGTGTGTCACTGAGTGTGTGTGTCACTGTGTGTGTGTGTGTCACTGAGTGTGTGTGTCACTGTGTGTGTGTGTGTCACTGAGTGTGTGTGTCACTGTGTGTGTGTGTGTCACTGAGTGTGTGTGTCACTGTGTGTGTGTGTGTCACTGTGTGTGTGTGTGTCACTGAGTGTGTCACTGAGTGTGTGTGTGTCACTGAGTGTGTGTGTGTCACTGTGTGTGTGTGTGTCACTGTGTGTGTGTGTCACTGAGTGTGTGTGTGTCACTGAGTGTGTGTGTCACTGAGTGTGTGTGTGTCACTGAGTGTGTGTGTCACTGTGTGTGTGTGTGTGTCACTGAGTGTGTGTGTCACTGTGTGTGTGTGTGTCACTGAGTGTGTGTGTCACTGAGTGTGTGTGTCACTGTGTGTGTGTGTGTCACTGAGTGTGTGTGTCACTGTGTGTGTGTGTCACTGAGTGTGTGTGTCACAGTGTGTGTGTGTGTCACTGAGTGTGTGTGTCACTGAGTGTGTGTGTCACTGTGTGTGTGTGTGTCACTGTGTGTGTGTGTGTCACTGAGTGTGTCACTGAGTGTGTGTGTGCCACTGAGTGTGTGTGTCACTGAGTGTGTGTGTGTCACTGTGTGTGTGTGTGTCACTGTGAGTGTGTGTGTCACTGTGAGTGTGTGTGTCACTGTGTGTGTGTCACTGTGTGTGTGTCACTGTGTGTGTGTCACTGTGTGTGTGTGTCACTGTGTGTGTGTGTGTCACTGAGTGTGTCACTGAGTGTGTGTGTGTCACTGAGTGTGTGTGTCACTGAGTGTGTGTGTGTCACTGTGTGTGTGTGTGTCACTGTGTGTGTCACTGTGAGTGTGTGTGTCACTGAGTGTGTGTGTGTCACTGTGTGTGTGTGTGTCACTGTGTGTGTGTGTGTCACTGTGAGTGTGTGTGTCACTGTGTGTGTGTGTGTCACTGAGTGTGTGTGTCACTGAGTGTGTGTGTGTCACTGAGTGTGTGTGTGTCACTGTGTGTGTGTGTGTCACTGTGAGTGTGTGTGTCACTGTGAGTGTGTGTGTCACTGTGTGTGTGTCACTGAGTGTGTGTGTGTCACTGAGTGTGTGTGTCACTGAGTGTGTGTGTGTCACTGTGTGTGTGTGTGTCACTGTGTGTGTCACTGTGAGTGTGTGTGTCACTGAGTGTGTGTGTGTCACTGTGTGTGTGTGTGTCACTGTGTGTGTGTGTGTCACTGTGAGTGTGTGTGTCACTGTGTGTGTGTGTGTCACTGAGTGTGTGTGTCACTGAGTGTGTGTGTGTCACTGAGTGTGTGTGTGTCACTGTGTGTGTGTGTGTCACTGTGTGTGTGTGTGTCACTGTGAGTGTGTGTGTCACTCTGTGTGAGTTCGCAGGGCCCCCCCCAGCCATGTGTGTAGACATGGTGTGTTCATTGTAATTTGCCTCTGTGGACACTGACTTAGAAGGTTTTGAAGGACAATTGCTCCAGTTATCCATTGCCAGGACTGGTTGGATCAACTCCTGGGTCCTGTTCTTATCTGCTAAAACTGCTCACTATTCCTGACCCATCCTGGAATGAAAAAATAATCCCTACTGCAAACTATTTCCTTCAATCCCTCTCTCTTGTTCTCTCCACACTCCTCTCTAACAAGTGTCAGGAGCTCATGAACCTTGCTGTTGTGAGGCAATGTTATCAGCTGGCCCTGTCATAGAATCATAGAATCCCTACAGTACAGAAAGAGGCCATTTGGCCCATCAAGTCTGCACCGACCACAATCCCACCCAGGCCCTACCCCCATATCCCAATATATTTTACCCACTAATCCCTCTAACCTACACATCTCAAGACACTAAGGGCAATTTTTAGCATGGCCAATCTACCTAACCCGCACATCTTTGGACTGTGGGAGAAAACCGGAGCACCCGGAGGAAACCCACGCAGACACGAGGAGAATGTGCAAACTCCACACAGACAGTAACCCAAGCCAAGAATCGAACCCAGGGCCCTGGAGCTGTGAAGCAGCAGTGCTAACCACTGTGCTACCGTGCTGTCCCACCTGGCCAAACCTCCTAAAGTTTCCCTGAACTCACATCTGTCCCTCGTTTCTCTCCCATCTCCTCACTTACCTCTCTGAGTTCATCCTGTCTATGAGAGCCTCTTCCTGTTCCCTTGATGCTTTTTCCACTAAACTGCTGATTACATAAGAACATAAGAACTAGGAGCAGGAGTAGGCCATCTGGCCCCTCGTGCCTGCTCCGCCATTCAATAAGATCATGGCTGATCTTTTTGTGGACTCCGCTCCACTTACCCACCCGCTCACCATAACCCTTAATTCAAAGAACAAAGAACAGTACAGCACAGGAAACAGGCCCTTCGGCCCTCCAAGCCTGTGCCGCTCATTGGTCCAACTAGACCAATCGTTTGTATCCCTCCATGCCCAGGCTGCTCATGTGACTATCCAGGTAAGTCTTAAACGAGGCCAGCGTGTCTGCCTCCACCACCCTACTTGGCAGCGCATTCCAGGCCCCCACCACTGTGTAAAAAATGTCCCTCTGATATCTGAGTTATACCTTGCCCCTCTCACCTTGAGCCCGTGACCCCTCGTGATCGTCACCTCCGACCTGGGAAAAAGCTTCCCACTGTTCACCCTATCTATACCCTTCATAATTTTGTACACCTCTATTAGGTCTCCCCTCACTCTCCATCTTTCCAGGGAGAACAAGCCCAGTTTACCCAATCTCTCCTCATAGCTAAGACCCTCCATACCAGGCATCATCCTGGTAAACCTTCTCTACACTCTCTCTAAAGCCTCCACATCCTTCTGGTAGTGCAGCGACCAGAACTGGATGCAGTACTCCAAATGCGGCCGAACCAACGTTCTATACAGCTGCAACATCAGACTCCAGCTTTTATACTCTATACCCCATCCAATAAAGGCAAGCATACCATATGCCTTCTTCACCACCTTCTCCACCTGTGTTGCCACCTTCAAGGATTTGTGGACTTGCACACCTAGGTCCCTCTGTGTTTCTATACTCTTGATGGCTCTGCCATTTATTGTATAACTCCCCTCTACATTAGTTCTTCCAAAATGCATCACTTCGCATTTATCTGGACTAAATTCCATCTGCCATTTCTCCGCCCAATTTTCCAGCCTATCTATATCCTGCTGTATTGTCCGACAATGTTCATCGCTAACCGCAAGTCCAGCCATCTTCGTGTCATTCGCAAACTTGCTGATAACACCAGTTACACCTTCTTCCAAATCATTTATATATATCACAAACAGCAGAGGTCCCAGTACAGAGCCCTGCGGAACACCACTGGTCACAGACCTCCAGCTGGAAAAAGACCCTTCGACTGCTACCCTCTGTCTCCTATGGCCAAGCCAGTACTCCACCCATCTAGCCATCTCTCCTTGTATCCCACGAGCCTTAACCTTCTTAACCAACCTGCCATGTGGGACTTTGTCAAATGCATTACTGAAATCCGTATAGACGACATCCACGGCCCTTCCTTCGTCAACCGTTTTTGTCACTTCCTCAAAAGACTCCACCAAATTTGTAAGGCACGACCTCCCTCTTACAAAACCATGCTGTCTGTCACTAATGAGATTGTTCCGTTCTAAATGCACATACATCTTGTCTCTAAGGATCCTCTCCAACAACTTCCCTACCATGGACGTCAAGCTCATCGGCCTATAATTTCCCGGGTTATCCCTGCTATCCTTCTTAAATAACGGTACCACATTCGCTATCCTCCAATCCTCAGGGACCTCACCTGTGTCCAATGAAGAGACAAAGATTTCTGTCAAAGGCCCAGCAATTACATCTCTTGTCTCCCTGAGCATTCTAGGATAGATGCCATCAGGCCCTGGGGATTTGTCAGTTTTAATGTTCCCTAAAAAACCTCACACTTCCTCCCTTGTAATGGAGATTCTCTCTAACGGGTCAACACCTCTCTCTGAGACACTCCCAGTCAACAAGTCCCTCTCCTTTGTGAATACCGATGCAAAGTATTCATTTAGGATCTCCCCTATTCCCTTGGGTTCTAAGCATAATTCCCCTCCTTTGTCCCTGAGAGGTCCGACTTTTTCCCTGACAACTCTTTTGTTCCTAACATATGAATAAAATGCCTTAGGATTCTCCCTAATCCTGTCTGCCAAGAACATTTCATGACCTCCTTTTGCCCTTCTAACTCCCCGTTTGAGTTCTGTCCTACTCACTCTGTATTCCTCCAGAGCTCCATCTGTTTTCAGTTGCCTGGACCTAACATACGCCTCTCTTTTCTTTTTGATCAGATCCTCAATTTCCCTGGTTATCCACGGCTCTCGAATCCTACCTTTCCTATCTTTCCTTTTTACAGGCACATGCCTGTCCTGCAGCCTTATCAACTGTTCCTTAAAAGACTCCCACATGCCAGACAAGGACTTACCCCCGAACAGCCTCTCCCAATCAACAGCCACCAATTCCTGCCTAATCCGGCTATAGTTAGCCTTCCCCCAATTTAGCACCCTACCCTTTGGCCAACACTCGTCCTTGTCCATTGCTATCCTAAAGTTAACAGAGTTGTGGTCACTATTTGCCACATGCTCCCCTACCAAAACTTTGACGACCTGACCGGGCTCATTTCCCAGAACTAACTCCAATATAGCCCCTTTACTGTTCGAAAATTCTTTTACTGTTCAAAAATTTATCTATCCTTGCCTTAAAAACACTCAATGAGGTAGCCTCAACTGCTTCACTGGGCAGAGAATTCCACAGATTCACAACCCTTTGTGTGAAGAAGTTCCTCCTCAACTCAGTTCTAATTCTGCTTCCCCTTATTTTGAGGCTATGCCCCCTAGTTCTAGTTTCACCCGCCAGTGGAAACAACTTCCCTGCTTCTATCTTATCTATTCCCTTCACAATCTTGTATGTTTCTATAAGATTTCCCTTCATTCTTCTGAATTCCAATGAGTATAGCCCCAGTCTACTCAGTCTTTTCTCATAAGCTAACCCTCTCAACTCCGGAATCAACCTCGTGAATCTCCTCTGCACCCTCTCCAGTGCCAGTATACCCTTTCTCAAGTAAGGAGACCAAAACTGTACACAGTACTCCAGGTGTGGCCTCACCAGCACTTTATACAGCTGCAACATAAACTCGCTGTTTTTAAACTCCATCCCTCTAGCAATGAAGGACAAAATTCCATTTGCCTTCTTAATTACCTGCTGCACCTGCAAACCAACTCCTTGCGATTCCTGCACAAGGATACCCAGGTCCCTCTGCACAGCAGCATGCTGCAATTTTTTACCATTTAAATAATAGTCCATTTTGCTGTTATTCCTACCAAAATGGATGACCTCACATTTACCAACATTGTACTCCATCTGCCAGACTCTCGCCCACTCACTCAGATTATCTATAACCCTTTGCAGACTTTCAGTGTCCTCTGCACACTTTGCTCTTCCACCCATCTTAGTGCCATCTGCGAATTTTGACACACTACACTTGGTCCCGAGCTCCAAATCATCTATATAAATCATAAACAATTGCGGTCCCAACACTGATCCCTGAGGCACACCACTAGTCACTGATTGCCAACCAGAAAAACACCCATTTACCCCCACTCTTTGCTTTCTGTTAGTTAACCAATCCTCTATCCATGCTAATACATTACCCATAACACTGTGCACCTTTATCTTTGTGCGGCACTTTGTCAAATGCCTCTGGAAATCCAGATACACCACATCCACAGGTTCCCCATTGTCCACTGCACATGTAATGTTCTCAAAGAATTCCACCCGACTTCCCCTCCTGGTCCCCATGTTAGCCGATATTGTGAAGGACTCTGTCTCTTAGGTCCTGTCCTCTCTCCTTTAAGTTGCCGCTCTCCTGCAAAGAAACAGCCCTTGACCCTACTGACCTTGCAAAGTACTGCCCCATTTCCACCCTCCCTTTCCTCTCTAAACTCTTTCAATATTTTTCATTTTCCAAATGCATTCCCAGCTTTCTCAGAACTCCGTGTTCCTGCTCCTACCACAGTACAGAAATGGCTCTTGTCACAAAGTCACTGTTACCCAGCTTCCTCTCACTGGGCCCATCCTTATCTGTCTAACCGTAACCAGAGAATCACTTTCAATGGCTTTTCTTCCCACTTGGCACTGTTACCTCTGCTATACCCCCAAGGATTTATCCTTGCTCCCCTCTTATTTCTAACAAGAAGGTGTTGGTCTCGTCTGGTCTACCAGCCTCTACCTCGCAGAGTCCAAACACCAGCCCTCTGACACTCCTCTCCTCCAGACCAAGACCCTTCCACCGAACATCAAGCCATTGTCTCCTGGACTGTCACTGCTCTCATCTCCTCTGCAGATCTTTCCTACACAGCCTTTAACCTCATGGTTCCCCCAACCCCACACAGCCCCTTCTACCTCCTCCCAAGCCCCACTGGGCTGACCTCCACACCCATCATTTCAGCCGGTTCCTGCCCACCCTGTCCTAATTCCTTCCTACCTCAATGTTATTCCTTCTCCTCTTGTCCAGTCTCACTCCACCTACATTGCTCACTCCTCCTCCACCCTCTTCAACTTTAACAATTGCCAGCTTCCTGGCAATAGCCATTGTTTCTTTACCATGGATTTCCAATCCCTGTACACCGTCAGCAGCACCAGGATGGTCTGGGAATTCTCCACATCCTCCCCGTCCACCACCACCCTCCCCCACCTGACTGTACGTGTTCTCACATTGGACAGTTTCTCCTTTAACTCCACTCACCTACTCCAGATAAAAGCTGTTACTATGGCTACCTGTGCCTGTCTTTTTCTGGGATGTGTGGAGCATTTCTTGTTCCATTCTACACGGGTCTCCTTTTCCAATATATTGATGACTGTATCAGTGTCCCTTCCTGCTCACATCATGCACTGGAAAATTCCATCAACTTTCCACCTTTCTCTCCCTTCACCAACTCTTTTCTTCCCTTCCCCGATTTTTCCGTCTCTATTTCTGGGCAATCCACAAATATCCACTATAAGCCCCTTGTCTCCCACCGCCTCCGACTACACCTCCTCACAACTTGTTTCCTGTCAGGACTTTAGGTTTAAGGTTTAAGTTTGAAATTTATTTATTAGTGTCACAGACCAGCTTACATTAACACTGCAATGAAGTTACTGTGAAAATCTCCTAGTCGCCACACTCCGGCGCCTGTTCAGGGACACTGAGGGAGAATTTAGCATGGCCAATGTACCCAATCAGCACGTCTTTCGGACTGTGGGAAAAACCCACACAAACACGGGGAGAATGTGCAGATTCCACACAGACTGTGACCCAAGCCGGGAATCAAACCTGGGTCCCTGGCGCTGAGAGGCAGCAGTGCTAACCACTGTGCCACCGTGCCACCCACACTCCATTCTCCCAGTTTCTCCTTCTCTGAGTCATCTGGTGACCCAACCTTCCACACCAGCACTTCCTTTTTCCCCAATCGAGGATCCCCCACCTCACTTCCCCCTGCCCCCGATGGACAGGATCCTCGATCATGTTCACCCCATTTCACACACCTCTGCTCTCACTCCTGGAATCACCATAGGGTTTACTTGTCCTCATCTTTCACCCACCAGCCCCTGAATTCAACAGATCATTCTTCAAAATGTCCACCACCTCTAGTGTGATGCCGCCACCAAACACATCTCCTCCCGCTCCCTTTTAGCAGGGGCTGTTCCTGCCTGGACACCACGGTGCACTCCTCAATCACCCCTCAAGCCCCTGCCCAAAGCACATCGCAATGCAAGTGCAGGAGATCCAACACCTGCCCTTTTGTCTCCTCTCTTCACACTATCCCATGCCCCAAACATTCCTTCCTAGTGAAACAGCAAGTTACTGGCAGTCCCGGACTTGCAATGCAATTGGTTCCTGAAAGCCACATTGTAAGTCGAAATGTCGTAAGTCAGAACTGATTTTCCCATTGGAACAATGTTATAAATGAGGGATTGGTTCCTGGACCAAGGATGGAAATCACTCATAGGTGCCTGGTGGTGTTAAATGCTCTCAACTCTGGCCCTGTCAATCACTGAGGTGATTATTGATACCTACACACCTTGGCACAAGTTCCTCAATTAGTGTGGTGGATGTAATGAATCCATCAATCACTGCCAGTTTCCAATTTAACCTTGAACTTCTGTGAGTCTGAGCACATATTAAACACAACATAAACGTCTAAACGCATTTAAAATGTGACGGTTGTGCCAAAACATTTCATAGCATAAAACACTCATTTCCAACCCAATAGAGACAGTTCGACCCGTCCAGTCAGGCAGTTAGACGGAACAGAACATCAAAGCGAATGCACGAGGCATTATAAATTCAAAATCGATGTTGTAAAGTCAAAACAGGGAGTCAATTTATAAATCGAAATGCCGTTCATTGTAATTTGAACATTGTAAAGTCGAGGACTGCCTGTACTTGTACAACTGTCAATTTCGTTGCAGCTTTATCTATACTGGGGAAACCAAGTGCAGATTGGCTTACTGCTTTTCAGAGTATGTCTACACAGTCTGCAAGCGTGACACCAGTTCCCGGCTCCATTCTCCATTCAGACTCTGACCGCTCTGTCCTCAGAACGAGACGTCTCCATTGAAACTCATTATAAACTTGAGAAACACACACCTCGTCTTCGACAGGGCATTCTGCAGCTTTCCAGCGTCAACATTGAGTTCAACAATTTCAAGTCATAACCACTACTGGGCAGCACGGTAGCACAGTGGTTAGCACTGCTGCTTCACAGCTCCCGGGTTCGATTCCCGGCTCGGGTCACTGTCTGTGTGGAGTTTGCACATTCTCCTCGTGTCTGCGTGGGTTTCCTCCGGGTGCTCCGGTTTCCTCCCACGGTCCAAAGATGTGCGGGTTAGGTTGATTGGCCAGGTTAAAAATTGCCCCTTAGAGTCCTGGGATGCGTAGGTTAGAGGGATTAGTGGGTAAATATGTGGGGGTAGGGCCTGGGTGGGATTGTGGTCGGTGCAGACTCGATGGGCCGAATGGCCTCCTTCTGCACTGTAGGGTTTCTATGATTTCTATGATTTCTGACACACCTAAACTCAGTATGGGAGTCACAAACAGTCTGTGTGTCACTGAGAATTACTGCTTGGTGTGTTATTGCCCCGAATATTTGATAAATTTTCCAAATTTGCGTGATTGAAATGACATAGAAACTAGAAGCAGGAGGAGGCCATTCGGCCCTTCGAGCCTGTTCCACCGTCCATTTTGATCATGGCTGATCATCGAATCCAATATCCTGATCCCCCCCTTCCCCCATACATCCCTTTAGCCCCCAGAGCTATATCTATTTTATTTCTTGATTGCTGAACCTTTGCCATGTTCTGGGGTATCTGAGTGACGGAATCATTTTATTTGTGTGTTACAGAGCAGTTAGCAGCAGTAGCAGTCAGTGCCAAGAGGGCAGTACTGGGTGGAGCTGGGATGACAGGACCCCCCGGACCTCCTGGGCTGCCAGGACCTCCTGGTGAGCATGGAGACCACGGTGTTCCTGGACCTCGTGGCCTACCTGGTCTGCAAGGTGTTCATGGCCAGTTCGGAAATACTGGACCAAAAGGTAAGATGTCAAACTGCTCTTAGCAGGTAGAGAGAGCTCGGCACTGAAACATTGTGTAAACTATCACTGCTGGGGATGCTCACGAATGATAAACCTACAGATTTGCATTTTCAACATCTCGATTGTTAAGGTTCAGGTACTTGCTGTTGAGTTTGTGCAGCTCCTGCCAGTCGCAATCCAGCTCACACTGATGGGGTTAAAGCTGCAAGGTCTAAATGTTAGTCTGGGCTCATCTCACACTAGTTTCGAGGGAGTGTGAGCCAACTTCACAAAACTGACTTTATCAGCTCTGAATATTCTTCAATTCAATCAGCGAGGCCACAGGATGACTGATGTCATCCAGGGATAATCAACTGTAGCTCCGAGGATAGATTGGAGAGGTTGGGTCTGTTTTCCGTGGAGAAGAGAAATCTGACAGGAGACTTGATGGAGATATTCAAGATCCTGAGGGGTCTGGACAGGGTAAATAGTGAGAAACTGTTCCCACCTGAAAGAGCATTAGTAACCAGTACAGAATCCAACTAATGGGCAAAAGGAGTAGAGGTGATGTGAGGAAACATTTCTTCACCCAGAAGGTGGTTGGAGTCTGGAACAAACTTCCTGAGAGGGTGGAGGAGGCAGGTTCGATCGAGATCACGAAATGTCCTTGGCAGACAGGATTAAGGAGAATCCCAAGGCATTTTATTCATACGTTAGGAACAAAAGGGTTGTCAGGGAAAAAATCGGACCTCTCAGGGACAAAAGTGGGGAATTATGCTTGGAGCCCAAAGAAGTAGGGGAGATCCTAAATGAATACTTTGCGTCGGTATTCACAAAGGAGAGGGATGTGTTGACTGGGAGTGTCTCGGAGGGGAGTGTTGAACCGTTGGAGAAAATCTCCATTACAAGGGAGGAAGTGTTGGGTTTGTTAGAGAATATAAAGACTGACAAATCCCCAGGGCCTGATGGAATCTATCCAAGGCTGCTCAGGGAGACGAGAGATGAAATCGCTGGGCCTCTGACGCAAATCTTTGTCTCGTCACTGGACGCAGGTGAGGTCCCAGAGGATTGGAGGATAGCTAATATGGTCCCGTTATTTAAGAAGGGTAGGAAGGATAACCCGGGTAATTATAGGCCGGTGAGCTTGACGTCTGTGGTGGGGAAGTTGTTGGAGAAGATTCTTAGAGATAGGATGTATGCGCATTTAGAAAGGAATAAACTCATTAACGATAGTCAACATGGTTTTGTGAGAGGGAGGTCATGCCTCACTAACCTGGTGGAGTTTTTTGAAGAAGTGACCAGAATGGTTGACGAGGGAAGGGCCGTGGGTGTCGTCTATATGGACTTTAGTAAAGCGTTTGACAAAGTCCCTCATGGTAGGCTGGTGAAAAAGGTTGGATCTCATGGGATAAAGGGGGAGGTGGCTAGATGGGTGGAGAACTGGCTTGGTCATAGAAGACAGAGGGTGGTAGTGGAATGGTCTTTTTCCGGCTGGAGGCCTGTGACTAGTGGTGTTCCGCAGGGCTCTGTATTGGGACCTCTGCTGTTTGTGATTTATATAAATGATCTGGAAGAAGGTGTAACTGGGGTGATCAGTAAGTTTGCGGACGACACAAAATTGGCAGGACTTGCAGGTAGTGAGGAGCATTGTCAGAAGCTACAGAAGGATATAGATAGGCTGGAAATTTGGGCAAAGAAATGGCAGATGGAGTTCAATCCTGATAAATGCGAAGTGATGCATTTTGGTAGAAATAATGTAGGGAGGAGCTATACGATAAATGGCAGAACCATAAAGGGTGTAGATACGCAGAGGGACCTGGGTGTGCAAGTCCACAGATCCTTGATGGTGACGTCACAGGTGGAGAAGGTGGTGAAGAAGGCATATGGCATGCTTGCCTTTATAGGACGGGGCATAGAGTATAAAAGTTGGGGTCTGATGTTGCAGATGTATAGAATGTTGGTTCGGCCGCATTTGGAATACTGCGTCCAGTTCTGGTCGCCACACTACCAGAAGGACGTGGAGACTTTGGAGAGAGTACAGAGGAGGTTTACCAGGATGTTGCCTGGTATGGAGGGGCTTAGTTATGAGGAGAGATTGGGTAAACTGGGGTTGTTCTCTCTGGAAAGACGGAGGATGAGGGGAGACTTAATAGAGGTGTATAAAATTATGAAAGGCATAGATAGGGTGAACGGTGGGAAGCTTTTCCCCAGGTCGGTCGTGACGTTCACGAGGGGTCATAGGTTCAAGGTGAAGGGGGGGAGGTTTAACACAGATATCAGAAGGACATATTTTACACAGAGGGTGGTGAGGGCCTGGAATGCGCTGCCAGGCAAGGTGGTGGAGGCGGACACACTGGGAACGTTTAAGACTTATCTAGATAGCCATATGAACGGAGTAGGAATGGAGGGATACAAAAGAATGGTCTAGTTTGGACCAGGGAGTGGCACGGGCTTGGAGGGCCGAAGGGCCTGTTCCTGTGCTGTATTGTTCTTTGTTCTTTGAAATATTCAATAGAGTATTGGATTGCTATCTGAAAAGAGAGAATGTGCAAGGTTACGGGGAAAAGGCAGGCGAATGGGACTAGGTAGAATGTTCTTTCAGAGAACCAGTGCAGACTCAATGGGCCGAATGGCCTCCTCCTGCACTGTAAAGGCTCTGTATGTAGTAAATAGAAAGATGATCCACTGTGGCAGCAATGATTTGATTTGATTTATTATTGTCACATGTATTAACATACAGTGAAAAATTTTGTTTCTGTGTGCTATATAGACAAAAAATACCGTTCATAGAGAAGGAAAGAAGAGTGCAGAATGTACTATTACAGTCATAGCTAGGGTGTAGAGAAAGATCAACTTGATGCAACGTAAGTCTATTCAAAAGTCTGACAGCAGCAGGGAAGAAGCTGTTCTTGAGTCGGTTGGTGCATGACCTCAGACTGGCCAACTTAACTGTTGAAAACTGGAAGGAAGAAGGTGGAAGAGAGAATGTCTGGGGTGCGTGGGGTCCTTAACTATGTTGGCTGCTTTGCTGAGGCAGCGGGAAGTGTAGACAGAGTCAATGGATGGGAGGCTGGTTTGCGTGATGGATTGGGCTACATTCACGACCCTTTGTAGTTCCTTGCGGTCTTGGGCAGAGCAGGAGCTCTGGGAGGGGAGTATTCTTAGCCTGTGGCTGAGGGATATCAGAGTAGAACAAAAGGACTTTTATTCTTTATCTAACTGTGACAGTCATTCAATGCTGGGGAAGAGTGGCAAGGAGCAGGTTACAAATGGGCCAAGTGTGGAATCAGAGCTTGAGTTCTCTGACCAGTTTTACTGCTGATGGAAGCTTATCGAAAACACTAATCATTATTTTTAAGATAAAGGCAATGTGGCAATAAGAGATACTGGCCTGGTAGCAAACATTCACTTGTTATTGTGACTGATTAGGAAGTTCTGTGATTGATGCTGGAATCTTTCTCAGTCTGTGCTTTGTTTAAATCAAGGCAAGCGAGGGGAGAAGGGTGATCGGGGTGAAAAAGGCCGCGGGCACCCAGGCCTCCCTGGCCCACCTGGCATCACAGGTAAGAGCAGGGCAGTTGACCATTTCTCTCTGCAGCCTCTCCATTGATGATGTTACATGTCTGAGACTTTGTTTTGGAACCTTTCTCTCAGTTAAGTATATCCAGAGGCCATGTTCAATCCCTTCTGCACTCACTCTCTGCTGGCTTTGTATTCATAGAAACACAGAGAGGTCAGAGTAAAGAACCACACCACCTGGTCCAAGCAGTTCATGTGGGTGTTTAGCCTCCACCCAAACAAACATTCCTATTCACATTTCCCCAGCCTGTTCCCACATTCCTTTGCACACTATCCAATTCAATCTTCAAGGTTGGCAGTTTTTACCTCAGCCAATAACCCTGGGCGTGAGTTTGAACCCTCACACTCTCCGTGTGAAGAGATTTCTCCTGATCTCTATTTGAAATCTCTTGTGCTTAATTTTGTATGTCTGGTCCCTTGTTTTAAGCACCTTGACCTCTTCTGACACAGTCCCTCGGGATTGGGGTGATGTGTTTGCACCCCAGTTTGACGATGGAGATGGTTGATAATCCAATGCGCCATCTTCAGACCCGGCCACATATGGGACAGATGGTGCTGGAAGGGTTGGGTGGATGAATTATTTGGAGGTTTGTGCATTCCCTCCAATGCCCCAACTTTACCTCTGCACGTTTCCAGTGAAGTCCCTGGATGTGTTCAGTGTCTTCCCAAAGGAGCCTTTTCCATTTTCAGTGGCCACAAGCCAGGGGCTCCCATGATTGGTGGGTATTGACCACTTTAAGGATGTCCTCAAAGACCCCTTAACTGTTGAAAACTGGCCAAAAGGAATCCACAACCAATCAGGCCTGGCCGTTTCACTCGGCTTCATCTGCCTCTCACTCTAGGACCTGGCCAGTTTGGAATTTCCCTACTTGTACCTGTTTCAATAATGATTTTATGGAAATGGAATTACATATCATCATCACAGATTCCGACCATTCAGCCTAACTAGTCCATGCCAGTATTTTATGTTCCACATGGAGCTCATCTCACAATCCTCTTCAGCTTCCTCTAGCAGAAACTCCTTCCCTGGTTTTCTCCCTGTCAGGGATTTGCCTTGCAGCAACAGTAACAAGAACTTTACAGGCCTGAAAGACAGGAATCTGCCTAGCAACAGTAACAACCAGCATTCCCCGGCATATCTAAAAGTGATCAGGCAGGAGTGTATTGCTCTAAGAGCAGAAACAGATTACTTAGATGACTGCTGTAGAAATGTTAAGTTCCCCAAGCAGAAACTGTTTACCTAAATGACCGGGTAATTCAGGGTTATAGAAATGCTAAGCTTCACAAAATGAAGGAATTTGAGATATGTAGATGGCTCACTCTCAAGTTTGAAATAACAGAAAGGGAAACACTATAACTGTTACCCCCCCATCCCCCCCCCCCCACCCCCAAGTGGCAGAGAAGCCAGTCCACAACCCGCAGTCAGGAGGCTAGGACCCATTTCACAGCCAAGGGATCTTGTAACACCTTTTACTTCTCAGACATGTTGTAGTGTTGGATCTAAGTCTTAGGGCAGAATTTTCCCATCCCGCCTGCCACAGGAATTGTAGCAGTGAGACAGGACCATGCAAAGATCTGTTGACCTCGGGTAAGGTTTTCCAGTCTTGGAGCGATCGTGGCTGTAATATCCCACCCATAGAGCCAAGGCATTGCAGAAAACCTTCGGAAAGGCATTTTAAATATCTTCACTGCACCAGGAAAAGACATCTCCCTGACTTTGATCATCAGCCCTGTATTATGTGGTAACTATAAGCTGGATTTCAGCTATAGAATTGTTTAATTTGGATATTGTTTGGGAAGGGAAGTCTTAGTGAGTTCAGGGATCATAGATATACTTTGAAACAAGGGGTAATTTTTACGTAAAGTGTGTGTGTGTTTATTTATTAATGTACTTGGTGTCTTAAAGTGTTGTAGTCCTTTTCATTTTGTATATTTTTATTTTAAGTTAATAAATAATCATAGAATAGAATCATAGAACCCTACAGTGCAGAAGGAGGCCATTCGGCCCATTGAGCCTGCACCGACCACAATCCCACCCAGACCCCGGTAACCCCACATATTTACCCTGCTAACCCCCCGACACTAAGGGACAATTTAACATGGCCAATCAACCTGACCCGCACATCTTTGGACTGTGGGAGGAAACCCATGCAGACACTGGGAGAATGTGCAAACTCCACACAGACAGTGACCCAAGCCAGGAATCGAACCCGGGTCCCTGGCACTATGAGGCAGCAGTGCTAACCACTGTGCCACCGTGCCGCCCTTGTTTAATATTTAATAATTGTTTATATGACGACTGAACTGGCTCCTCACTGTTCTATGTGACTCTCACAATATTCCAAAAAAAAACTATACAGCACCATGACCCAATATTTCAGATTGGGACACCCTCACAGGTAACATTAGCGTGGTTAGTGACATAGCTGAAGGGTATAGATAGGGTGAACAGTGGGAAGCTTTTTCCCAGGTCGGAGGTGACGATCACGAGGGGTCACGGGCTCAAGCTGAGAGGGGCGAAGTATAACTCAGACATCAGAGGGACGTTTTTTACACAGAGGGTGGTGGGGGCCTGGAATGCGCTGCCAAGTAGGGTGGTGGAGGCAGGCACGCTGACATCGTTTAAGACTTACCTGGATAGTCACATGAGCAGCCTGGGAATGGAGGGATACAAACGATTGGTCTAGTTGGACCAAGGAGCGGCACAGGCTTGGAGGGCCGAAGGCCTGTTTCCTGTGCTGTACTGTTCTTTGTTCTTTGTTCTTTGAAGGGGGGGAGGTTTAACACAGATATCAGAAGGACATATTTCACACAGAGGGTCGTGGGGGCCTGGAATGTGTTGCCGGGCAAGGTGGTGGAGGCGGACACACTGGGAACGTTTAAGACTTATCTAGACAGCTATATGACCGGAGTGGGAATGGAGGGATACAAAAGAGTGGTCTAGTTTGGACCAGGGAGCGGCGCGGGCTAATTGTTCCTTGTTTCTCGTTTCAAGGCTTCATTCTATGATCATCTTGCTGGTGCCAGTACAGAGCGAGACTGCGGATAGTTGGGAACCTGTCTCGGGGGCAGGGAATTCATATGGTGTTCATGGAAGTGGAAATGACTAGGGTTGGGAAGCATTTTCCGATCAGGGCCATTGTGATCTCCTGGACTCGTTTCGATCGCCTCAGGGGGTCGGAGAGGAATTTCCCAGATTTTTTTTTTTCCCCATATTGGCCCTGGGGTTTTTCACTCTGGGTTTTCGCCTCTCCCTGGGGATCACATGGTCTGGAATAGGGGGGTGGGGGTGAGTTAATAGGTTGTAATGAACAAAGCATCGTAGCTGTGAGGGACAGCTCGGTGGATAGGATATTGGTATGTAGATAGGCTGGAAAATTGGGCGGGGATCCTGGATTCAGGATTCAATCCTGGACCGGGGAGCGGCGCGGGCTTGGAGGGCCGAAGGGCCTGTTCCTGTGCTGTATTGTTCTTTGTTCTTTGTTTATTTAGCCTCCCCTTGAGTGCATTGAAATGGTAACTTGGTAGTGATGGTGTTACTATCACAATGCTGCCCGTATCCTTCCTGGTGGTAAAGGTGTTACTGAAATCACACAGGTAAGTTACACCATCCCAGAGAGTTGGGAGCAACGGATGCTAAACCAACAGAGATGAGAACAGAAACTGAGGGTTCATGGATCAAGGTGGCCAGATTGACCAGGTTACTGTTGACTAATTGGATAACTTGGAATTGTTCCTCCAGAACCAGGTTTGAAAAGTCCTACCTGTGGGAATTGACACCGTTGGAAATATTTTCCATGTATCCATCTCAACAGGAACTTGCATCTCTCAATGGTTTTCTTGTTCCTCCAATCACCGCCCCCCTCCCCATTACCTCTTTAATGCCAGTTAGTCTCCCTGTGATCCAATAGCCAAGAAATAAGTCCTGAAGCCACGAAAGCTGCTCGATAAATGCAAGCCCTTTGTTTCTCTTTCCAGGACCCCCAGGAATGCCAGGACGGAGTATAAGTGGCAGAGATGGTGAACAGGGCTTGCCAGGTATGTCTGGACAGCCCGGGCACCCTGGTCTCCCCGGACCCCCTGGTATACCCGGATTCTGTGAAGCTGCTGCTTGCCTAGGGGCCTCAGCGTACCTGGCCTCGGGAGGGGGACCTGACTTCAAGGGGCCTTGAACTAAACGTGACCAATAACTAGCGCGCGGCCAAACCAACCATCAGGGGCCGCACGCACGGCGGAGAGAGAGGGGAGGATCGCCTGCCAGGAATAAACCCAACCGAAGGGGTCCTCTTGAAGACTGAACTGACTTTAAAATAATTGGTGCCTTTTTCTTAAAAAAAACACACAAAAAGTAACAAAAAGGAAAAAAAAAGGTTCCTGCTTTTCAAACTAAATCCCAAAGTGTTTAAAACAACAGATTTTGCATTGGCGTGTTTCTCTGAGCAAGGATTGAATTAATGTACATTGGTTCCAAACTTTTTATTCTTCTCACTGTTTTAAAATAAGATAAATGATTAGAGGATGTGAATAGTATGAGTTTGTTTTGCTCCTTGTGTAAAGCTAAATATTACTGCACTCTGTCTCTCTGTTTGTGTATAATTACTGGATTAAATGTGTTATTAAACAGGGCCACATTGTTATATGGTCTGACCATATGCAGAGAGCCAGCCCATCGCAGACATGCTCCCTCCACCATCTCACATGTTTCTCATCTCAGATTGCTACGTACCTGTTCCACATCCTTCTCCAGGACCTGGTCTGTTTGGTTCAGTCAGCCACGTTTCTCTTTGGCAGGGAGAGCTGTGTATGGCTATTCTGAGCGGATTATAAAGTAAAGATAAAGTCGCCATAGTGCCAGAAGACCATAAGCTGTTCTCCCATTT
This sequence comes from Mustelus asterias, assembly GCF_964213995.1. Lineage (NCBI taxonomy): Eukaryota > Metazoa > Chordata > Chondrichthyes > Carcharhiniformes > Triakidae > Mustelus > Mustelus asterias. Next base: position 32,475,337 of record NC_135821.1, read on the forward strand.
GAGGGGGGAGAGCTGACTGCTGGTGATTTAACCTGAGGATCACCACACCAGCTTGAAGTGCTGAAAATCACAAGTCTGCAATGGATAGTTAGCATCAGTAAGAATAATGAAACGTTTACGTTTCAGTGCTGACAATTCCATATCATACTTCTTCTCTTGGAAGACTGTCTGAAATAGCGACTAACTCGTCAGGCTGCTTCTGGTTATCTTTGTATCGTCCACACTGTTCTGATCAATTCCCACCACACACGTGACGGGTGCAGTTGAGGGTGGGGGAGGGACAACACTACACCCAACGAACACAAGGATCCCACACAACCCGGATATCTGAGTTGAGAGCCCAAGTCTCCAGTCGCTATAATTGCCTGGAATCAGGGTTAGACCCTGCACCTTTGCACCCAGAGGTAGAAAGGCTGGCTCTGAGACAAAGCCTCACTGGTTTGTGAAAGGTTAGGCTGTCTTCTCTCTTTCAGGTACTGGTGATTTTCCAGCATTTTCAGGTTCTTTGAAGTTTTGACTGGAGCAGGGTTGACAGGAAGCTGTGTTGTGAATGGTGTCGTACGTCAACTTTCAGAGAGTGGGTGCCTGCGACCATTGGCCAATGTTCAGCATTTAAACATTACCACAGCATTTCTGTACTATCCCTGCCTTCCCCCTCGTCAATGCAGAGAATGTCCCCACGAGTGGCAGCAAACCAAACAAATCAGCGTTGAATGTTCTCCTTCCGCCTTCATTGTAAATGTACAATAATGTTTCAGGGAACTGGTCGTGAATCCAACAGCAAGAAGCCAAGACGAGGCCCCTGTGGTAATGGCCTTAATCAGTAGGTTATTCTACAGTAACCTGGCAGATAGACACTTCTTAATATAGAAGATATTTGAAGCCACTGTTAAATGTAGATCCCAAAACCCAAAAATAAAATAAACCCTGCTGATTAACTTCATTAGCAATTTTATTTATTATGTTTTAAATCTTGTGCAACTGTAAAGACGGTGTGTTTGCCTCTCGCTGTACTGAGCACCATCCAATAAAACGGACATTTTGTAAAGACAATGTTTTTCTGTCGCTTGCAGACAATCCCATGCTGACAGTGTCCTTGGACTGCCGCTCTGTACTCAGCCCTTGCACTGCCGCTGTGTACTCAGACCTTGTAGACTGGCCTTGCACACTTTGTACTCAGACCTTGTATGCTGGCCTTGCACACTCTGTACTCAGCCCTTGTACACTGGCCTTGCACACTTTGTACTCAGACCTTGTACGCTGGCCTTGCACACTCTGTACTCAGACCTTGTAGACTGGCCTTGCACACTTTGTACTCAGACCTTGTACGCTGGCCTTGCACACTCTGTACTCAGCCCTTGTACACTGGCCTTGCACACTCTGTACTCAGCCCTTGTACACTGGCCGTGCACTGCCGCTCTGTACTCAGACCTTGTACACTGGCCTTGCACTGCCACTCTGTATTCAGACCTTGTACACTGGCCATGCACTGCCGCTCTGTATTTAGACATTGTACTTGCAGCCTCACTCTAATGTTTATTTCTCTCTGATTGTTTTGGAATCATTGATTGGTTACAGCACAGGAGTCCATTCAGCCAGTTCTGTCTCTGTAAGAGCAACTCAACTAGTTCCACTCCCACCCTTCCCTGGAGTCCTCCAATTTTTTTTCTCTTTGAATATTTATCCAGTTTCCCTCTGAACATCACAATTGAATCTGTCTCCACCACACTCTCAGACAGTGCATTCCAGATCCTAATGACTCGCTGTGTGAATCTGTCTCCACTACACTCTCAGACAGTGCATTCCAGATCCTAATCACTTGCTGTGTAAATCTGTCTCCACCAAATTCTCAGACAGTGCATTCCAGATCCTAACCACTCGCTGTGTGAATCTGTCTCCACCACACTCTCAGACAGTACATTCCAGATCCTAACCACTCGCTGTATGAATCTGTCTCCACCACACTCTCAGACAGTGCATTCCAGATCCTAACCACTCACTGTGTGAATCTGTCTCCACCACACTCTCAGACAGTGCATTCCAGATCCTAACCACTCGCTGTGTGAATCTGTCTCCACCACACTCTCAGACAGTGTATTCCAGATCCTAACCACTCACTGTATGAATCTGTCTCCACCATACTCTCAGACAGTGCATTCCAGATCCTATTGCAATTCCCTGTCTGCCTGTTGTTCCAGTATCATAGAAGCCCTACAGTGAATAAAAACCATTCAGCATTGATTCTGCACTGACTCTCCAAAAGAGCATATCCTATCCCTGTAACCCCTTGCATTTACCATGGCAAATCCACCCACCCTACACATCTTTGGACACTAAGGGCAATTTAGCATGACTAATCAACCTAACCTGCACATCTTTGGAAGGTGGGAGGAAACTGGAGCACCCAGAGGAAACCCACGCAGATATGGAGAGAATGTGCAAACTCCACACACAGTCGCCCAAGGCTGAAATCAAACTCCGGTCCCTGGCACTGTGAGGCCGCAGTGGCAACCACTGTGCCACCCCACACTCTCCATTGGGACCTCCTGCAGAGAACAGATTCCTGTGTTTGAATATATTAGCTTCTTGCAAGTGTAATGAGTCACGCTGTGAGCCTGACTGATAATCTTAAATTGGGTGTTAGCGTAAATCTTAACACACTCAAGTGTTATTCAATTGCAGAATCACATCTAATGTTGCATCATACATTAGTTGCGTAACAGTCAGGAATCTACCTGTTGTGAACATGTGAAGGTATGCACTATTTAGCAAGTCCCACCACTGCCTGTCTTTGGGATGATGTGGGGATGCCGGCGTTGGACTGGGGTAAGCACAGTAAGAAGTCTCACAACACCAGGTTAAAGTCCAACAGGTTTATTTGGTAGCACAAGCTTTCAGAGCGCTGCTCCTTCATCAGGTGAGTGGGAGTTCTGTTCACAAACAGGCCATATAAAGACACAACTCAATTTACAAAATAATGGTTGGAATGCGAGTCTTTACAGGTAATCAAGTCTTAAAGGTACAGACAATGTGAGTGGAGAGAGCGTTAAGCACAGGTTAAAGAGATGTGTATTGTCTCCAGCCAGGACAGTTAGAGAGATTTTGCAAGCCCAGGCAAGTCGTGGGGGTTACAGATAGTGCGACATGAACCCAAGATCCTGGTTGAGGCCGTCCTCATGTGTGCGGAACTTGGCTATCAGTCTCTGCTCAGCGACTCTGCGTTGTCGTGTGTTGTGAAGGCCGCCTTGGAGAACGCTTACCCGAAGATCAAAGGCCGAATGCCCGTGACCGCTGAAGTGCTCCCCCACAGGAAGAGAACAGTCTTGCCTGGTGATTGTCGAGCGATGTTCATTCATCCGTTGTCGTAGCGTCTGCATGGTCTCCCCAATGTACCATGCCTCGGGACATCCTTTCCTGCAGCGTATCAGGTAGACAACGTTGGCTGAGTTGCAAGAGTATGTACCGTATACCTGGTGGATGGTGTTCTCACATCAGATGATGGCATCCGTGTCGATGATCCGGCACGTCTTGCAGAGGTTGCTGTGGCAGGGTTGTGTGGTGTCGTGGTCACTGTTCCCCTGAAGGCTGGGTAGTTTGCTGCGGACAATGGTCTGTTTGAGGTTGTGCGGTTGTTTGAAGGCAAGAAGTGGGGGTGTGGGGATGGCCTTGGCGAGATGTTCGTCTTCACCAATGACATGTTGAAGGCTCTGGAGAAGATGTCGTAACTTTTCCGCTCCGGGGAAGTACTGGATGACGAAGGGTACTCTATCCGCCGTGTTCCGTGTTTGTCTTCTGAGGTCGGTGCGGCTTTTCGCTGTGGCGCGTCAGAACTGTCGATCGATGAGTCGTTGTCTACCTGATATGCTGTTGGGGAACACTTCAGCAATCATAGGCATTCAGCCTCTGATCTTCGGGTAAGCGTTCTCCAAGGCTTGCAAAATCTCACTAACTGTCCTAGCTGGAGACAATACACATCTCTTTAACCTGTGCTTAATAGTCAAAGACTATTTCCTCGGGTGGATGGAGCTATTACAAGGGGGCATAACTATAGGGTTCATGGTGGGAGATATAGGAAGGACATCAGAGGTAGGTTCTTTACGCAGAGAGTGGTTGGGGTGTGGAATGGACTGCCTGCAGTGATAGTGGAGTCAGACACTTTAGGAACATTTAAGCGGTTATTGGATAGGCACATGGAGCACACCAGGATGATAGGGAGTGGGATAGCTTGATCTTGGTTTCAGATAAAGCTCGGCACAACATTGTGGGCTGAAGGGCCTGTTCTGTGCTGTACTGTTCTATGTTAACCCTTTCTCCACTCACACTGTCTGTACCTTTAAGACTTGATTACCTGTAAAGACTCGCATACCAACCATTATTTTGTAAATTGAGTTTGTGTCTTTATATGCCCTGTTTGTGGACAGAACTCCCACTCACCTGATGAAGGAGCAGCGCTCTGAAAGATTGTGGCTTGCGCTACCAAATAAACCTATTGGACTTTAACCTGGTGTTGTGAGACTTCTTACTGTCTTTGGGATATCAGGCCTACACGCCAGGCATCGCAACTGCACTGAAATTAATACACCACAATTAAACTGACCACAACGAACAATCTGCAGACAACTGCAGTGTCCTGTCCATTTCCCTTTTGCTTTTGCTACCAAATAAACCTGTTAGACTTTAACCTGGTGTTGTGAGACTTCTTACTGTGTTTACCCCGGTCCAACACCGGCATCTCCACATCATTTCCCCAAGGCCAGTTCTGCCCAATGTCTCCTATATCCAGTCCCACACCCCAGGTCGTCTCCTATATCCAGTCCCACACCCCAGGTCATCCCCTGTATCCAGTCTCCTCCATCCCCTATATCCAGTCAGCCCCTCCCCCAGATGTCAGGATATCGAACTGATCCACTGTGTCTCCTGTTTCTGGCTGCCAATATCGGACAGCGCACTGATCACTGCTGGAGGCTGGGACTCAGAGTGGGAATAGGGGGTGAATAGGGAGGGGCAACATAGTCTAACAGCAATTCACTAACATTCCTGTCTGCACACTCTGACTCCAGGGCAGCCTCAGGAACAGTGACATTATTGGCATGAGGAGAGGTGGCACACTGGTTCGCATTGCTCCTTCATAGCGCCAGGAACCCAGGTTCGAATCCAGCCTTGAGTGACTGTGTGGAGTTTGCACTTTGTCCCTGTGTAAGGGGTCAGTACAGACTTGATGGGCCAAATGGCTTCCTTCTGCACTGTAAGGATTCTAACACTAACATAATGCAATAAGGTATCTCACAAGGAAAACATTTTAGTTTCCATCTGCAAATCCTTCTAACTCCCTGTAAAAGGAGTTTAGACACAGGGCAGTGTAACATAAATTACTGCGGATCCTGGAACAAAGTGGGGCATAAATTCATATCCTCCCCTCCTAAAGCAGTTGATAAGCGCGCATGCGCTGCTCCTCACGCTGCCCCATATAAAGATGGAGGCCGCGCTTGCGTCCTTCTGCATTCTGCCCCATATAAAGATGGCGGCCATAAACCAGGCTCGGTCATGTAACTGCGCATGCGGGCACTGGCGGCAATCACTGCCTTCCCGTCTCCCCGGACTTCCGTAAACCCGGTCCCCCGATCATTTCCGGGTCCTTGTATATCCCCTTCCCCCGGTGATTTCCGGCCCCCTGTGCCGCTATGTCGCTGCCCCGGCCGCTGGTTGTGATTTTGGGGGCCACGGGCTGCGGGAAATCCCGCCTGGCGCTGGAGCTGGGCCGGCGCTTCAGCGGAGAGATCGTCAGCGCCGACTCCATGCAGGTCCCAGAGATTTGATTTATTATTGTCACATGTATTAACACAGTGAAAAGTATTGTTTCTTGCGCGCTATACAGACAAAGCATACCGTTCATAGAGAAGGAAAGGAGAGGGTGCAGAATGTAGTGTTACAGTCATAGCTGGGGTGTAGAGAAAGATCAACTCAATGCAAGGTCGGTCCATTCAAAAGTCTGACAGCAGCAGGGAAGAAGCTGTTCTTGAGTCGGTTGATTCGTGATCTCAGACTTTTGTATCTCTTTCCCTGGTGGAAGAAGGTAGAAGAGAGAATGTCCGGGGTGCGTGGGGTCCTTAACTATGTCGGCTGCTTTGCTGAGGCATCAGGAAGTGTAGACAGAGTCAACGGATGGGAGGTTGGTTTGCGTGATGGATTGACCATAAGACATAGAAGCAGAATTAGGCCACTCGGCCCATCGAGTCTGCTCCGCCATTCAATCATGGCTGATATTTTTCTCATCCCCATTCTCCTGCCTTTTCCCCATAACCCCTGATCCCCTTATTAATCAGGAACCTATCTATCTCTGTCTTAAAGACACTCAATGACCTGGTCTCCACAGCCTTCTGCGACAAAGAGTTCCACAGATTCACCACTCTGAAGAAATTCCTCCTCATCTCTGTTTTAAAGGATCGTCCCTTCAGCCTGAGGTTGTGCCCTCTGGTTCTAGTTTTTCCTACTAGTGGAAACATCCTCTCCACATTCACTCTATCCAAGCCTCCCAGTATCCTGTAAGTTTCAATAAGATCCCCCCTCATCCTCCTAAACTCCAATGAGGACAGACCAAGAGTCCTCAACCGTTCCTCATACGACAAGCTCTTCATTCTAGGGATCATTCTTGTGAACCTCCTTGGGACCTTTTCCAAGGCCAGCACATCCTTCCTTAGATACGGGGCCCAAAACTGCTCACAGTACTCCAAATGGGGTCTGACCAGAGCCTTATACAGCCTCAGAAGTACATCCCTGCTGTTGTATTCTAGCCCTCTCGACATGAATGCTAACATTGCCTTTACCTTTCTAACTGCCGACTGAACCTGCACGTTAACCTTAAGAGAATCTTGAACAACGACTCCCAAGTCCCTTTGTGTTTCTGATTTCCTAAGCATTTTCCCATTTTGAAAATAGTCTATGCCTCCATTCCTCCTTCCAAAGTGCAATACCTCACACTTGGGCGGCACGGTAGCACAGTGGTTAGCACTGCTGCTTCACAGCTCCAGGGACCTGGGTTCGATTCCCGGCTTGGGTCACTGTCTGTGGAGTTTGCACATTCTCCTCGTGTCTGCGTGGGTTTCCTCCGGGTGCTCCGGTTTCCTCCCACAGTCCAAAGATGTGCGGGTTAGGTTGATTGGCCATGCTAAAATTGCCCCTTAGTGTCCTGGGATGCGTAGATTAGTGGGTAAAATATGTAGGGATATTGGGCTAGGGCCTGGGTGGGATTGTGGTCGGTGCAGACTTGATGGGCCGAATGGCCTCTTTCTGTACTGTAGGGTTTCTATGATTCTATGACTTTTCCACATTGTGTTCCATCTGCCACTTCTTTGCTCACTCTCCTAACCTGTCCAAGTCCTTCTGCAGCCCCCCTGCTTCCTCAAAACTACCTGGATTGGGCTACATTCCTGACCTTTTGTACTTTCTTGCGGACTTGAGCAGGAGCTATACCAAGCTGTGATCCAACCAGAAAGAATGCTTTCTATGATACATCTGTAAAAGTTGGTGAAATTCGTAGTAGACATGCCAAATTTCCTTAATCTTCTGAGAAAGTAGAGCCGTTGGTGGACTTTCTTAACTATAGTGTTCGCATGGATGGACCAGGACAGGTTGTTGGTGACTTGGACACCTAAAAACTTGAACCTCTTGACCATTTCCACTTCATCCCTGTTGATGTAGCCAGGGGCATATCCCCCCCTATACTTCCTGAATCGATGACAATCTCCTTCATTTTACTGACATTGAGGGAGAGATTATTGTCAACGCACCATTTCACTGGGGGAAGAGGGGGAGAGCGGGGCCTGAACATATCCGCCCTCGGGAAAGGTTTAAACATTATTGAAATCTCATCCATCTCTGTGCCCATCAAGGACAAACTGAAACTCCCCTTGTTAGGAGTCAGAGTCAGTCACACCCTGTACAGGACATAGAACCTCAGCAAACTAACCAGCGTCACTAACCACCATCACTAACCTGATCAGAAACGAACCACCATCACTAACCTGATCAGAAACTAACCATCATCACTAACCTGTTCAGAAGCTCAGTGAAGCAACATGGCAAATGGCACTCAGATTGAGGTATGGCGTTACTCATCTCTCTGGCAGAGCAGCCGAGTACTGCATCTGGCTTAGCTATACGGTGCACTGCCCTGTGGCACAGTTACTGTCTGCCTGTCATTGATTAATATTCAGTTAGTTCAACATGAAAATGCTTTTAGCAACACTGACCCTCTGGCTGTCTGTGCTTGCAAGCATCACACCGCTACATCTAACGGTGGCACAGTGGTTAGCACTGCTGCTTCACAGCTCCAGGGACCTGGGTTCGATTCCCGGCTTGGGTCACTGTCTCTGTGGAGTTTGCACATTCTCCTCGTGTCTGCGTGGGTTTCCTCCGGGTGCTCCGGTTTCCTCCCACTGTCCAAAGATGTGCGGGTTAGGTTGATTGGCCATGCTAAAAATTGTCCCTTAGTGTCCTGGGATGCGTAGATTAGAGGGATTAGCGGGTAAAATATGTAGGGATATGGGGGTAGGGCCTGGGTGGGATTGTGGTCGGTGCAGACTCGATGGGCCGAATGGCCTCTTTCTGTACTGTAGGGTTTCTATGATTTCTATGAACTACCCCAAGAATCTGCAGTCTCTCGAGAATACAATCACAGGGAAGCTTTATCAACTGACAACCAACTTGTCTCAGACCCAAAAGTCCATTGCTGAAGCCCTTCAGCTCTCTGCCTGAGACTGGATAGCATATTGCATGGAAGAATGGTGGCATCCCAAGTAGAATACTTATTGAATTGTCCAACCTGAGGCATCCAATCTTTGCAAGCAGTGGACAAACAGCAACTGCCTCAAAACTGGTCATGGTGCATGCTGCCACCTTGTGCTGAGATGGAAGATTAAAGTATCCCCTGTATACTCATCCCCTGCAATGCATCATGGAATTCAGTGAAGTTTACAGGCAGCCTCTAAGATCTCCAACAAAAGAGAATTTAACCATCGCTCCTGGACATTCAATGCCATTACAATTGCTGAATGCTCCACTATCAACGTCCTTGGGATTACCATTGAACTGAACCAGCCATCTAAATACAGTGGCTACCAGAGTAAGTCAGGGGATGGGAATTCTGCGGGGAGTAACTCACCTCCTGACTCCCCAAAGCCTGTCCACCATCAGGAGTGTGATGATTGAGTGCAGGTCCAAGAAGACTCAAAGTCAACACCATCCCGGACAAATCAGCTCGCTTGATTGCTACCCCATCGACTATTGATGCAAAGTGGTGGCCGTGTGTACCGTGGACAAGATGCATGGCAGCACTTGGAAACCTCCTTCGACAGTACCTTCCAAACCCACATTCTCGACACTCAGAAGGACAAGGGCAGCAAATACATGGCAATACCATGACCTGTCACACACCATCCTGGTTTGGAAATGTATCATGATGTGGAGATGCCGGCGTTGGACTGGGGTGAACGCAGTAAGAGTTTTAACAACACCAGCTTAAAGTCCTGGTTAACCTGGTGTTATTAAAACTCTTACTTGGAAATGTATCGCCATTCCTTCACTGTTGCTGGGTCAAACATCTGGAATTCCCTCCCTAACAGCACATGCACTGCAGCGGCTCAAAAAGACAGCTCAGCACCACCACCTCGAGGGCAACTAGGAACATGCAGCGCATCCTGTGAAATAATTTTTTGTAAAAACTGGAAATCTTAAATGAAGAAACAACTGCTGGGGTGTCTTAGAGGGCAAAGCAGCATCTTGAGAGAGAGAGAAAGAAAGGGTTAACCTTCTCGTTCTGACAAAAGCTCAGTCGCCGGAAACATCAACTCCTCCCTCTCCACCTTTCTGTTGCAGTAAACACTCTGACCAGTGCCCCTTCCGAGCTCAGCTTCCCCCTCCATTCCAGAGATTAATATATCACTGTAATAATTGGGTCGTACAAAGGTGGAGAATTCACAGGGCGGCTGGGGTGCAGTTGTTGGTTGGGGGGGGGGGGGGGGGGGGTTGAGGATTGAAAGTGGCAGATTATAAGGATGCTGGAAAGGCACTAGTGGGCAGGATGAGATGTATAATGGTACTGGGTGATGTTTTACAGGGGTGCAATTCTCTGTTAAGAGGCTGTATATTGTGTGCAGAGAATAGAAAAGTTCACACTAGGTGGAGCTGAGTAACAATGTTGATATTGGTGTGTACGTTACAGGTTTACAAAGGTTTGGACATCATCACTAACAAGGTGACACAGGCGGAGCAGCAACTCTGCACTCACCACATGATCAGCTTCCTGGATCCCCTCGTCTCCTATTCTGTTGTTGACTTCAGGAATAAGGCTTTGTCTGTAATATCCTTTTTTCAAAGTGGGGGTGTCATTTCAGGCTGTACCCGCGGTGGGGGCGGCGATTTCATGATTTCAGTCTGATTGGGGGGGGGAGGGGGAGCGGGGGGGGGGGGGGGGGAGGGAGGTGTGAAGGGGTGTCATTTCAGGCGGTATTCGGAAGGGAAAGGATGGTCGGGTACAGGTGGCATTGGGGGGAGGTGGGGTGTCAGTCAGTAACTGCGGGGGTGGAGGAGTGGTGTGGTGGGGGGTATGGTGGTGATTTCATGTCTCTATTGGGGGTGGGGGTTTTTATTCTGCATCTTATATTGTTATGTCATCTTAGACATAAGGTAGAATACCCGTGGCTGATTCGTGTTTGCAACCAGCTTGGATACCGATCCATATAAGGTATTAAGACAGATGACCAGAATCTTTGTCAGAGAGGTGGGTTGAGTGGACTTTTTTACAGTAGGAGAAAGAAGTAGAGAAACTGAGAGGTTTGTGAATGTAACTCCAGAACTGACTGTACAGATGCCAGTGCTGAAATGATGAAGACTAGGTATACAAGGCCAGGGGGGGTATGCTTCAGTCTGACAGGGTATTGGGAGGTTATATCTGCAATTAATCATAGAATCCCTACAGAAGGTGGCCATTTGGCCCATTGAGTCTGCACCAACAACAATCCCACCCCAGGCCCTATCCCACAACCCCACACATTTATCCCACTAATGCCTCTAACATATACATTCCAGGACACTAAGGGACAACTTAGCATGGCCAATCAACCTAACCCGTACATCTTTGGACTATGGGAGGAAACCGGAGCACCCGGAGGAAACACCCGGAGAAAACATGCAAACTCCACACAGACAGTGACCCAAGCTGGGAATTGAACCCGGGTCCCTGGAGCTGTGAGGTAACCACTGTGCCCCCATGCTGCCTACCGTGCTATGTACAGTATTGGTCTCCTCATTTAAGGAAGGATGCAAAGGAAGCAGTTCAGAGAAGGTTTACTAAACTAATACCAAGAATGGGTGTGTTTTCTCATGAGGACAGGTTGGACAGGCTAGGCTTGTATCCACTGGAGTTTAAAAGACTAAGAGGTGACTTCATTAAAACATATTAAATCCTGAGGGGTATTGACGGGGTGGATGTGGAGAGGATGCTTCCTCTTGAGAGAACCTAGAATTAGAGGTCACTGTTTATAAAGAAGGAGTTCCCATTTAAGACAGAGATGAGGGGGTTGAGTCTTTGGAACATCCTTCCTGAAAAGGTCGCTGAGACAGATTCTTTGAATATCTTTAAGGTAGAGCTCAGGAGATTCTTCCCAAGCAAGGGTCATCAGGGGTTGGCAGGAATTGGCTAAACTGGTTCAAATTAGACCAGCCATGATCTTCATAGAATCACTACAGTGCAGGAGGAGGCCATTCGACCCATTGAGTCTGCACCGACAACAATCCCACCCAGACCCCCTCACCGTAACCCCACATATTTACCCTGCTAACCCTCCTGACGCTAAGGGGTAATTTACCATGGCCAATCAACCTAACCTTCTTATTGAATGGTGGAGCAGGCTAGAGAGGCTGAGTGGCCTTTTCCTGCTCCTAATTTGTGTGTTCCAATGTTAGGTATTGAAGAGGAGGTCAGGACTCACTGAGTGCAGATAACTCCGAGGGTTGAGGTTCCGGGGGGATTTTCAGGGACAGGGAGGGGTGAGGCCACAGGGGGTTTAAAAACAAGAGGAGTTTTAAATTGGAGACGTTGATGGACTGGAGGCCAATGATGTCAGCACAGGGGTGAAGGATGAACAGGATTTGATGTGATTTTAGATGGGTCAGTCAAGCTTTTGAAGTGGTGAATGGGAGGCTAACGAAAGCATTGGAAAAGTCCGGCCTGGATGTAGCAAAGACATGGAAGAAAGCTTCAACAGACGACCTGAGGCCGAGATGGGGTGGAGTGATAATACAGGATGATCCACGAGTAATGAGCAATCTGTGTGGGTTTCCTCCCACAGTCCAGCTGCAGGTTAGGGGGATTTCCCATGTTAAATTGTCCCTTAGTGTCCAAAAGATGTGCAGGTTAGGTGGATTAGCCATGGTAAATGTGTGGGGTTACGGGGCTAGGACGGAGGGTAGGCTGGGTAAGATACTCTTTTGGAGAGTCAGTGCAGACTCGACATTCTGTACTGTAGGGATTCCATGGATTCAGCGGAGTCTCTGGAATGAGATTTGAACCCCATGGCCTTTTGATTCAGGTGACAAAGTTACCAACTGATCCTGATTTTCCCGGACTTAGACTCTGCCTCTATTCCCTGGCTTGGCAAGAGATCGGACTGGATGTTGAGCCAATACCTAATGGTGGCCGAAACCTTGTGTATTTTAATGATCAGGTTGAATGTAGTCAGTCCTCAAACTTTAAACAAAAGAGATTTTCATTAACTTCACACATTGAAGATATCATTGACAGACAAAAGATTCCAATTATCGTGGGAGGAACCAATTACTACATCGAGTCACTGCTTTGGAAAGTGCTGGTGGACACAAAGGTACTGGGGAGCTTTCTGCTGCAGTTCATCAACCATCGCTGAGCATTGTCACGGGGAGGGTATCATAGAGTGGGGTAGGGGGGATACATATTGTATCACATAATGGCGAGGGAGCCTGAATCCTCTCAAAATGAAAGATTTCAGGGCCATGGTGTGTTTAGGCTGAAGTGGAGAATACAATTCTGTCAGTTTGGTAAGATGACGTGAATATGTCAGGGAGTGTAGCACATTAATTATTTTGTATTACCCTGAATCACAGAAATGTTAAAGCACAGAAGTTAGGCATTTGGCCCTGCTCCCCACATGAGCAACTCACCTTGTGCCATTCCCCTGTCTTCTCCGTATAATCCTGCACATTCTTCCTTTTCTCAGATAACAGTCTAATTCCCTTTTGAATGCTTTGATTGAACCTCCCCCACACACAGTCAGGCAGTGCATTCCAAACCCTAACCATATCACTTGTTTGCTTCTTTTACTAATTGCTTTAAATCTGTACCCCCGGTTCTCAATCCTTTTATGAGTGGGACCAGTTTCTCCCTATCCCGACTCCTCATTGTTTGAATACCTATCAAATCTCCCCTCAGTCTTCTTTTCACAGTAACTTCATTGCAGTGTTAATGTAAGCCTACTTGTGACATTAATAAACTAAAAACTTTTCTCTAAGGAAAAGTCTTAACTTTCCCAGTTTATCTTCATAAGTGAAGTTCCCCATTCCTGGAACCATTCTTGTGAAGCTTTTCTGCATCCTCTTTTGTTAATGCCTTCACATCTTTTCTGAAGTGGTGGCTAGCTGAAGTCGAACTGGTGACTTCTACAAATTCAACATAACCTCCTTGTCTTGTATTCTACACCTCTATTAATAAAGCAGAGGACACAGCATGCCTTATAAATGCTCTCTCAACATGTCCCTGTCACCTTCAATGGTTTCTGTACATATACCCTTAGGTGCTCCAACCCCCTTTAGAGTTGTATCCCTTATCGTCTCTCGATGTTCATCCTACCAAATAAATCACTTCACATTTCTCTGACTGCACTTCATCTGCCACCTGTCTGCCCAATCCACCAACTTGTCTATGTCCCTTTGAAGTTCCACATGATCTCCCTCAAAACCTGGAAGCATTGTGAATTGTATCATTCACAAATTTTGAAGTTGTGCCCAGTATATCGAGGTCTAGGTCAATAAAATACATCAGGAAAAACAGGGGTCTCAACACTGACTGCTGAGGCACTCCACTACAAGCCTTCCTCCAGTCTAAAAAAACATACATTTAGTTATTTCTTCGTGCTATCCTGTTGTTCGATGGGTGTACGGAAGTGTGAATAAAATCCTATGAAAGCGAGGGTCTCTGATGAGACTGATGCTGCTGAACTTGTGAATGGTTTGATTCCAGCCCTGAGTTTCTAGCAGTCTCTCACTTCAGGAGATTAGATTGTGCTGCTCTATTTCGGACTCTCAGTGATGAATTTGTGACACCCTGTTGGTTGATATGCTCCTGTAGGAAGGGAAGATTTGTTCTGCTACAGACGGGGGTGTTGGGAGTGGAACCTCATCGCCCAACAGGAAGGAAGAACTGGAGAAACTCGACTCTCAGGACCTCTACAAACGATTGGCTGAGGTTGACCCTGAAATGGCAGAGAAATTGCACCCACATGATAAACGCAAGGTAGCAAGGTCAGCTCAATCTGAGTGATGGCTATAGACTGAACATCATCAACTCTGCTTCAGGTAGAGCTGATTTAACAATTGTCCCATTCATTCCAGTCCACATGCTGCTTTCTCGCTTCTTGTCTCCACTCAAGTCCCTTGCATTGGAGTTACCTCTCAGACTCTCGCAAACTGCATGGTACCAGATGGAGTGTCAGCTGTGGCTCAGTTGGTAGCATCCCCTCGCCTCAGACTCTGAAGGCTGAGGTTCTGCAACTTCAGCATGTAAGTCAGGCTGATGTCCCAGTAAGTACAGGGGGAGTGCTGCACTGTTGAATGTGCTCACGCTCGAGTACACCAGACGAAACGGGGGCGTTCTCCCTGGTGGGCCTGATCGCTATTAATCCTTCAGCCAATGGTACTAATGTATCTGGTCATCACATTGATATCTGTGCAGTTTCACTGCAGACAAGTGAGCGTTCCCTACATTATAAGATAAATAAAGATACCTAATTGGCTGTAGGATGCTCATGAAAGAAGTTCAGCTGATGCCTGTTGAATCAAGGAGACTTTGGAGGTGCAGGTTATTCATGTTCATAATGTCCTCATCATTATCTTGGATCATGTGGGTGAAAGACTCCCCCCAGAAACTTTGTTCTGAATACTCACAGCCCTGCGCTAACTGGAAAAATAGTGGAGAGTCATCTAGGGCACGTTCCCGGATGCATTCCTCCCTCCTGGGAGCTTTTGGTTTCCTACTCCACGGAGGCAGGAAGCACATAGAATCCTGACAGTGCCCGAAGGAGGTCATTTGGCCCATCGAGCCTGCACTGGGCCCGATCCCTGTAACCCCACATATTTACCGTGCTAATTTCCCTGACACTAAGGGAAACATTCGTAGCAAGTACCCATATTCTGACCATTCTCTGGATGAAGAAGTTTTTCCTAAGATCCGTATTAGATTTATCAGTGACTGTCTGATAACTAGCACCTCTAGTTTTGGACTTCCCACAAGTGGAAACATTTTATGTTAAAGTTATATCCATATCTAAGGAGACAAAGTGCTGTAACAGTGGCCTGTCTGCCAGTAACTCAGTAACGTGCAGTGTTTCTCTGAGCAGAAGTCTGCAGGTCTACGAGGAGGTGGGAGTTCCTCACAGCAAACTTCTGCAGCAGCAGCACCAGGAGGAAGGGGGAGGCCCACTTGGAGGAGCACTGCGCTTTCCACGGCCCTGCATACTGTGGCTGCACGCTGACCTAGCGGGTAAGAGAAAGTGAATAAACAAATCTGCTTGATGATTGCAAACCCTAGTGATTGGAAAATGCCTCTCCAACTGGCCATCCTCATGGCTGTATTGTTTCCATGGTGGCAGGTTTCGAGCTCGCGAGAGGCGACATGCTTCTATAGTGTTTAAAGCAGCTTTCTACTGTGCAGTTGGAAACCTGGTTTAAATTGTATAGTTGTTGCACAGTTTCCCAGGATCAGGAAACCTGGCAGTGTACGTGTGTGCACCCATTGAAAATAAATCAGAACTATATTGAGAACACTGTACCTCTGACAGGACAGCGGAAGTGGTGCTGAGATATATGTTGAGAATCTATGTTTTGCTTTTTAAATACTAAATTTTGTTTCTTTCTTGTCCTTACTTTCTGCTGCAGAACATCCACATGAGAATTGGTTACATGTCATAGAAATCATAGAAACCCTACAGTACAGAAAGAGGCCATTCGGCCCATCGAGTCTGCACCGACCACAATCCCACCCAGACCCTACTCCCATATCCCTACATATTTTACCCACTAATCCCTCTAACCTATGCATCTCAGGACACTAAGGGGCAATTTTTAATATGGCTAATCAACCTAACCCGCACATCTTTGGACCGTGGGAGGAAACCGGAGCACCCGGAGGAAACCCACACAGACACGAGGAGAATGTGCAAACTCCACACAGACAGTGACCCAAGCCGGGAATCGAACCCAGGTCCCTGGAGCTGTGAAGCAGCAGTGCTAACCACTGTGCTACCGTGCCGCCCACTGATAATATATCCTGTGTTGTAGTCTTAAAGGATTGAAATCATTGCTGTTCACTGAACTGTAACTTCTCGGTGATTTGTAATGATTCTAAGATCTTCCTCTTGTTGGTTCAACTTTGTTTTAGATGCCCTTCGAGGAGTTAATTCTCTAAGAGATCAGCATGTGCAGAGTGAAATTGAGTGAGAGTAACGGTGCAAACTGGAGGGGAGGCCGAGGGGAATTCTCAATTGGAAGTCACTAAGTGAAGGGAATAAGAATGAAATTTGAGGGTGAAGTGTTAGGTAACTGGGAAGAGTGAGGGGTTATGAAGGAGAAATGAAAAAAGAAGATGCCAGATGATCAGGGATAGGTTGAGTTGGAGCCTAGCAAAAAGAACTGAGAAGCCACCATCACCACAGACGATCAGGAATGCAGTAGGGTTTGCCTAGAAAGTTGGAAGACGTTATAATCTGCGGCAGGTTTCAGTCTGGGCCAAGATGGCATAATGCCACGTTACATCAATGTTGGCTCTTGATGGCTGTGGTGTGATTCTCCTCCTGGTCCCCGCGAGTGCTTGTGCTGTGAGCCTCCCCATCCCCCGAGCCTCCCCTACCCCAAATATTTACGAAGTGTTGCCAATCTTACAGTTCTTTACTTCCTGTCTCTAGTTCTAGATGGACGTCTGGATCGCCGGGTCGATGACATGCTCACCGCGGGCCTTCTGGAAGAACTGAATGGTTTTCATACACAATACAACCAGCAGAAAGTAGCTGAGAACAGGTCTGTACACAGGCAGGAAAATCTGTCCTGTTGGAACGTCAAGTTCAAAGCTGTTATCAATGCTGTTATAAGACTAGAGGAGATTATACAAGTAGGAAGGGGTGAAACTACGAAGATGCAGATTTTGAATTTGACTTGGTTTGGGACCAGGTAAGCGACATACAGGGTGATTGAGCGGGACTTGGTAGGATACAGTTATCAGAATTGAACCTAGAGATTACAAAAAAGCAATAGATGAGCAAAATAATTATCTTCTCCTGTGTCAACGATGCAGAGATTTCTCAGATACCTGAAACTCCTAATCTCCCTTTCTGCATTGTTGAATTTCCCTCCTGTTGTTTGACAATCACACAATTATCATTGTCAACAAGATCTCTCATTTTCTTGAACTGCAGGAGCTTATTTGGGTAATTCTGCGCTCAGTAATTCCACACTGATTCCCTCTTACCATCCCATATTCCTCATCTCTTTCATTTCTCGTTCTTTCAAGGCCTACATTCTAATTTCTTTTACTGACTTTGGTTTGTAGGTTCCCGTGTTGTCCCTTTGTTTCTTTTTAAGGATTGCTGTTCTGTTAGGTCTCCCCATCCTCGCGCGCAATTTTCCCCTGGGACGTTGCCTATCCCTAATTGCCTTTGAGAAGGTGGCAGTGAGAAACCTTGTATATTGCTGTGGTCCATGTGATAAGAACATAAGAATTAGGAGCAGGAGTAGGCCATCTGGCCCCTCGAGCCTGCTCCGCCATTCAATAAGATCATGGCTGATCTTTTCGTGGACTCAGCTCCACTTACCTGCCCGCTCACCATAACCCGTAATTCCTTTACTGTTCAAATATTTATTTATCGTTGCCTTAAAAACATTCAATGAGGCAGCCTCAACTGCTTCACTGGGCAGGGAATTCCACAGATTCACAACCCTTTGTGTGAAGGAGTTCCTCCTCAACTCAGTCTTAAATCTGCTCTCGTTTTGAGGCCATGCCCCCTAGTTCTAGTTTCACCTGCCATGCCCTGCTTCTATCTAATCTATTCCCTTCATAATCTTGTATGTTTCTATAAGCTCTCCCCTCATTCTTCTGAATTCCAATGAGTATAGCCCCAGTCTACTCAGTCTTTCCTCATAAGCCAACCCCCTCAACTCCAGAATCAACCTAGTGAATCTCCTCTGTACCCCCTCCAGTGCAATATATATCGTTTTTCAAGTGATGCAGGTACACTCACAGTGCTATTAGGGGATTCCAGGATTTTGACCCAGTGACACTGAAAGAACAGTGATACAGTTCCAAGTCAGGATGGTTGTGTGGTTTGGAGGAGAACCTAATGGGTAGTGACATTCCCACGCACCTGCTGCCCTTGTCCCATTAAGTTGATAATGGAAGGTGCTGTTGAAGGAACTTTGGTGAATTGCTGCAAGCATCCTATGTATGGTACACACTACTGCCACTGTGTGATGATGGAGGGAGTGAATATTTAAGGTAGTGGATGAGGTGTCAATCAAGTGGGCTGCTTTGCCCTGCAAGATCTCTTGAATGTTTTTGGAGCTGCACTCATCCAGGCAAGTGGAGTGTATCCCATTACACTCCTGATTTGTGCCTTGTAGATGGTGGACAGGCTTTGGGGAGTCAGGAGGTTACTTACTGCAGAATTCCCAATCTCTGACCTGCTCTTGTAGACAGAATATTTATATGGCTGGTTCAGTTCTGGTCGATGGCAATCCCAGGATGCTTGTGGTGGGGAACTCAATAATGGTAATGCTGTTGAAGTCACAGGTTGATGGTTATGGAATCATAGAAAGTTTACAGCACAGAAAGAGGCCACTTGGTCCTTGCGGTGTTTGACCTGCTGCCATGAGACTTCATGGAGTCCAGAGTCGATGACTATTTCCAGGGCCACTGATTAGTACTGTGCCATCATCTCTGTTGGATCTGTCTACCGATGGGACAGGCCATACTCTCTGATGGTAGCGCCTGGGACATTTATCTGTAAGGTGTGATACTATCCATATGTCTGTGTCAGGCTGTTGTCTGACTACTCTGTGGGACAGCTCTCCCAATTTTGGCACAAGCCCCAGATGTTAGTGAGGAGCATGCAAGGTCAACTGGGCCGAGTGTATCTTTACCATTTCCAGGAAATGGGTTGGTGCTGGGTGGTCTGCTTAGTGTCTTTCTCACAGAATTTTCTGTAATGGTTTGTCATGACTGAGTGCCTTGCTCGGCCATTTGAGAGGACAGTTATGAGTCAAACATCTTGCTGTGGATCTGGAGTCACATGCAGGCCAGACCGGCAGAATTCCTTCCTAAAGGGCACTAGTGAATGGCAATCTGATAGTTCCATGGTCATTATTAGAGACCACTTAATTCCAAATTAATTGCATTTAAATTCCTCCAGTGGTGGGATTTTTGCTCGTTGTCGTGGAGTGGTCTCTGGAGCGTTAGTCCGGGTTTCTGGACCCGGAATAGCAAAATACTGTGGATACTGGAATCTGAAACAAAAACAGAAAATCCTGGAAAATCTCAGCACTTCTGACAGCACCTGCAGAGAGAGAATAGAGCCAAGGCTTCAAGTCTGGATAACCCTTTGTCAGAGTTGGATTACAAGTTCAATGAAGTTATCACTCTGCTAGCACTCAATAACCCATGGCCAATTTCCTTTTGCAGGTTATTTAAAATCCTTGTGTGCTCCTTGTGGGCCTCACAAGAACACCAGAAATAGAAGCAGGAATAGGCCACAAGACCCTTCAAGCCTGCCACGCCATCTTATACGATCATGGCTGATCTATGCCAGCCTCAACTCCTTTTCTGTCTCATTTCCCATCGCCCTCTATTCCTCGATCTATCAAATATTTATCCACCTCCACTTTAAATACTTCTAATGATTCAGCCTCCACTATCCTTTGGAGCAGAGAATTCCAGAGATTCACCACCCCCTGTGAGAAGAAATTTTTACGCACCTCAGTTTTAAATGACTGGCCCTTTATCTTGTAGCTATGTTCCCTCATTTGAGACTCTCCCACTAGTGACACCATCTCACCGTCTACCCTGTTGAACTCCCGCAGGATCTTATATGTTTGAATAAGGTCACCCCTCACTCTTCTAAACTCCAAGGAATACAGACCCAGACTATTTAGTCTCTCTTGATAGGACAACCCTCTCATCCCAGGAATTAGCCTGGTGAATCTCCTTTAGACTGCCTCCAATGTTACTATATCCTTTATTAGCTAAGGAGGCCAAAACTGTACGCAGTATTCCAGCTGAGGCCTCACCAACATCCTGTACTATAGCAACAAAATCTCCTATTTTAAAACTCGAATCCTTTTACAATAAAAGCCAAAATGCCATTTGCCTTAACTACGTGGACCTGCCTACTAGCTTCTTGTGATTCCTGCACCAGAACATCTAGGTCCCTCTGTACTTCACTCACCCATGGTTTCTCTCTCCATTTAGATAATCTGTCTTGGTTCCTCGTACCAAAGTGCATGACCTCACACTTCCACACATTGGCCATTTGGCAAGTTTTCACCCAGTCACCCAATCTATCTATATCCTGTTGCATAATCACAATATCCTCATCACAACCTGTCCTTCCACCTATTTTCATATCTTCAGCCTCATCCTTCCTCAACCCAGCATTGGGTTTCTGTTTCTTTCACTACTTACTCCACAACCCCCTTCCTGAGTTTATGATGTGTGCTGGGGGAAAGGTCCCCACCATCTCTCTCGGACCATACAGGAGAATTAATTGGGTTGCATGCTATCCTTTGGGTTTCTGATTTGAGATCTTCTCACCACCACCTTCTCGAGGCCAGTTAGAGATGGACAATAAATGCTGGCTGTACCAGTGATGCTCACATCCCTTGAATACATTTCAAAGAGAAACATTTATTTTCCTCTTTCTCTACTTGCCATGGATGCCTTTTTCTGCATCCCATACTGAATTAACTTTCTAACTCATTACTTCTTTTCATTTTACAATTTTTATATCCATATTCCTCGATGTACATTTATACTTTGGTAATAATCTCTGTTTTTTAACCTTTAATGTCCACATTATTTCTGTTGTTATCGACAGATTTCCCTGTTTAACTCTCCTCCTCCTGGTGCCAATGTCATTGTGCCCAGCGCTCACTCTCCCCAACACCTTTAGCTCGGTTCTCGCTCCCACCTCCACTCCTGCCCAGCATTAATTCCCCTACTCACAGAATCATAGAATCCTACAGCGCAGAAGAGGCCATTCAGCCCATCGAGTCTGCACCAACCACAATCGCACCCAGACCCTATCCCATAACCACATGCATTTACCCTAGCTAGTCCCCAGACATTAAGTGACAATTTATCATGGCCAATCCACCGAACCTGCACATCTTTGGACTATGGGAGGAAACCGGAGCACCCGGAGGAAACCCAAGCAGACATGGGGAGAAATGTGTAAACTCTATACAGACAGTTTCCCAAACCGGGAATCAAACCCGGATCCCTGGCACTGTGAGGCAGCAGTGTTAACCACTGTGCCAACACCTTTAACCCGGCTTTATCCCTCCTTCCCTCCAGCCCAGCTTTAATTCCTCAATCGCATCTGGCACTTGCTCCCTCCCATTCTTTTCGCATGCTTATAAAAGCTTTGGTCTTATCAAGCAGCTGAGAGCCATCACTAGGTGTTGTGTGTTCAGCTAAGGACGACAATGACCACACAAGTTGACTTCCTGATGGGAAAGTTGTAATATTGCATCCTGAGGAAATCAGCCCAATTTGTAAAGGCTGGGCAGAGATTAAACACTGTGAACATCCCACATCCTGCTCCATTTTCACTTCAGCTTTCTGTTCCATAATAATCAACCTATCGGACATCTTATCATCTGGGGATGCTTTACCTTTTCATCGATGGCTATTATTGAGAGATACATCACCATACCACTGATGAAAAGTGTTTGTCGCTAGTCCGTGGAGTGTTGCCGCACTGAGGAGCGTGTAATTGTGTATTTGGTGAATCGTTCTGCTGGGTTATCCTTTTTGTTCCATTAATTGACAGATTGTGGGCTGCACGGTGGCACAGTGGTTAGCACTGCTGCCTCACAGTGCCAGGGACCCGCGTTCAATTCCGGCCTCGGATGACTGGCTGTGTGGAGTTTGCACGTTCTCCCCGTGTCTGTGTGGGTTTCCCCCAGGTGCTCCGGTTTTCTCCCACATTCCAAAGATGTGCTGGTTAGGTGAATTAGCCATGCTAAATGTGCGGGGTCATAGGGTTGAGGCAGAGGGGACAGCCAGTGTGTGCTGCTGTTTTGGAGAGTTGGTGCAGACTTGACGGGATGAATGACGCTGTAAGGTTTCTATGGATTTTTTGAATATTGATTGATTGATACTTGTGTCTATCTTTTTCCATTGGGACACAGCCAAGATTATCAACATGGTGTCTTCCAGTCCATTGGATTCAAAGAATTCCATGAATATCTAACCTCCAACAGCAACTGCAGCGAAACTAGGGAAAAACTGCTGAACCAAGGTAACACTGGGAATAGTGCGATACTGGGGTTTGGTAATGTATCACTACCATCTGAGTGCACAAGATAAGGAGAGTTTGATTGGAGATCAGTGGATGTGGAGGCAGTTACAGTCTTGAACTACATGTTGCAGCCAGACCCCAAAGCAAACTGGGCGTTGCCTCTGGCAGTAATGAACACTTTGTTGCCTCTGCTCAAGGGATATCATTAATTTCAGCCAAGCTGTAACTCACAATCGGGTGGGGTCTGACGTATCGCCTGCCAGAACAAACGCCTTCTACTCTGTCTATGGACGTGGGGAAACAGGCCAGCAGTTTACTGGTCCCCCTGTCCACTACTGTAATCCTGCCGCCCACCTGAATTGCAAAGTCTCTATCTGTTCCATGGGTGTGTGGTTAGCCAGTGGCAGTTTGCACAGGAGCCTGTGGGTAACTGCGTGCTTTCCTGGCAATTCTCTTCTTCATCCACCCCTTCCCCCCCATCGCCACATTGTTGTTCCTTGGACAACGTCTGCAAGGTTAGCTCATTGATGGCCATGGCCTTCCTCTGACAGCAACACAAGTTCCTCAGATATCGATTAAACAGCTTTAAGGGAATGAAAAACCTACCATTAAATGGCACCTTTCACATCCTCAGGACATCCCCCAAAGTGTTTCACAGTCAATTAATTATCTTTGACATGTAGCCAGTGTTCTTATTTAATCATACACACCAACCAACCTACACACAGCAAGATCCCACAAGCAGCAATGTGATGTTGATTGAAGGATAAAAGTTAGTCAGGACACCAGGCAGAACTCTCTGAATCATGCTATTGGACATTTCTTATCCACCTGAGGGCACATAGGGATTCAGTTTAATACCTCATCTGAATGATAGCATCGCTGACAGTGCAGAGTTCCCTCAGTGCTGTACTGCATTACCAGTTGGATTGTGGATTCAGCATCTGGAGTGAAGCATGAACCCAAAATCTCCTGAATCAAGACTGTCCGAGCTTTCCCGGCAGCCGTCATTGAGCCTCCAATTGGAATCCTGAAGCAGATCTTGTGTTTACGCAGTTGTGGTTCTGTTACATTGTGAAGGGGTGTATTTACAGACTGCTCGCTCTGACTCTGTTTGATGTGTGAGGGAGCAAGTGTGTGCTGGGTCTACTTACACCATGTCCTTCTCCTGGCAGGTATCGCTGCACTCAAGCAAGTCACTAAGCGTTACGCAAGAAAGCAGAACAAATGGGTCCGCAATCGTTTCCTGAAAAGTAAGTGGCAGAACCAGAACTGAAGAACAAACTAAGAAGCCTGGTAAAGATGTGAGCCACCCCCTTCTCACGGGTAATATTAATGATCATATCTGCCCGGTCAGGAGTTTTATAGAAATGTGCAGTCCTGATCTCCAAATAACTACACATTCTTATACCAACACTCTAGCGGGGACAGGTAGCAGCTTCCATTCCAAATATGAATGGCCTAAGACTGATGGGGAGGAATCAGTAGTGAGTCACAAGGGAGATATTATTGTTCTTTAATACAAATTGTTACACTCTGGAATGGACTATCCAGTGGTAACTTTCAAAAGGGAATTGGATAGTTACTTGAGAAAGAAGGATTTCCAGGGCAGAGTTAAGGGTAGGCCAGTGGGACTAATTGATAACTCTTTCATAATGTCACCAAAGATATGATGGGCAAATTGGTACCTGTGCTCTGTGATTCATTGAGCTCACAACTAAAGGAGAACAAGTTAGTAAAAGCTACAATCCTTGTAAACGTACTGTTTGTATTTGGATTGTTCATTTAGCTCTTTAATGTTAAATAAATGATCACCAACATGGTGGCAGCGGGACCGGCTTCGATAATGGCATTCTCTCTCCCCTCTATTTCTGACACTCCAGCTGTTCTCCCTCCCTCTCCTGCTTTCATTCTCTTTTCACTTCCTCTCTGATGCTTCCTCTGGCTCGATTGCGCCTTTCCTCTGGTGTGCTCCCACTTACTCCTCTGGAGCTTGTGCTATCTCTCTCTCTCTCTATATCCTCGCCCTCACCCAGGATTTGTTTAAATTGAAGAAGTGATTTCAGGAGAATACAACTGAAGGTAAGTTGAAAGATCAAATAAATAAAAGCACAAACGGGACAGAAAATTGTGAAACCTTTTAAAGTGAGAGATTGGCAAGTAGAAAGTGAAGTGTGTAAAATGTGTGGCAAACACTCGCTGTGGAATAACTAAAAGTAGATACAACCTACCCTGTGAGATAACTGCAGATATTAGGTCACCAGCTTGTATGATTTTCTTTCAAAGGACCAGGAGCTAACGTTCCCCCGGTGTATAGTCTGGACGTGACAGATGTCAGCCAATGGGAGGAGACCGTTCTGCGACCGGCGGCGCAGATCCTCGAAAGCTTCTTAAAGGTATGGAATCCAAGAGGCATTGGTGGGATGTATTCTGCTCCAATAACCTCTGGCTCCACATGTTCTTGCGTTGTTTGTTTAAGCCCCGAGTATCACTGGCTGTATGGTCTGTAACCCTGAGCAGTAAAACACATTGCAGACATGGAAAAGAGTCCACCTTGAGCCCACAGATCAAAGATAAAGAAGGGTAAGGATAGGAGCAAAACACATTCAGAAAGGAAGCCACATTCCCATTGATCTTTGGGCTCCTGTGACCTGGGTCTCATTGCCTCACTCTGCCCATTGAAGCTGAAATATCCAGAATGTGTTGAGTTAATTTTGATCCCTCCATTAAAATCAGAACCATAGGGAAAAAAAACTACTATAGTTCACTTCTCGAGGAATAGAACTAAAAGGTAGAGAAGACGTTTAAAACAAAAAGTGTGGCACCTAGGCTTTAATAAGATGGTAAGAAGTCTCACAACACCAGGTTAAAGTCCAACAGGTTTATTTGGTAGCAAATACCATAAGCTTTCGGAGCAATGCTCCTTCGTCAGATGGAGTGGTCTCTGTTCTCAAACAGGGCACAGGCACAGAAATCAAATTACAGAATACTGATTAGATTCTAATTAGATTCAGTAATCTAATACTGATTCTAATCAGTATTCTGTAATTTGATTTCTGTGTCTGTGCCCTGTTTGAGAACAGAGACCACTCCATCTGACGAAGGAGCATTGCTCCGAAAGCTTATGGTATTTGCTACCAAATAAACCTGTTGGACTTTAACCTGGTGTTGTGAGACTTCTTACTGTGCTTACCCCAGTCCAATCTTTAATAAGATGTACAGAGTTAAAAAGCACAGAAATGATGTTAAATCTTAATAAGAATGCTGGTTAGGCTACCTATAACACTCCATCCTATTAAGTCCCATGTACTCATCCAGGAGTCTCTTAAAAGACCCTATTGAGTTTGCCTCCACCACCACTGACGGCGGTGGTGACTATTGTCACCAATTCCAGGCATCACACTTTGGGAAGGACGTCAAGGCCTTTGGGAAGGACGTACAGGCAAGGTTCTCCATAATGGTGCTTCTTTTTCTTATTAATTTACATGATGTAAGCATCGCTGGCTAGGCCAACACTTATTGCCCATCCCTAGTTGCCCTTCAGAAGGTGATGGTGAGCTGCCTTCTTGAACCGCTGCAGTCATGTGGTGTAGGTACACACGCAGTGCTGTAACAATCTCCTATCCTGGTTCATGAATAGTCCATCAACATACAAAGGTGTTCTGATGGGGAAAAGTTCTGGTTATTTTATCTGGTAGGTTTCACTCTAATCAAAAATTCCTTTGGGATAAGCATTTCCAAGGAATATGAGGGCACGTTCAGAAACAGTAACTCTGAATTTTTAGATACTATTTACGACTCTATAGTGCAACCACAAGAGTTCAGTCGTTGAGATAAATAATTTAACTGGACCGGCATCGTTACAGACAAGATAGGCTTTAATTTAAACAGCCCTGACTTCTCTTGCTACCATCCATAAACAGAGAGGTGATTTTGATTTGGTTTGCTTTACAAGGAATTTCACAACCCCTCAGTTTTGATGTGATCCAATTTTAGTAATAACTCCAAGGCAAACTCAAGATAGGATGAGTTCCAAGGGTTAGTTCATTTGCACACACCAAATGCAGGAGGAGGATCGCAACTCTGCCTTGTTTACACCTGATGTGGGTAAGACCTGTTGGACTTTAACCTGGTGTTGTGAGACTTCTTACTTGTTTGCACTTGTACAGTAAAAGAGGGATAGAGAAAAGAGAGATTTGCAAGGCAAAGACCACTGAGAAAGTAATGATTTCACTTGAGTCCTGAACCCAATTCAAAGTTCAATGAAGTGTTCCTTCACAGAGGTTAGCAGGTTGAAAATCAATGCTGTATAATTCGCTTTTCTAGTATAGTTGATCAGTCTTGGAGATGATGGTACAGAAGCTCCGGTAGAAACTGTGTAAACTGAGCCAGATATCAATCTAGGCAAAGCCCCTTTTCTGTGCTGAGATGGTAAGATGGCAGATTGGGTTGTCCAGTTCCATAACTAATATAAGGCAATATTACGGGTTCCACCAGTGAGGTTCATGTTACATCACTCTCACCTTTTCACAGTGCCTTTGACAAGGGTGCATATCCTCCTATCTGGGTTCCTAAGATGGTTAAATGTTCCAACCATTAAGAGTTGAAAGGAAGATTGAGAGATAGAAACAGAGAAAACTACAGCACAAAACAGGCCCTTCGGCCCCACAAGTTGTGCCGAACATATCCCTACCTTTTAGGCCTACCATACGCTTTCTTAACCACCTCCTCCACCTGCGGAGCCGATTTTAGAGTCCTATGGACCTGGACCCCAAGGTCCTTCTGATTCTCTACAGTACTAAGAGTCTTTCCCTTTATATTGTACTCCTTCATCCCATTTAACCTGCCAAAATGGACCACTACGCATTTATTTGGGTTGAAGTCCATCTGCCACTTCTCCGCCCAGTCTTGCATCCTATCTATGTCCCTCTGTAACTTCTGACATCCCTCCAGACTATCCACAACCCCACCAACTTTCGTGTCATCGGCAAACTTACCAACCCATCCCTCCACTTCCTCATCCAGGTCATTTATGAAAATGACAAACAGCAAGGGTCCCAGAACAGATCCCTGGGGCATGCCACTGGTGACCGACCTCCAATTAGAAAAAGACACATCTATACACACTCTCTGCCTCCTTTGGGCAAGCCAGTTCTAGATCCACCGGGCAGCAGCCCCTTGGATCCCATGGCCTCTCACTTTTTCGAGAAGCCTTGCATGGGGGACCTTATCGAACGCCTTGCTAAAATCCATATAAACCACATCTACCGCTTTCCCTTCGTCAATGTGTTTAGTCACATTTTCGAAGAACTCCACCAGGCTCGTAAGGCACGATCTGCCCTTGACAAAGCCATGCTGAGTATTCTTGAGCATACTAAACCTCTCTAAATGCTCATAAATCTTGTCCCTCAGGATCTTCACCATCAGCTTACCAACCACTGAGGTTAGACTCACCGGTCGGTAATTTCCTGGGCTATCCCTATTCCCCTTCTTGAAAATAGGAACCACATCCGCAATCCTCCAATCCTCCGGCACCTCTCCCGTCTCCATCGACGACGCAAAGATCATCGCCAGAGGCTCTGCAATCTCTTCCCTCGCCTCCCACAGTAACCTGGGGTACATCCCATCCGGACCCGGCGACTTATCTATCTTGATGCCATTCAAAGTTTATCCTTTAGTTTAGCTGACAGAGGGGCTTTGGATGGCCAGCCTGGCTTATAAAATGCAGATATTCTCTGAATAGTTCTCTTTGAATGTGGTCTCTGCATCCCACAGGAGTTCATTAGTGTCTCAGAGATAACAGGGTGTATGTCAATGTCTCTCTAACATATCCCATAAATACTATCAGTATATGTATATATCAAGTTCTTTAAGTAGCTATCCCCTGGCTCAACTACAGAATCATAGAATAGTTATAGCACAGAAGGAGGCTATTTGGCTTGTTGTGACTGTGCTGGCCCTCTGAAGGAGCAATTCATCTAGTGGCAACCCCCACCCCCCGCCATTTCCATTGCTATGTCATGTCCATAAAATATGAAAGAGATCATGCGCTGTTTAAAATTAGGTGGCACAGTGATTAGCACTGCTACCTCACAGCGCCAGGGACCCGGGTTCAATTCCGGCCTCAGGTCACTGTCTGTGTGGAGTTTGCACGTTCTCCCTGTGCCTGCATGGGTTTCCTCCGGGTGCTCCGGTTTCCTCCCACAGTCCAAAAGATGTGTGGGTTAGGTTGATTGGCCATGCTAAATTGACCCTAGTGTCAGGGGATTAGTAGGCTAAATATGTGGGGTTACGGGAATAGGGCCTGGGTGGGATTGTGGTTGGTGCAGACTCGATGGGCTGAATGGTCTCCTGCACTGTAGGGATTCTATGATTCTATTAAAACATGGCTGCTAGCAGGTTGCAAGATTTGCAAGTTGGCTAATAGTTCTGGAAACTTACAGTTGTAATTACAGGGCAGAAAAGCTCAACCCTCAGCTTTGTGGAATGTCATACCTTTCATTTTGTGCATCCACTATAATCAATGAAGCAAGGAAACAGCAAATGGTCTGTCATAGAATCATAGAATCCTACAGTGCAGAAGGAGGCCATTCGGCCCATTGAGTCTGCACCGACAACAATCCCACCCAGGCCCTATGCCCGTAACCCCACATATTTACTCCACTAATCCCTCTAATCTACGCATTCTGGGACATGGCCAATCAACATAACCAGCACATCTTTGGACTGTGGGAGGAAATCGGAGCACCCGGAAGAAACCTCCGCAGACATGGGGAGAATGTGCAAACTCTACACAGACAGTGACCTAAGCCAGGAATTGAACCCGGGTCCCTGGCGCTGTGAGACAGCGGTGCTAACCACTGTGCCACTGTGCCTCCTGTCAGCCTGGACTTGTACCAAAGAGCAAACCATTTAAACTTGTTATAAAGATGGATGTGCTAACAGCCACCATCTATCTCCTAAGTGAACAATACATTTTGACCAGAGACACAGAAAGTGATTGATAACCTGAAACTGACACATCTATGGGCAACGCTACATGATCTGAGATCCTTTGAAATGTTACATTCCTGCACTCCATTAGCCTATCAACACCAAAGCAGAACTCCAGGCTGACAACAAAGCCTGCCTCAAGTCTAGCCTCCTCAGCCTGGTTCTCGGGTGATTCCTTGATTTGATTTGATTTATTATTGTCACATGTATTAGTGTACAGTGAAAAGCATTGTTTTCTTGCGCGCTATACAGACAAAGCATACCGTACATAGAGAAGGAAAGGAAAGGGTGCAGAATATAGTGTTACGGTTTTAAAAGATAGAATTAGAGGGTGTGCTGGGCACAGCTTGCAAGAAGTCGCCACACTCCGGCACCACCTTGGAATTCTATCATCGCCTGTAGAGTAGACCATGTCTCTATACCAACCGTATAATGCTGCGTCAACACCAACTTTGAAACAATTCGGCAACTCTGCTTTCAGCTAGCTGAACGAGGGTGAAATTTAACATGAAGTAACCCTCACTGAATTCTGACATTCTGGACTCTCAACCCTTGTGTGAATTAATATTCCTAATTTCTCTTTGTTATAAGTTATTTCCAGTTGTAAAGCTCTTTCTGTGGGTGTGTATAGTTGTGGGTCAAAATATGTCCAAAACCTGGAATTAATTCCCTAACACCACAGTAGGTGTACCTACACCACTGCAGTGGTTTAAGACAGCAGTTCAACACCACTCTCTCTCTCGCTCTCTCTAGCCAATGAAACCAAACATGCTCTGCTCGATTATGGGCTGTTTCGGGACTCTTCGGGATAGTTTATGGATGACTCAGTTTAATGGAAGCTGATGGTTTTATTCACCTCAGTGATTCCATCCCACCGTGTTGCTGCCATTTGACGTAGTTCCTCAAGTGATTCCACATTGCATCCTATTTGAATGTTGCAGGGAGAGGAGCCCACAATGCTGCCTCTAACCATGGAATCAGACCAATACGAGGGGAAGAGGAGTCGGCAGGTGTGCGAATTGTGTGACAAAATCATCCTCGGGGATCAGGAATGGAAGGGTAAGAATGAGTTTGAGTTGCAGCCATAACCCAGAGTGATTGAGTGAGACTGAAGGGAGAGTTCCTTCATCCTCACTGAGTGGGTGGGACTGAGTGGGTGGGACTGAGTGGAGACGATCTTGTTAATCCCATCGGCTGATACCTCGCCATAGAGCAGGACTGATTGGCCTCCTTCGCTGTAAGACTGTTGCTAATCTTTTCCTCTCTGACAAATATTCCCTCTTTCCTGGCTATTTTGTGGAAATATCCATTTGTGTGTGAGGTTGGACAGGTGCTTACTGTTGACATCCAATCTCCACTTTCAAACATAGAGGTAAAGTCGCCACAGTCTCCGATGACCATCAGCTGCTCTCTCCTTTGAGGGGGAGGGCTGACTGGTAGTGATTTAATCCAGGCCATCACAACGCATGTGAGGGGCAAGGTTGAGAATAACCTCAGCCGATACGGGGATTGAACCCGCACTATAGACATCGCTTTGCATCATTATCCAGCTGTCCAGCCAACTGAGCTAAACGACCCCTGAATAAGAATGTTTCTGCCCAGTTTTTAATGTACGGGTGGGGGTGACTGCCGAGTGATTGTGAAACAGATTCCCAACCAGTGCCCATTTACCCGATCCTGATTGGTACTGAGGTCTGCGGTAGCCTGCCTGCTAGTTCCTGGCAGAAATCAACAAACTTGCCGTAGGTTGGCAAGGGAACTGGAGACCAATCTGATCTGAGGTGTTAAGAGTAGCAACTTAAAGTTATCAAGAGTCTTTAACATCCCAAAGCACTTCACGGGAAAGTTACGAAAAAAAGTTTCACACGGAGCCAGATGAGGAGATATCAGGGAGTTGATCAAAGTTAAGATTTGAAGGAGATGCAGGGAGAGGTTTAAAGAGGGAAATCTAGAGCTTTAGACTGAAGGCACAGATGGAATGATTCAATTCAGGGATACATGAGAGTTGCAGTTAAACATGTTGTCGGGTTTGGAGGAGATTAAAGAGGGCAAGGCCATGGAGGGATTTGAAGATGCGGATGAGAATTTTAAGATGGAGGTGTTATTTAGCTGGGAGCTGATTTAGGTCACCAAGTTTGGGCTAATGGGTAAGCAGGACTTGGTGTAAGCTGCAGTAGTTTAGATGACTTTGAGTTCAGGACGGGTAGAGTAGAGAAGCCAACCAGGAGTGCAGTGGAATAGTTAAACTACAGGTAGTAAGTTCATGGATGAGGGTTTCAACAGCAGATGAACTCATGTGGGAGTGGAGTTGGGCGGTGTTATAAAAATGGACAGAGGCATTGTTAATAATACCATGCAGACGCTCAACTTGGGGTCAATGCCCAGATTGTGAACATCTCGTTCAGCCTCAATGTTGTCAGGGAGAGGGATGGAGTGAGTGGGGAATGGGGATTCATTGAATTGGCACATCTCAGTGTGATTAATGGAAATTTCAGTCCTTTCAGTACTGGATGTTGGAAAAGCAGCCGGACAATTGAGAGTCTGTGAAGAGGTGGAGAGGTGATGGTAAGGTAGAGCGGGGTGTCGTCAGCATGCATATGGAAAGTGATCATCTGTTTTTGGATGGTGTTGCTTATAGACAGCATGCAGATGAAAATGAGGAGGGGCCAGGGATAACTCCTCGGGGAAACACCAGAGGTGATGGTGTGGGAGCAGGAAGAGCAGCCTTTGTTGTCTACAGCTAGAAAGCTAAGAACCGATCTCACTCAGAGTAGCTTGATGACAGCGGAGAAACATTGAAGGAGGTTGGTGCGGTCAGACAGGTTGAGAGGGGTGAGAGTGGATGTTTACCTTTGTCACAGTCACACAGGATGGTGTTTGTGATTTCTCTGCACTGTGGCGGGGCAGGAACTTTACTGGAGTGATTCAGACATGCAGTTCCCGCAAAGCTGGCCAAGGACTGGAAGTGACAACAAATTCAAGGACTTTGGAGAGGAACTCGAGGTTGGTGATAGGGTGGTAATTTGCAAGGGCCGTGAGGTCAAGGGTTTTTGAGGAGAGGGATGAGGACTGCAGATTTAACGGAGAGAGGGACAGCCCCTGAGGAGAGAGAATCATTAATGATAGAAACCAATCTGGGGAGCAGGAGGGGAAATTGGGTGATCTGTCATTTAGTGGGAAGGGGATGAAAGGAGCGGGAGGTGGGTCTCATGGACAAGATGAGCTCAGGGAGGGTATGAAGAAAAATGGGGAGAATATGTTCAGAGCTCAGGTGGGGGAGCCTTAGAAGAAGTTAGGCCCCGTAGGTTAGAGAAAGCAATGGAACTATCAGAGGCAGCTGAGCAGATAGTTTCATTCTTCTGTGACAAAGACATTTGTGAGCATTTATTTTATACCACTCTTTCTGGAAACTGGATATCAAATATAGCCCGTCTTGTGACCCTGGGTTTCTGTATGTCTTGGCTGTTGAGTTGAGATTATTGGGCAATAAAATTTCCTGCCAGATTCCTCATAATATTGGTTTGTTTGTCTTTCAGCTCATCTCAAATCCAAGAATCACCAGTACCATTTGAAGAGAAGGAAAAAAGCTGAGGCCCACTTAAATACACACAGTTCCCCGGGCAGCAATGAAATCATCCCACAAGACACTTAGAGACTGCCTCAATGTGCGACTGTGTCACAGGAAGTCGCCCAAGGATGTGATGGGACCTTTGTGATTGGTACTGGGTGATAAATAACACATGGCTACCTACCATTGAGTTAATGCTGCAAGGCTGCTTAGGCTGGAAGCACACTCCATGGAGCTGAAAAGCCCTCCATTGCTGCCCACAGAACTGTCTGTTGTTTGTGTCCTAAATGAGTTGCATCGGAATTCATCTTGGATACAGTTTCCAAGTTGGGCTGCAGTCAGGGAGCTTCCTGATGGATCATTGTTAGAAGGAAGATTTCATGATTTTATTGAATTTTTGTGATACGTGATTCTTGGAGGTTTCCTTGTCTGACATCCTCTCCCTTTGATCAATTGGCTCACTCTCCCTACCTCCAATATTGCTACAACTAAGAAAATTAAAAGGAAATTATATTTTTTAAACCCCAATGATTCTTCTGTGTTTGCTCACAGCATTGGATCTTAAACTTTAGTTGGCAATCCTAACCTGAGCAAATGGTAGTAATATGGTGGAAGCTGGAAGATGTTTCTGGGTCAGTCCTTGAGTGCTGGCAGTAGGCTGCTCCTCCTCTCTTGGCTGTACCTGTCAGGATGTGTGTACAGCAAGAGGATTGAGTGGCCAGTCATTGATTTGAAATGTGGCACTCAAAGGGCTGGATGCCCATGGGCAGAGATTTCACCCAAAACAGGCAATGCATATTGTCCTTAATGTGGGTTTCTGTGAGACCATCTTCATGGGTACTCTGCTTTCCTCCCACACTCCAAAGATGTGCGAGTTAGGTGGATTGGCCATGCTAAATTGCCCCTTAGTGTCAAGGGGGGGGGACTAGCTAGGGTAAATACATGGGGTTAGGACCTGGGATTGTTGTTGGTGCAGACTCGATGGGCCGAATGGTCATCTTCTGCACTGTAGGATTCAATGATTCTGAGAGTGAGATTGATATGAGGGGACCAGGGGACATTTCTGAAATCCTAGTAAAGGAAGGAGATGTTCCAGTCAGACACACTAAAAACAATGAAGGGACTTTTATACCGATTTTAATTCCACATCACTTCTAACATATCAATAAAATTGGATGTCTGATGTTTCTAAAATGATGTGTGACTCCTCCATCCGCCAGTAACTCGGAGTAAGTGCACAATCCTGTGCAGTGCTGCGGCAAGTATCAGAACACTCTGCATGTGTGTTTAGTCAGCTGATGTTAGTGCTTCTCAAGAATCCAGTCTTTCAGACTCTGGGAGGCAACTGGAACACCCAGAGGAAACCCACGCAGACATGGGGAGAACGTGCAAACTCCGCACAGGCAGTGACCCAAGCTGGGAATTGAACCCTGGCGCTGTGAGGCAGCAGTGTTAACCACTGTGCCCAGGCCAGATTGGATAAGGGTAGCAGTTCTTGTGGTCTAACCAGGGCTGTGTACAAGTGAAACACGACTTTTACCTCTTGTATTCTCATCCGCTTGATATAAAGGCCAGCTTTCCCTTTTTGACTATTTTTATGCTGTTCCTGATTTATGAATGATCTGTGTGACTGGACCACAAAGTCTCTTTGGATCTTCACTGTTTCTAGCTTGTCGCTATTTAGAAAGTCTCCAGTTTTATCCCTTTTACGGACGACACAAAGATGGCTGGAGTTGCGGATAGTGATGAACATTGTCAGAGAATACAGCAGGATATAGATAGGCTGGAAAATTGGGCAGAGAAATGGCAGATGGAATTTAATCCAGATAAATACAAAGTGATGCATTTTGGTAGACCTAATGCAGGGGGGGGGGAGCTACACAATAAATGGCAGAACCATCAGGAGTATAGACACACAGAGGGATCTGGGTGTGCAAGTCCACAGATCCTTAAAGGTGGCAGCACATGTGGAAAAGGTGGTGAAGAAGGCATATGGCATGCTTGCCTTTATTGGATGGGGCATAGAGTATAAAAGTTGGCATATGATGTTGCAGTTGTATAGAACGTTGGTTAGGCCACATCTGGAATACTGCGTCCAGTTCTGGTCGCCACACTACCAGAAGGACGTTGAGGCTTTGGAGAGAGTGCAGAAAAGGTTTACTAGGATGTTGCCTGGTATGGAGGGTATTAGCTATGAGATGAGATTGAGTAAACTAGGGTTGTTCTCCCTGGAAAGACGGAGGTTGAGGGGCGACCTAATAGAAGTTTATAAAATTACGAAGGGCATAGATAGGGTGAACAGTTGGAAGCTTTTTCCCAGGTCAGAAATGACAAACACAAGGGGTCACAAGTTCAAGGTAAGGGGTAAGTTCAATACGGATATGCGGGGGACGTATTTTACACAGAGGGTGGTGGGGGCATGGAATGCACTGCCAAGCAAGGTGGTTGAGGCAGACACGCTAGGATCATTTAAGACTTATCTAGATAGCCACATGAACAGACTGGGAATAGAGGGATACAAACGGATGGTCTAGTTAGGAACACATGATCGGTGCAGGTTTGGAGGGCTGAAGGGCCTATTCCTGTGCTGTATTCTTTGTAAAATGGAAGACCTCAAACTTGCCTTCGTTGAAATACATTTGCCACAGTTTTGCCCATTCGCTGCTGTTATGGACAGGAGGGGGGGTTATTTTAAAACAGCCCTGATTTCTCCTTTCACTATCCATCTGTAACCAGAACGGGGTTTTTAACTTTTGAGTTCTCCCTTTTTATACCTGGTGGCGCATTTTTTCCAAACCTTCACTTTGGAGCGACCCAATCAGCGATGAATAACCTCACAGCAAAATTGAGGTAAGGTGAACTAAAAGGGTCGGGTTAGTTTACAGACAGTTGTATAGAACGTTGGTTAGGCCACATCTGGAATACTAGGCGGCACGGTAGCACAGTGGTTAGGTGGCACGGTAGCACAGTGGTTAGCACTGCTGCTTCACAGCTCCAGGGACCTGGGTTCGATTCCCGGCTTGGGTCGCTGTCTGTGCGGAGTTTGCACATTCTCCTCGTGTCTGCGTGGGTTTCCTCCGGGTGCTCCGGTTTCCTCCCACAGTCCAAAGATGTGCGGGTTAGGTTGATTGGCCAAGCTAAAATTGCCCTTAGTGTCCTGGGATGCGTAGGTTAGAGGGATTAGTGGGTAAATATGTGGGGGTAGGGCCTGGGTGGGATTGTGGTCGGTGCAGACTCGATGGGCCGAATGGCCTCTTTCTGTGCTGTAGGGATTCTAAGATTCTAAGAAAACAAAAAAGGAAATGGTTTCACAGCTACCGCTTCTTTTGCAATAAAAGAGGGATAAGGGAAAGGAATGGGTACAGGGCAAAACTACAGTAAAAACAAGAGTTCTTGTTTCATGTGAGTCCAGAATCAAAGGTCCAGTAATATATTCCTTCAGAGGGTAGCTGGCTGAAACTGTTACTGGATGATCCATCTCTCGAGGAGTGAGGATCTCGATGATGGAAGAAAGCAAATCGAGATGTAGATAGAGTTCCGACAGTGCCAGCAATACACAGTGTAGAATGAAAGCCAGGCCATTTACCTGGACACAGCCCTTTCTGCTGCTACCTGTTGGGTGGTAAAATGGCAAAGCGCCTGGGTTCAGTTCCACATGGCAATATTACAGGGTTTTAGCAAGTTGGAGGAGGTCATGTGCATGCCTCAAACTTCTTCCCCTGGATTTAATGGAAGAGTCAAAGTTTCTTTAGTCTTTATAGATGTACCGTCTCTGTGGCCAGAGTATAGCCTTAGAAACCTAGTGAGTGTTAAAATGAAAAAGAACAAAGAACAGTACTGCACAGGAACAGGCCCTTCAGTCTTCCAAGCCTGTGCCAATCACGTTTACCTATCTAAACCAACCGCTTACATCTCTCTATTCCCTGTTTGTTCAAATGCCTATCAAGATGAGTCTTAAATGTGGCTAATCTGTCTGCCTCAACCACCTCACTTGGCAGTGCATTCCAGGCCCCCACCCTCTGTGTAAAAAAAAAACTTCCCCCACACATCTCCACTGAACCTTCCCCTCTTATCTTGAACTTGCGGCCCCTTGTAATTGTCATTTCTGCCCTGGGAAAAAGCTTCCAACCCGAACTATACCTCATAATTTTATAAACTTTAATCAGGTTGCCCCTCAGCCTCCGTCTTTCCAGGGAGAACAATCCCAGTTTATTCAATCTCTCCTTATAGCTAATACCCTCCATACCAGGCAACATCCTGGTAAACCTTTTCTGTATTCTGTCCAAAACCTCCATATCCTTCTGGTTGTGTGGTGGCCACAATTGGACACATTATTCCAAATATGGCCTAACCAAGCCTTTATACAACTAACATAATTTGCCTACTTTTATACTCGATGCCCTGTCCGATGAAGTAGATTCATAATTCCAGATTTTTAAAATTGAAATCAAATTCCACCATCTGCTTTGGCTGGATTTGAACCCGGGTCCCCAGAGCATTAGCTAAGCTTCTGGATTAATAGTCTAGCGATAATACCACTAGACCTTCACCTCCCCACGCATCATATCTACATCAACCTGGCTACTTTATAAAATTATTTTGGTTTTAAAAATGGATGAAGGCTTTACTCTGACATGCTTGACTAGCCATGGTTCAGACCGGTGGAACTTCTAACCTTCAGAAAAAAAGTTAGTACCCCTTGAGACTGAAGAAAATCAAATTCCAAAGATATGCACCAACAAGACACTTAGGAATCGGATCTATACACATTTGGAACTGAATGGTCTTGTTAGCAACAGACAGCATGCTTTTTTTCATGGGAGGTCATGTCTCACTAATTTAATTGAGTTTTTTGAGGAAGTGACAAAAATGATTGACGAGGGAAGGGCTGCGGATGTTGTCTACATGGACTTTAGTAAAGCATTCGACAAGGTCCCTCATGGCAGGTTGGTGGAAAAGATTAAATCTTTTGGGATCAGGGGTGAACTAGCTAGATGGATTCAGAACTAGCTTGGCCATAGAAGACAGAGGGTAGCGGTGGAAGGGTGTTTTTCTGAATGGAGGTCTGTAACTAGTGGTGTTCCGCAGGGATCAGTGCTGGGACCTCTGCTGTTTGTAATATGTATATAAATAACTTGGAAGAAAACATAGCTGGTCTGATTAACAAGCTTGCGGATGATACTAAGATTGGCGGAGTTGCGGATAGTGATGAAGATTGTCAGAGAATACAGCAGGAAAGAGATAGGCTGGAAAATTGGATAGAGAAATGGCAGATGGAATTTAATCCGGGCAAATGGAGGTGATGCATTTTGGTAGATCCAAATCAGGTGGCAGCCATAAAATAAATGGCAGAACAATCAGGAGCATCGACACACACAGAGATCTGGGAGTACAGGTCCACAGATCCTTAAACGTGGCAGCACAGGTGGAAAAGGTGGTGAAGAAAGCATACGGCACGCTTGCCTTCATCGGACAGGGCATCGAGTATAAAAGTAGGCAAATTATGTTAGTTGTATAAAGGCTTGGTTAGGCCATATTTGGAATAATGTGTCCAATTGTGGCCACCACACAGCCAGAAGGATATGGAGGTTTTGGACAGAATACAGAAAAGGTTTACCAGGATGTTGCCTGGTATGGAGAGTATTAGCTATAAGGAGAGATTGAATAAACTGGGATTGTTCTCCCTGGAAAGACGGAGGCTGAGGGGCAACCTGATTAAAGTTTATAAAATTATGAGGTATAGTTCGGGTTGGAAGCTTTTTCCCAGGGCAGAAATGACAATTACAAGGGGCCGCAAGTTCAAGATAAGAGGGGAAGGTTCAGTGGAGATGTGTGGGGGAAGTTTTTTTTTACACAGAGGGTGGGGGCCTGGAATGCACTGCCAAGTGAGGTGGTTGAGGCAGACAGATTAGCCACATTAAAGACTCATCTTGATAGGCATTTGAACAAACAGGGAATAGAGAGATGTAAGCGGTTGGTTTAGATAGGTAAACGTGATTGGCACAGGCTTGGAAGACTGAAGGGCCTGTTCCTGTGCAGTACTGTTCTTTGTTCTTTTTCATTTTAACACTCACTTGGTTTCTAAGGCTATACTCTGGCCACAGAGACGGTACAACTATAAAGACTCATGAATCTATAAAGAATCATGAAACCATTGTCATTAAAAACCCATCTGGTTTATTAATGCCCCATTAGAGAAGAAAATCTGCCATCCTTTCCTGGTCTGGCCTACATGTGACTCTAGAGGCACAGCAATGTGGTTGACTCTCAACTGCCCTCTGAACAAGGGCGACTAGAGATGGGCAATAAATACTGGCCAGCCAGCAATTCCCATGTGCCATGAGTGAATTAAAAAAAATACATTTGCTGTTATATCTTCTGGATAGGATCTGCACTGATTATCTTTTTGTGTAATTTTGTGTTTCCACCCGTACTCTTTACAAATGTTGCCTATCTTTTTGGATGCATGGTTTCTATTCCAACTGTTCTCAAACCTAGTGAATAGTTGAGACCCGGACACAGCCCATTCTGCCAGTTAGAGTACCTGCCCATTGCAGCACCTAGCTTAACAATCGAACTGCGACAAAATCTACTCCTGGAATCCTTCTTTACAGCACTCTGGGTGTCCCAAAAACATGTGGACTACAGTTCAAGAAAGCAACTCACCACCATCTAGTCCAGGGCAATTAGGGGCCATAAGATATAGGAGCAGAATTAGGCCATTCAGCCCATAGAGTCTGCTCTGCCATTCAATCATGGCTGATAAGTTTCTCAACTCCATTCTCCCGCTTTTTCCATGTAATCTTTGATCACTTTAACAATCAAGAACCTATTATCTTTGTCTTATATACACTCAATGACCTACTAATGGAATCATCCCTATGTCCATTCTATCCAGGCCTTTTATTATGTTGTAAGTTACAATGAGGTCCCCCCTCATCCTTCTAAACTCCATCGAGTACAGATCCAGAGTCCTCAAACACTCCTCATATGTGAAGCTTTCCATTCCTGGGATCATTCTCGTAAACCTCCTCTGGACCATGTCCAAGGGCAGCTCATCCTTCCTTAGAAATGGGGTCCAAAATTGCTCGCAATATTCAAAATTTGGCCTCATAGAGCCTCAGCAGTATATTCCAACTTTTGTATTCTAGTCCTCTTAAAATGAATGCTAACATTGCATTTGCCTTCTAATTACCAACTCAACCTGCAAGTTAACCTTAAGAGAATCCTGAACTAGGACTCCCAAGTTCCTTTGTGCTTCCGATTTCTCAATTCTCTCCCCATTTAGAAAATAGTCTATGCCTCTATTCGGCCCATCAAAGTGCATAACCTCACACTTTCCCACGTTGTATTCCATCTGCCACTTCTTTGTCCACTCTCCTAACCTATCCAAGTTCTTCTGCAGCCTCCTGCCTCCTCTGTGCTACTTGCCCCTCCACCTTTCTTTGTATCATCTGCAAACTTAGCCGCAATGCCTCAGTTCCTTCATCTAGATCATTGATGTATAAAGTGAAAAGTTGTGGTCCCAAAACTGACCTCTGTGGAACTCCACTAGCCCATTAGGGTTGGGAATTTTAACCAAAATGCTGACCTAGCCGGTGATGCCTATGCCCTTTGAAAGAATAAAAACACTCCACTGCTTTAGGGTAGAGTGATCTCTATAGCAACAGCATCGCAGGTCATCGTTGGGTCAGCACTTTGTGTATTTGCTCTGACCATCTGTTACAAATGGTCCACTCCCAATAATTCTGAAATAATTCTGTAAAGCAATGGCGACTGTCCTCAGGATTAAATCCTCTAAACCCGAGCTCCTGGAATACCCTCCCTTGGTGAATGTTAGTGACTGTAAAATTGCGGTGACTTCCATTGTACACACTGACATGCAGGGGATAGAGAGTCATTCTTAACAGTTTTTTCAGTTTCTATCGAAAAGTTGAAGAAATATGGTTTATAGATTTTGATACAAATTCTGTTCTCTGACCGGATAAGTTAAGCTGCAATGAAGCAGACAGCATCTTTTCATTTCCATGATTTAAATGTAGGAGTTAGCTTGAATTTGAAATATTTCTCAGAATGAAGGGCACTGAAGGTGATAAGTTCTCCGAGCCCTGACTCAGTTGCCCTGGAGCTGGATGCTGGGGTGTGAAGAACAGTTCTGGGCTGAAACCCTGCCTGTATAGGTGGGCAATCCCACAATGATTCTGAACATAGGTATTCTATTGGGTTAAAATTTAAGTTTAATGAACCCTGTTGATGTTCGCAATGGGTGCCTTTAGCACACTGACCAATCTGAATTTCAAAGTGTCAAGTCCCAAGCTCCTGCGCCTTCTTTGATGCCCCATATGCAGCAACCTGCCCTGTAATAGCTGACTGAATTGGAAGTGGCAGTGCCAAGTGTAACAAACTGGATGCTTTGGTAAATTCTACTCCAATGGAGTGTGAATTTTTTGACGTTGCAACATCACTATGAGAAGGAGCTGCCAATTGCTGGTGGTCCTCATTTGCTCAGTTGTACTGATTTTGATTGGTGTATTCATATGATTGCTCGGATACATGGCACAGCAACAGGCTATTCAGCCCACCCAGCTTTGCTGATATTGATGCTCCACTCCAGCCTCCTTCTTTTCCTTATCTAAATCTATCTCCTTATTCTCTTCTCCCTTACGTGTTTGTCTCAACTGTATCTATACGATTCACATCAACCACTCCCTGTGGTAGCAAGTGTTTAGAGAAATGCCTTTGTACATGCTTCCCTTTTGTATCCCATGGCTTGCCACAGTCATGTGAGCTCTGAGCTCACCTTGTGCAAGAGGAGAGAGGTCAAAACAGTTTTATCCAGTGGTTTGGACAGTGAGATTCACATTCTCACCACTCTGAGTACTGCAGCTGCCTCTTCAATTCAAAACACTTAATCTGATTTTCCCTTGAATTCTCCTGAGCAGCCCCTTGGTCTCTATTCTCTTAACTTTAGTCTTCCTAAGACATTCTTTCTGTCTCAAGTCCCTGGTTATCTGGACTTTATTTCATTCTTTGGTCTGCCTCTTTGCAGCTCCCTCATCTATTCAGCTTTTCTTTTTCTGGCAGAGTTGAGAGATGTTCGCTCCTTGGTGTCCTATCTCCAGCTGCAAACAAATCCAGCTAAAACCATCAATTCGAAAACCGTTTCTATTTTAAAAGAGCCCCCAGTTGCTAGGCAATGACCACATGCTTCTGCTGAATTTTTATTTATTCTTCACGCCTAAGGACATTAGTGAACCAGATGTGTTTTCACGACAATTGACAATGGTTTCATGGTCATCATTGGACTTCTAATTCCATAACTCCCTCTAAGCACAATAGGAGCACAGTTGGAACTGAGCCAACCCCCACACATACAAACACCTTTATCCTGCATTAATCTAACTATAGTTTTACCCTTCCATACACAGAAACACTAAACTGAACCCACTGAAAACTGTACCTTATTTCTAATATTTACAAATACAAATATAAATCATTTAAAAATACTTTTGTTTTCCTAACAATTAGTATCAAACTTAAAGAAAAAGCTTATAATTGTAACAGGTCGGAGAACTGGACAAAATACAAGGCACAGAAAAGGATGACTAAAAGATTGATAATCAAGGAAAAATGTGAAAATAAGAGAAAGCAAACCAACCAGAAATATAGAAACATACTGAGAGTTTTGGTAAATATTTAAACAATAAAAGATTGAATAAAGTGAATGTGGGTCCTATAGAAAGTGATCATGGAAAGCAAAGAGATGACAGATGAATTGAACGTATATTTTGCATCAGCCTTTGTGATAGAGGATACAAGTAACTTCCCAGAGACCAGATATTGGAAGGAAGGGAGGAACTCGGGGAAATTACAGTCACCAGAGGTACTGAGGAAATTGTTGGAGCTGCAGACTGACAAGAATTCAGGTCCTGATAGACTTCATCCGAAAGTCTGAAAATATGTGTCCAGTGAGGTAGTTGATGCTTTGGTTTTAATTTTCCAAAACTCACTAGATTTAGGGAAGGTCCCGTTAGATTAGAAGATAGCAAATGTAACTCCATTATTCAAAAAATGAGAGAGAAAGTGGAACGCTACAGGCTAGATAGCTTAACATCTGTCATGGGGAAAAACAATGGAAGCTATTGTTAAAGATGTTATAGCAGTGCATTTGGATAAGTTCAAGATAATCAGGCAGAGTCAACATGGTTTTGTGAAAGGGAAATCATGTTTAACCAATTTACAGAAGTTTTTTAAAGAAGTAACACTGCTGTGGTAAAAGGGGAAACTGGTGGATGTACTCCTAGAAATCATAGAAACCCTACAGTACAGAAAGAGGCCATTCAGCCCATCGAGTCTGCACCGACCACAATCCCACCCAGGCCCTACCCCCGTATCCCTACATATTTACCCACTAATCCCTCTAACCTACGCATCTCAGGACACTAAGGCAAATTTTAGCATAGCCAATCAACCTAACCCGCACATCTTTGGACTGTGGGAGGAAACCCACGCAGACACGAGGAGAATGTGCAAACTCCACACAGACAGTGACCCAAGCCGGGAATCGAACCCAGGTCCCAGGAGCTGTGAAGCAGCAGTGCTAACCACTGTGCTACTGTGCCGCCCCTGTACTTAGATTTCCAGAACACATTTGATAAAATGCCACATCAAAGGTTATTATAGAGAATAAAAGCTCATGATGTAGGGGGTAACATG
The DNA here is from genome assembly GCF_964213995.1 of Mustelus asterias. Lineage (NCBI taxonomy): Eukaryota > Metazoa > Chordata > Chondrichthyes > Carcharhiniformes > Triakidae > Mustelus > Mustelus asterias. The sequence continues at coordinate 32,519,425 of NC_135821.1, forward strand.
TTGGCATGGATAGAAGATTGGCTAGCTAACGGGAAACATAGAGTTGGCATAAATGGGTCTTTTTCTGGTTGGCAGGATGTGACAAGTGGTATCCCACAGGGATCAGTGCTGGGACCTCAAAGTTTACAATTTATATAAATGACTTGAATGAAGGGATTGAAGGAATGGTTGCTAAATTTGCGAATGACACATATATGGGTAGGAAAGTAAGTTGTGAAGTGGACATAAGGAGACTACAAATTGATTTAGATAGGTTAAGCAAGTAGGCAAATATCTGGAAATTGGAGTATAATGTGGGAAAATGTGAAACTGTCCATTTTAGCAGGAAGAATAAAAAGGAAGTTTATTATCTAAATGGTGAGAGATTGCAGAGCTCTGAGATGCAGAAGGATCTGGGTGTCCTAGTGCATGAATCACAAATGTGTAGAGTGCAGGTACACCAAGTAATTGGGAAAGCTAATAGACAGTTATCTTTTGTGAGAGGGATTGAATGCAAAAGTAGGGAGGTTATGCTGAAGTGGCCAGGTCGCTTTAATCTCCTGTCACCTGGCAAGATTTTAAATCATTGCAACAGAGATTTTTCTTTCTCCCTGTCAGAAGGTGCAGATCCCTTTGAAGTCTTCTGACAAAGAGATGTCAATTTCACCTAGGGGGTGTGGGTGGGGGTCCGGTCTGCCCAGCTGTGCACTCAGCCCCAATGTAGGCACACAGCTTTGATTTAAAGTTGCTGAGGCTTCCCAGGAAGCAGAAATTGTTTAAACCTTCTCCATTGCACTTGAAGCCTTTGATCTGTAGCAAGTTCAACAGTTCCACAGATTTCTATCATTCCCCCAGCCACCTGTGTTTAGTTTTTGGGCTGAATGCACCTCAATTACCCCATTGATCCTGACCACAATGTTGACAGAGTCTAAGCCTGATTGACAGCCTGTGGTTTCACTCTTTTTGCAAACCACAATCGTTTTGAAGAAAACATAGGCTGTCAATCAGGTTGAGACTCTGTTGCAGTCAGGACCAATGGGGTACCTGGGGGTGCATTCAAGTGTGAACGGAAATGAACATGAACACAGGTGGCTGAGGATGATAGAAATCTATTGAACTGGCGATGGAAGTCTTTACTGCACATTGAATTTGTTCGAGATCGAGGGGTTCCATTGGAGTGGAGAGGAATTCAAAGATTTGGGGCACAATTTTCCAAAAAATAAACTCGGTGCCCAATGGGTGGGAAAACAGAAAACGAGAGAACCACAATCTTGTGGCTACAGGTGTGTGGAGCCCCTATTGTGGCATTTAGAATTGTATCATGTTTCAGCACTCACTGTGATCAGGCTGGTCAATGATCACGGTGAACAGTTGTGTATCCCTGAGCGACTAGCTTCGTTTCTGACCCCATGTTCAGAGGCGACAGGAGATGGATGCTCTGTCCCAGGGTGTGGTGTCTGACAAGGAGCTTGTGCAGGACTACGCTCTGAATCAAACCACAATTAGACCAATAAGGTCTCAGGCCTGGAAACGTTTTGGCAAAAAACATATTGAGGATAGCTTCAACACTGGAAATCGGTGTAAAATAGAAGATATGCATTGGAACACATCACTTGGAAATAAAGGATAAAATAAAAATAAATGGAACTGCGCTGATGTGACTGAGTTTCCTCCTGGAGCTGTCTCTTCACAAGGCTCCAGCCAGCAGGACTCAGATACATCTCCAAACTGCATGGGGTTTGGATGCCAAGTGGGACTAAGTCATTGCTGGAGATTAGAAAGAATACACACAGCAGATTGCTGAAGGAGCAGACACCCTTCACTAAGGGAACAGCCCCGATTAATCGAGCTGCAGCTCAACATAACGGTCCTCATTCAAGAGAGTGCCGGGGAGCAGATTGTTACCACATTTCAACATTGCCAAAGAAGAGAAAAATCAACCAATTCCAAAGATCAAGCTCGTTCAAAATTCTTTTTAATGCTCTTTAATACAGGGGTCACATAGAACTCCCTGATCTCCAACAGCTGACGTTTAGAATTTGCAACACTTGATTGTAATGACACATTTCAGTAGACAACACCCGACAACATGTTCCTATTTCGTGGTGATTCTTTGGCAAGTGGAGACTGAGAGGGACAGGCTGTCAGAGATCCCATCAAAAGCAAGAGAGGGGGATGGTGGGGGCCAGGGGAGGTGGGGTGGGGAGGGGGGAGTTTTGAGTTTATGCTAGTCAGGAAGTCCTGCTTCCATAAGTTGTATGTTGGCACTGTTGCTGTGATAAACCAGCAGTCTCCTGTACCAGCAGGTACTGGCATACTGATATAGAAATGTGAAACCAAGCGTGAGCAGAGGGCATTGCCCAGGAACTGGGACAAGAGATTGGGAGAGCGTGGAGTCAACATCTCCGGTTTGAGACCCACTCTGCACTTTGTCTCATGAACAATGATGGAGAATTAGTAATTAAAGCAAATTACTGGGGATGCTGGAATCTGAAACCAAAAGAGAAAATGCTGGAAAATCTCAGCAGGTCTGGCAGCATCTGTAAGGAGAGAAAAGAGCTGACGTTTCGAGTCCAGATGATCATGTGTCAAAGCTTTGACAAAGGGTCGTCTGGACTCGAAACGTCAGCTCTTTTCTCTCCTTACAGATGCTGCCAGACCTGCTGAGATTTTCCAGCATTTTCTCTTTTGGATGGCGAATTAGTGTTTATTTCAGAGAGATGTTTGAGGAAGGAGTGAGGTTGATCAGTTCCAGGTGCAGGGTGAAAAGAAAAACAATTTCAATCAATTTAATACTCTTCATTTTCTTACTTTATCAAAGAATGGTTCTGCTCACTGAGGCATGCTGGGTTAGTGTTGGAGAATGGACCAGTCCCAGGCACATGCTGGGTGTTTAAACTGTGCTTTTCCACAATTACTGTAATCCAATTGGCCAACATGGCTCATATCCCTCCTCTGGCTCTTACCATTAATCTGACCAATGGTGGTGTCCCAATGAGGGGGAATAACTCTCCAGGACTCGTCCTGCTTTTCCAGGAATTAAAGATTTACCTCACCAGCAATATTTTCATTTTCTTTGTTTTTTGAAACAGTATTACAATATTGGAGAAAAGAACAAGGTATTTTGACTGAGAAGCATCCAGTTAGATATGGAAGAGGCTACGTACTTGTCAATTGGCCAGGTGAAGGTGGGACCCACTGTGACGGTCGACATGTCAAGCAGCTGGGGTTGAGAGGGTGAGGGTGGAACTGTGGGAGGTCATGTGATGAAACGTTTTGAAATGTGTCCAATCAGAGTTAGCAATTCTAAGCCTCAGCTGGTGCCCCAGGTCCCAAAAGATCGAGGGACAGACTATCTTCCACAGGGGCATCCATAATACACCTTTAATGGTATTGGAAAGGTTACTGGGACTGAATTGTAACCAGTAAAACATTGAGCCTGTTGCCACAAGCATGAGAGACTCAGAAACCTTTACAAACACCACTTCAATAATACACTGGGTGGATAGATCATTGCTTGGGCCTACCTTTGAAGGCTGTTGGCATGATTCATTCAATAGAGGAATAAACGAGGAAAAAATAATCAGACATTTCAATCACCCCCGTCCCCCGCTAAAAAACGCAAATGAAGAAAAGTCTTTATTAATTGATCCAATGAGGTGGTCCTTTTGAATTCTTGGCATTAAAAGGTTCTCGTACCCTCATGATGCAGTCAGAGGGTGTGCAGTGGCCATTTTTCCCTGATGTTCCTTGAAGTCCTGGTGGGCCTGGAACACCTGGCACACCCTGTTGGCCGGCTGGACCTGGTGGGCCAATTTTACCATAACCTGGGAGACCCGGTGGACCTAAGGGTGAAAGGCAAGGCATTGGAAACAGTAAAATTATAAAATTATAAGCTATAAACTGTAAAGCAGGGGGCTGCCCATCAACATCGTGAGTGCTTGAGGTTAACAAGCCAATTAAACATAGAGAAAAGCAGCCACCACTGAAGATCCCAAACCAGATAGTTCTAGCCTGGCAGCAATGATAAGACTTCCTCATCAGTGACACCATAAACCTAGAAGATAAGCTACAGGCAGCCAAATGGGGTCCTGGTGCAGCTCACTGGATTGAGGCTTTATGACCAGCCTGTGGTGACTGCTGGTGAGGTGATGTGAGCTGCGAGGGGCGGGGGGTTGCTGAGAGTGGGACTCCTGGGACACAAACAGCCCAGATTAATTTTGAAGGGGTTGCAGAAAAACTTCAGCTCCCCTGGGACTTGCAAAATGAATTTCACACTTGCTTTTCCAGCCTCCTTTCTGCCGCCCACTGGGTCCAGTAGAGCTGGATAAAGCCTGCATGGTGCAGGCTCCAGCCTGTCCATTCACAGGGCCTCAATATCCCCTTTAGCAAGGAGATGTTGATGGAAACTGGCAGACACTTTGGACAGCTGGGAGGAAGCTCCTTTCAATATGGCGTCAGTGGCATTTGCTGCAACTCCATTGGAGGCCGTTACCATCCAATTATCATCAGGCGAGGCTGCTGGAATTGTTAGTGACTATTTTCTTTTTAAGGTCACTATTCCAAAAGCAGAAACATTTTCTCCATGTTTACTCCATCAAGACCATCCATAATTTTAAAGAATCTCTCTGAGGTCAACTCTCGGTCTTTGCTAATCTGTGTTAAGCTTATTTATTAGTGTCACAAGTAGGTTTACATTAACACTGCAATGAAGTTACTGTGAAAATTCCCCAGTCACCACACTCCAGCGCCTGTTCGGGTACACTGAGAGAGAATTTAGCTTGGCCAATGCACCTAACCAACGCGTCTTTCAGATTGTGGGAGGAAACCGGGGTACCCGGGGAAACCCATGCAGACAGGGGGAGAACATGCAGACTCCACACAGACACACACGAGGCCGGGAGTTGAACCCGGGTCCCTGGCATTGTGAGGCAGCGGTACTAACCACTGTGCCACTGTGCCATGAATGAAGAGTCCCAGTTTGTTTCATCTTTCCTGAGAGTTTACTTCCAGTATCATCTTTATAAATTGTTTCTGCATGTTTTGGATTCCTAAACCATTTTTTATATATAGAATATTCCGCAAAGGCTGCTTTGAAGCCTTCCTCTGAAAGGCAGTAAGTAAATGTAAGTCTTCTGAGTTTTCAGAAACCAGAATGATTAACTGTTCTCCAATTGTGGTCTAATTAAGATTCTAAATAGATTTAAAATAACTTCACTGCTTTTCAATTCTATTTCTCCACAAATAAACCCCAATACTTTGCTTTATTGTGGTCCTGTGAACCTGTAATGCTAATTTTAATGATATATGAATCAGAAACCCAAGTTCCTTCTGTTCCTCCAGCCCACTTTTAAACTCCTTTTCATGGACCACGTGACCTTATTCATTTTACCAAAACTCAATCATCGCCAACCAATCTGCATATCTATCTACTCACCGAGAGCTCCAGGTGCACCAGGTTCCCCCAAACGGCCAATGCCAATTTCACCACGGTCTCCCTTAGGACCACTAGGACCTGTTTAAAAATGTATAAATCATTTATTAAAGACCAGGAAATAAAATATCCCAATGATACCAACAGAAGCAATTCATTCACACTTTGTCAGATATAATTTAATTCTTCAAAGTCTCTGGAGCCAGCTACAGCACAGAGTCAGATACAGAGCAAAGCTCCCTCTACACTGTCCCCCATCAAACACTCCCGGGACAGGTACAGCACGGGGTTAGGTACAGAATAAAGCTCCCTCGACACTGTCCCCCATCAAACACTCGCAAGACAGGTATAGCACGGAGTTAGATACAGAGTAAAACTCCCTCTACACTGTCCCCCATCAAACACTCGCAAGACAGGTATAGCACGGCGTTAGATACAGAGTAAAGCTCCCTCTACACTGTCCCCCATCAAACACTCCCAGGACAGGTACAGCACGGGGTTAGATACAGAGTAAAACTCCCTCTACACTGTCCCCATCAAACACTCCCAGGACAGGTACAGCACGGGGTTAGATACAGAGTAAAACTCCCTCTACACTGTCCCCCATCAAACACTCCCAGGAGAGGTACAGCATGGGGTTAGATACAGAGTAAAACTCCCTCTACACTGTCCCCCATCAAACACTCCCAGGAGAGGTACAGCACGGGGTTAGATACAGAGTAAAACTCCCTCTACACTGTCCCCCATCAAACACTCCCAGGAGAGGTACAGCACGGGGTTAGATACAGAGTAAAGCTCCCTCTACACTGTACCCCATCAAACACTCCCAGGACAAGTATAGCACGGAGTTAGATACAGAGTAAAGCTCCCTCTGCACTGTCCCCCATCAAACACTCCCAGGACAAGTATAGCACGGAGTTAGATACAGAGTAAAGCTCCCTCTGCACTGTCCCCCATCAAACACTCCCAGGACAAGTATAGCACGGAGTTAGATACAGAGTAAAGCTCCCTCTGCACTGTCCCCCATCAAACACTCCCAGGACAGGTACACTAAATTTCTTTGATAATTGTTAGAATTTACTGCACAATCAGCTTCAATCCTGTACATTAATACCGTATTGATACAGATTCACAAGAACAATTCCAGGGGATAATAATTTGTAGTGAAGAGAATAGATCGAAGAGGTTTTGTCGGTTTTCCTTGGAGAAAAGACTGAGAGACATTCAGGATGCTGAGGGTTATGATCAGGGTAAATAGTGAGAAACTTTTCCCTCTCAAGAGAGCATCAAGAACCAGGTACTGATTCAAAATAATGGACAAATGGAGTGACGTGAAGAAGAGTTTTTTCACGCAGAAGGTGGTTGGAGTCTGGAACAAATTTCCTGAGAGGGGAGGAGGCAGGTTCGATCGAGGTTTTCGAAAGGAAATTGGATTGCTATTTGAAAAGAGAGAATGCGCAAGATTACAGGGATGTGGCAGGGGAGTAGGACTGGGTAGAATGCCCTTTCAGAGAACCAGTGCAGAATCAATGGGCCAAATGGCCTCCTTCTGCATAGTAAAGATACTGTGATTAAACAAATTCATTCACTGTGAGGAACATTGTGATGTCTTGTGGATGAGTAAGGCGCTATATAAGTGAATGCTCCTTCAGTAGCTGTGTTTTTTTGGGCTGTGAGTGGCAGTGCCAATACAGCACAAAGTGTGGTGAGTTAGCTGACTGGTGCACCTTAGCTACTGTAACTGTCTCTGATACATCTCGATCGGGAACTGTCTCTCAGCAGGAAGACTGCATTCTCAATTTCAGTAACAGATGTACCAAATCACCAGAAATAATCTGGAGATGGTAAGTATTTATTTCAGTGCTGCTTTAACATGACAGACAGATGCTGTGTGATGTTCAGTCTAATCTTCCTGCTTTGATGGATAGTAATTTCATAGAATCATAGAAACCCTACAATGCAGAAGGAGGCCATTCGGCCCATCGAGTCTGCACCGACCACAATCCCACCCAGATCCTACCCCCATATCCCTAAATATTTACCCACTAATCCCTCTAACCTACGCATCTCAGGAATCTAAGGGGCAATTTTTAGCATGGCCAATCAACCTAACCCGCACATCTTTGGACATAAAGGCTATTTATAGAACAGTACAGCACAGAACAGGCCCTTCGGCCCACGATGTTGTGCTGAGCTTTATCTAAAGCCTTTTATTTATCAAGCCTTTATGGGAAAGGACTCTCAGCAATGCAGCTGTGATCTCGCACAGTGTGATCCCACAATCTCTGCAAGCAAATGGATAATCATATTAACTGTCACTTTAAATGAGTCCCTCTCTGAGGCTGGAATGGTCTATTTCATTTCAGGTTAAGGCCAGAGGGATTTTAGCTCTTTTCAGTTCTGATGAGTGGAGAGAGTAATCTTGCCTGATCTGCTGAGGGGCTGTCATCAGAGCCCTTGCTCTGGAAGCCAGTACGGAAACGGACCGAGTGGTGGAGAGGCTGAATGTGAGGCCACTCACACAGAGCAACATCCACATGGAGCGCACAATATTTAACAGGAACGCAGCTCCTGACAACCCATATCTTTAAACTAACACAGTGAAGTTTGTGTTTGTAAAACTATTAAAAAATAGTAAAAATGCTAAGAATTGTAAAATTGCATTGTCTGTTTAAAAATAAAGGTAGTTTTTTTGCCTTGCTAGAGAGTTAAAAGAGATGCAGATGCAAATGCAGGTACACAGAGAGCATAGAGTGAAACATTATAGTGCGAGCCTGGGCAGGGGTGCTGCCAAAATGACAGGTTGTCTTTGAATTTTAACCAATCAATTTAAAATAGGCATTTGAATAGCAGCAGCCTATCAGATTTGAATTTGATGTTTCGATAACCTGTAAACCAATCCCATTGTGTGAATTTTGGTATGTCATCAGGGGTATAAAACCAGCTGCTAGCTCCAGAGAACTGCCAGAAGACTACCTGCCAGCCACTGCCACAGATCACAGCTCTCAGCTTGAGAGACACACAGACAGTAACTGTTCTCTGCCAGTGTAACAGCCACATTTATGTCTGAAAAGAAAACCTCATCTCAATCGTAAAGGTACCAATAGACCACAGAAAAAAATCAGCAAAGAAGATAGAAGGTCCCGGAAGATGACAAACCTGATTGAATTTTGAGAGTGACTAACAATTCTATTATTTTTTGTTAAAAAATGGAAATTGTACCTATCTAAACAGCATTCCATTAGAATAGTGTTTTATTTGGTTTGTTAATAGTTTAGTTAACCTGTTTACTGTTAGTTAGAAGAATAAAGTGTTACTTGTTGATTTTTCAGAGAGAGTCTCAGGTAGTCATTTTGATTTAACGACGGAAAGTTGCAGAAGTGCAGATAATCCCCCTTCTCACGCACAGATTCTGAAGGGAGGTACTTCTCTTTGAGTGGTTGAGTGTTAGTTCTCAGAGAAGAGATCAACCTCCCCTTCATAACACTAAATTCTACCTTTGGGTCCAGATATCCCAGGCCGTCCATCTCTTCCACTCTGTCCTGGCAATCCAGGCTGGCCTGGTTGTCCAGGATGTCCAGGGCTGCCGATTTTACCAGGGGGTCCTTGCCTTCCTTGGCTTGCTAAGTCTGATGGGACACGTATTCTGGCTAGGTAGTACGCCATTCTTTCTAGAAAACAGAACGTAGACCAATGAGTGAGCTGCAATCAGTTCTCCTGATAACTACACTTCCTGGATTTCCAGTCTGGTAAATGGTGGGAACACCTTCATGGGCTGGGACTCTCCGACCTCGCCCCCAGCCGGGATTCTCTGACCTCGCTCTCAGCCAGGATTCTCCCACCTCGCTCCCAGCCGGGACTCTCTGACCTCGTCCCCGGCCGGGATTCTCTGACCTCGCCCGTGGCTGGGACACTCCGACCTCCTTCCCGGCCGGGACTCTCCGACCTCCCTCCCGGCCGGGACTCTCCGACCTCCCTCCCGGCCGGGACTCTCTGACCTCCCTCCCGGCCGGGACTCTCCGACCTCCCTCCCGGCCGGGACTCTCTGACCTCCCTCCCGGCCGGGACTCTCCGACCTCCCTCCCGGCCGGGACTCTCCGACCTCCCTCCCGGCCGGGACTCTCTGACCTCCCTCCCGGCCGGGACTCTCCGACCTCCCTCCCGGCCGGGACTCTCCGACCTCCCTCCCGGCCGGGACTCTCTGACCTCCCTCCCGGCCGGGACACTCCGACCTCCTTCCCGGCCGGGACTCTCCGACCTCCCTCCCGGCCGGGACTCTCCGACCTCCTTCCCGGCCGGGACTCTCCGACCTCCCTCCCGGCCGGGACTCTCCGACCTCCCTCCCGGCCGGGACTCTCTGACCTCCCTCCCGGCCGGGATTCTCTGACCTCCCTCCCGGCCGGGACTCTCTGACCTTCCTCCCGGCCGGGACTCTCCGACCTTCCTCCCGGCCGGGATTCTCCGACCTCCCTCCCGGCCGGGATTCTCCGACCTCGCTCCCAGCCGGGATTCTCTGACCTCCCTCCCGGCCGGGATTCTCTGACCTCCCTCCCAGCCGGGATTCTCCGACCTCGCTCCCAGCCGGGATTCTCTGACCTCCCTCCCGGCCGGGATTCTCTGACCTCGCTCCCAGCCGGGATTCTCCGATCTCGCCCCCGGCCGGGATTCTCCGACCTCGCTCGCGGCCGGGATTCTCCGACCTTGCTCGCGGCCGGGATTCTCCGACCTCGCTCGCGGCCGGGATTCTCCGACCTCCCTCCCGGCCGGGATTCTCTGACCTCCCTCCCAGCCGGGATTCTCCGATCTCGCCCCCGGCCGGGATTCTCCGACCTCGCTCGCGGCCGGGATTCTCCGACCTCGCTCGCGGCCGGGATTCTCCGACCTTGCTCGCGGCCGGGATTCTCCGACCTTGCTCGCGGCCGGGATTCTCCGACCTCGCCCCCGGCCGGGATTCTCCGACCTTGCTCGCGGCCGGGATTCTCCGACCTCGCTCGCGGCCGGGATTCTCCGACCTCGCTCGCGGCCGGGATTCTCCGACCTCGCCCCCGGCCGGGATTCTCCGACCTCGCCCCCGGCCGGGATTCTCCGACCTCGCCCCCGGCCGGGATTCTCCGACCTCGCTCGCGGCCGGGATTCTCCGACCTCGCCCCCGGCCGGGATTCTCCGACCTCGCTCGCGGCCGGGATTCTCCGACCTCGCTCGCGGCCGGGATTCTCCGACCTCGCCCCCGGCCGGGATTCTCCGACCTCGCTCGCGGCCGGGATTCTCCGACCTCGCTCGCGGCCGGGATTCTCCGACCTCGCCCCCGGCCGGGATTCTCCGACCTCGCTCGCGGCCGGGATTCTCCGACCTCGCTCGCGGCCGGGATTCTCCGACCTCGCCCCCGGCCGGGATTCTCCGACCTCGCTCGCGGCCGGGATTCTCCGACCTCGCCCCCGGCCGGGATTCTCCGACCTCGCTCGCGGCCGGGATTCTCCGACCTCGCTCGCGGCCGGGATTCTCCGACCTCGCTCGCGGCCGGGATTCTCCGACCTCGCTCGCGGCCGGGATTCTCCGACCTCGCTCGCGGCCGGGATTCTCCGACCTCGCTCGCGGCCGGGATTCTCCGACCTTGCTCGCGGCCGGCATTCTCCGACCTCGCCCCCGGCCGGGATTCTCCGACCTCGCCCCCGGCCGGGATTCTCCGACCTCGCTCGCGGCCGGGATTCTCCGACCTTGCTCCCGGCCGGGATTCTCCGACCTCGCCCCCGGCCGGGATTCTCCGACCTCGCTCGCGGCCGGGATTCTCCGACCTTGCTCCCGGCCGGGATTCTCCGACCTCGCCCCCGGCCGGGATTCTCCGACCTCGCTCCCGGCCGGGATTCTCCGACCTCGCTCCCGGCCGGGATTCTCCGACCTTGCTCGCGGCCGGGATTCTCCGACCTCGCTCGCGGCCGGGATTCTCCGACCTCGCCCCCGGCCGGGATTCTCCGACCTCGCCCCCGGCCGGGATTCTCCGACCTCGCTCGCGGCCGGGATTCTCCGACCTCGCCCCCGGCCGGGATTCTCCGACCTCGCTCGCGGCCGGGATTCTCCGACCTCGCCCCCGGCCGGGATTCTCCGACCTCGCCCCCGGCCGGGATTCTCCGACCTCGCTCGCGGCCGGGATTCTCCGACCTCGCTCGCGGCCGGGATTCTCCGACCTCGCTCGCGGCCGGGATTCTCCGACCTCGCCCCCGGCCGGGATTCTCCGACCTCGCCCCCGGCCGGGATTCTCCGACCTCGCTCGCGGCCGGGATTCTCCGACCTCGCTCGCGGCCGGGATTCTCCGACCTCGCTCGCGGCCGGGATTCTCCTCTCCTGCTGCAGTGAATGGAGATTTGGCTGAGCCCAATTTCACTGATCTCGCTGGCAGCAGTGGCGGGGTGTGAATGATGTGGAGATGCCGGCGTTGGACTGGGGTAAACACAGTAAGAGTTTTAACAACACCAGGTTAAAGTCCAACAGGTTTATTTGGTAGCAAATGCCATTAGCTTTTGGAGCGCTGCTCCTTCGTCAGATGGGAGTGGAAATGTGCTCTCAAACAGGACACAGAGACACAAAAATCAAGTTACAGAATACTGATTAGAATGCAAATCTTAGGCACAGGTTCAAGAGATGTGTATTGTCTCCAGACTATACACATCTCATGGCTGTCCTGTCTGGAGACAATACACATCTCTTTAACCTGTGCCTAAGATTCGCATTCTAATCAGTATTCTGTAACTTGATTTTGTGTCTCTGTGTCCTGTTTGAGAGCAGATATCCACTCCATCTGACGAAGGAGCAGCGCTCTGAAAGCTAATGGCATTTGCTACCAAATAAATCTGTTGGACTTTAACCTGGTGTTGTTAAAACTCTTACGGGGTGTGAACAGCCAGAGAATTCCAGCCTAGAGCTGAAGAAGAGGGATGGTCTGTATAGTCTCTGCAATTCAGGGAGAGATTAGTCCACAGGTGTGTGCTGACCATATCCACTGCTCAAGAGAGAGCTCCCCCTGTATTGGAGCAAGGAGTTTCCCTATTTTGGGAAGAGGAGCTGTCCCGATATTGGAGGGAGGGATGGCATGAATTAACATTTTTCCTGTGATAGAGTACCAGTTGTGTTAATAATACAATGAGATTATTTATGGGTTATTCTCCTCTGAATACGAGAGAATAACTGGTCCCCAGATGCCAGTCGTTATCGATGCCACCCTCCATTTGATGGGAGGTGTGTATCGAGGCTCAGAGATTGTTATCTCCTCCTACACAAAGGTGAGGGGGGAAGAGTTCCTGCCTTCCACTCAGCAGCACATCAGCCTGGGCAGAGCGAGATCAGGAACTCAGGAATGAGGAGGATCCGGGTGTGTTAATACGCCTCTGGTAAATTGGTTCCCAGATCCCATTGTCCGATGTGTGAGCTGAAGGAGATAAAGGGTTGTAAATAAAAAGGTTCACTCACCATCAAAGATCTTTGTAACTTCTTGTCTTATTAACCTCTTTATCTCATCAAAATTAACAGTTTCAGCCTGTGGGAAGGAATCACAGATTGACTGCCTCAGTTTCAGGAAGTGTCACTTGGTTGGAGACTCCCGGTTAAAGTCGGATTCTGGAAACTGCAATGGGAGCGTTCTCTTTATGTGAAAGGGTCAGGAACACATTTGGAAAGAACAGTTCAGCAGCTTTGATATGAGTTGCTGTGAGCCCGGAGTGATGAGGTGGTTTACCACGATTTATGTCGTTGTGTGGTTTGGGCTTAACCAAATGTCTTGGAATGACAGAATTAATTGACACCCATCACTGAGGTTCCCGTTCGCGGTGACCACTCTACAACTTAACACTTAAACAGGCGATGCCTAGGCTGGCCTTCCTGCCCTTGCATTAATTGGGGCCCTTAATGGCCAATTATTGTCCATTTAAGAGGCATTTCTTAACCAGCATTAATTTTCAGGTTGGCAGGAGGAGTGTTTGAGAAGAAACTGTGTTCAGGCCTCCTGTGGGAGGGAGGGGGGGAAGCATGGGGGGGGGGGGTGGGGGTAAGTTGGGGGAGGTGGGGGTAACAGTAGGCGGGTGGGGGTAGGCGTGGGGAGTTAGGGATAAGTGTGTGGGGGTAGGGGTAAGTGTGTGGGGGTAGGGGTAAGCGTGGGGGTAGGGGTAAGCTTGGGGGGAGTGGGGGTAAGCGTGGGGGGGGTGGGGGGTAAGCGTGGGGGGGGTGGGGGGTAAGCGTGGGGGGGGGGTGGGGGGTAAGCGTGGGGGGGGGGTAAGCGTGGGGGGGGGTGGGGGGTAAGCGTGGGGGGGTGGGGGGTAAGCGTGGGGGGGGTGGGGGGGTGGGGGGGTGGGGGGTAAGCGTGGGGGGGGGTGGGGGGGTAAGCGTGGGGTGGGGGGTAAGCGTGGGGGGGGGTGGGGGGTAAGCGTGGGGGGGGTGGGGGGTAAGCGTGGGGGGGGGTGGGGGTAAGCGTGGGGGGGGTGGGGGGTAAGCGTGGGGGGGGGTGGGGGGTAAGCGTGGGGGGGGGTGGGGGGTAAGCGTGGGGGGGCGTGGGGGGGGTGGGGGGTAAGCGTGGGGGGGTGTGGGGGTAAGCGTGGGGGGGGGGTGGGGGGTAAGCGTGGGGGGGGGGGTGGGGGTAAGCGTGGGGGGGGGTGGGGGGTAAGCGTGGGGGGGGGTGGGGGTAAGCGTGGGGGGGGGTGGGGGTGGGTTGGGGGGGGTGGGGGGGGTGGGAGGGTGCGGGTGGGGGTGGGGGGGGGTGGGGGGGGTGGGGGGGGTGGGGGGGGTGGGGGGGGTGGGGCTGGGGGGGGTGGGGTGGGGGTGGGGGGGGGTGGGGGTGGGGGGGGGGGGGGGGTGGGGGGTGGGGGGGGTGGGGGGGGGGGGGGGGTTGGGGGGTGGGGGGGGGTGGGGGGGGGTGGGGGTAGGGGGGGTGGGGGGGGGGGGGGGGTGGGTGGGGGGGGGTGGGGGGGGTGGGGTGGGTGTGGGGGGTAGGGGGGGGTGGGGGGGGTGGGTGGGTGGGGTGGGGGGGGGTGGGGTGGGGGTGGGGGTGGGGGGGGGGTGGGGGGGGGTGGGGGTGGGTGGGGGGGGTGGGGGGTTAAGCGTGGGGGGGGGGGTGGGGGTAGGTGGGGGGGGTGGGGGGTGGGGGGTAAGCGTGGGGGGGGGTGGGGGGTAAGCGTGGGGGGGGTGGGGGGTAAGCGTGGGGGGGTGGGGGGTAAGCGTGGGGGGGTGGGGGGTAAGCGTGGGGGGGGTGGGGGGTAAGCGTGGGGGGTGGGGGGTGGGGGGTAAGCGTGGTGGGGGGGTGGGGTTAAGCGTGGTGGGGGGGTGGGGGGTAAGCGTGGTGGGGGGGTGGGGGGGTAAGCGTGGGGGGGCGTGGGGGTAAGCGTGGGGGGGGGTGGGGGGTAAGCGTGGGGGGGGTGGGGGGTAAGCATGGGGGGGAGGTGGGGGGTAAGCGTGGGGGGGTGGGGGGTGGGGGGTAAGCGTGGTGGGGGGGTGGGGGTAAGCGTGGTGGGGGGGTGGGGGTAAGCGTGGTGGGGGGGTAAGCGTGGGGGGGTGTGGGGGGTAAGCGTGGGGGGGGTGGGGGGTAAGCGTGGGGGGGGTGGGGGGTAAGCGTGGGGGGGTGGGGGTGAGCGTAGGGGGGTGGGGGGTAAGCGTAGGGGGGTGGGG
The DNA here is from genome assembly GCF_964213995.1 of Mustelus asterias. Taxonomy (NCBI): domain Eukaryota; kingdom Metazoa; phylum Chordata; class Chondrichthyes; order Carcharhiniformes; family Triakidae; genus Mustelus; species Mustelus asterias. Next base: position 32,534,483 of record NC_135821.1, read on the forward strand.
GGTAAGCGTGGGGGTGGGGTGGGGGGTAAGCGTGGGGGAGGTGGGGGGTAAGCGTGGGGGGGTGGGGGGGGTTAAGCGTGGGGGGTGGGGGTAAGCGTGCGGGGTGGGGTTAAGCGTGGGGGTAAGCGTGGGTGGGGTGGAGGTAAGCGTGGGGGGAGGTGGGGGGTAAGCGTGGGCGGGGAGGTGGGGGGTAAGCGTGGGGGGGGTGCGGGGGTTAAGCGTGGGGGGTGGGGGTAAAGCGTGCGGGGTGGGGGTAAGCGTGCGGGGTGGGGGTAAGCGTGGGGGTAAGCGTGGGTGGGGTGGAGATAAGCGTGGGGGGTGGGGGTAAGCGTGGGGGGGTGGGGGCCATGCGTGGGGGGGGTGGGGGCTAAGCGTGGGGTGGGTGGGGGGTAAGCGTGGGGGGGTGGGGATAAGCGTGGGGGGGGTGGGGATAAGCGTGGGGGGGTAAGCATGGGATCATGGGGGTGGGGAGAGCATGAGGGGCTGAGGGGGAGTGTGAGGAGTGTGAGGGTTTTGGGGGGAGGAGTGTGAGGGTTTTGGGGGGAGGAGTGTGAGGGGGTTTGGGGGGGGAGTGTGGGGGGCTGGGGGAGAGTGTGGGGGGATGGGGGAGGGAGTGTGGGGGGCTGGGGGGGAATGTAGAGGACTGGGGGGTTGGGGGGAGTGTGGGGAGATGGGGGGGGCAGGAATGAGCTCCCTCAGCAACCCCTTTAACATCAGATGCCCTGTCAAAAGGTCTGACTCACTCTGTCACCGTGCCCCCCTCCCTCAATCGCCCCATTGATCTAGCCGCTCTCTTGTGGCCATCACCTCAGCTCCTCACCCGGACACCCCCTCACTTGTCAGGTTCTGGATTCCGAGGCCTGAGGCTCCAGGGTTTGCATGCAGTCCCAGTCCTGTCCACCGCAGCTTGTGGTGCTGCAGAGACAGGAGAGGTGGGGCAGGCCTCCCTCCCGAGTGAAGGGCCTAAGTCCCGTATCCGGCCCATTAACACTGGCTGGAGCGTGGGTGAACTCACTGTGCGGCAGGGAAATGTTCTCCGCCAATTTTTCAGATGGCGGGAAGGGAAACATCACCATTATAAAATTCCGAGGCAAGAACCACGCCAGAACCCCGACTCATTCCTATGGAGGGAAGAAGATCTAATAGAGGCCTTTAAAATGATTACAGGTTTGTTGTTGTAGAGAAGATGCTTCCATAGAAACAGGAGCCATAAACATAAGGTCATCACCAAAAGCTTCAGTAGGAATTCAGGAAGAACTTCTTCACTCAGTGGTTGGGATGTGGAATCTACTATCACATAAACACAAAGAGCATAGATACCTACATAGAGGAACAGAAGAGCATATTCCAATGAGGTTGGATGAAGAGGGGCAGGAGGCCTCTCGAGTACAACATAAACACTTGAGGAATGGCCTGATTCTCTGCTGTTTGACACAATGTCATTCCCAATTTGATGAACTAACTGTCCTTCTTTCTTTTTAACCTTTATGTCCTTGGCAAAGATGGGTGGGATTCTCTGATCTATCCGTGCCCCGCCCTGCTGTCGGCGGGAATGGACAATTTGGTGTTCCAGCCAAAGCTCCATTCCCTTCAGCAGTACCGGAGAATCCCAGCAGCCAATGTGGATGGAGGTTCCCAGCACAGATCTTTCATGGACTCCTTCCAGTAATCCTGCCAATGAAACCTCTCTCTCTCTGGGTTGTGATTCCAAAGAAAAACATCTCTTGTTTCTAATGAAGGGATTCACCTTGCAATGGTTCTGGGAAGAGATAGCTGACTTCACTCTGTTTCCAATGGCTGTAGACTGAGATATTCCACAAACTGGCTCATCTGGCCTCAACGTTGGAGTCTACCAAGTCACTTTGGGGTTCATTTTTACCCCCAGTGGGTTAGACAGACAGGGATGGTCTTGGGGCGAGTGAGTAATTATAGTCATTGGGCCAAATTTCAGTCCCAGTGAATTTTGACTGCTGGGCCTCATTTATACTCTGTCGGGTGAATTCTATCCACTCCAGGCAGCAAGACAATGGGACAGCTGTGAGGAGAGGAAGGCTACCTGGCTCTCTGGCTGCTCATTGGCCGAGGAGAATCTGGGGCTGAATGTTGGCAAGAAAATAGAAAGCCTGGGGCAGGGGAGAGCACCATTACCCCCGAGGAGGAGGACACTTGCTCCTTTTGGTTACTGAGCTGATGATCTCTTCGTGTTTTCTATTAGTTGCTGAGCTCACAGTGAGACCTCTGGCTATCAGAGAGACCCAAAAACATCAGAGGCAGTTCAGAGGAGGTTCACTCGATTGACTCCAGGGATGAAGGGCCTGTCTTATGAAGAGAGATCCAGCAGCTTAGGCCTATACTCGCTGGAGTTTAGAAGAATGAGAGGAGATCCAATTGAGATACACATGATACTAAAGGGGATTGACAGGGTAGATGTAGAGAGGCTGTTTCCTCTTGTGGGGCAATCTAAATTGAGAGGCGGTAGAAATAGGCTGAGGGGTGGCAGATTTCAAACAGAAAGGTGGAGGAATTATCTCACTCAAAGGATTGTGAATCTGGGGAATTCTCTAGAGCAGAGTGCAGAGGATGGCGGAACACTGAATAAATTTAAGGAGAAGATAGATAGGTTTTTAATTAATAGAGGGATGAAGAGTTATGGGGAGCAGGCAGGAAGGTGGAGATGAGGCCGACATAAGATCAACCATGATCGTATTGAATAGCAGAGCAGGCCTGAGGGGCTGAATGGCCTACTCTTGCTCCTAGTGTTGTTATGTAAATAGCATTGGATCTGGTGAGTATCTCATTCCCCAACAAGTGTCAGAGTGAAGAGGGGCGCGAAGGGGCAGGAGCATGGTGAGTGGAGGCACCATTTAGAAAAGTAATGGCCAACACTGGTAGATATGGTTCTATGCTGAAACATGGACTATCACAGACTTCTGGATGTGGAATAGGTAAAGGAGAACTCAAATTCTATTTCTCTCTCTCTGGATGGGGAAGATTCACTACTGCTGATGTTTCTGAAATCTCGGTAGCAGGAATTGGGAACCCTCTACCCAGAAGTCAATGTATACTGGGGTCAATTGAAATAACCTTTTGATTTTTGTTATGCAAGGGTGTTAAGTATTAGGGAAGCAAAGCAGGTTAATGAAATTGAGTTATAGATGAGCCATGATCATAGAAATCATAGAAACCCTACAGTACAGAAAGAGGCCATTCGGCCCATCGAGTCTGCACCGACCACAATCCCACCCAGGCCCTACCCCCATATCCCTACATATTTTACCCACTAATCCCTCTAACCTGCGCATCTCAGGACACTAAGGGGCAATTTTATCATGGCCAATCAACCTAACCCGCACATCTTTGGACTGTGGGAGGAAACCGGAGCACCCGGAGGAAACCCACGCAGACACGAGGAGAATGTGCAAACTCCACACGGACAGTGACCCAAGCCGGGAATCGAACCCAGGTCCCTGGAGCTGTGAAGCAGCAGTGCTAACCACTGTGCTACCGCGCCGTCCCAGGGTCGAGGGGCCGAATGGCCTTTCCCTGCTCCTATTCTCCTATCTTTGTTGGGTACAATCTGAAAGGACGTTCCTGTTGGTTTCTCCCTCTGATCCCGTCCACTTCAGCCGCATCAGTGGCATTGCTCGGTCCATATGGACACCTTCCCAGTGTAAACAATGCGATAGTCTGAGGCCTTCAGAGTATCCAATGAATGTAACAGGAAGGGTGTAGGGAAAACTGATCCAGAATGGAATGAGCCAAGTCCATAACATGATTCAGTCCTGAGCAAAGAAACAGGAAAAGCATGCATCTCCTGAAAGAATTACTGTACTTATTATATAAAATATATTGAAGTAACTGGCACTGAGGAGGCACAGGCTGCAGTATAACTCCTTACCGCTGTTCCTGGTGTTCCGGGTGTTCCTGGCCTTCCAGGAACACCTGCAGGTCCTGCAGGGCCAGACGATCCTCTTTCTCCAGGAGTACCTGGAGGTCCTGGGAGTCCCATGCCGCTACTCTTGCCTGAGTACCCTCCATATATCCCAGGTGCTCCTCTCGCTCCCTGGGCACCCTTCTCACCCGGTGTTCCTGGCTCACCCTTGGGAGAAAAAGTGTGGAGAGAGAGTATTAGAAATTGATTTACCATCAGGGAGGGAATTCCTCCCCACATTCCCAGGAAGAAATGGGACACAATATGATAGTTTGATTCTACCAGTGTATAATATTGCCTATATTCATCTAGAGGCTACAAAGGGTTGTGAACATGGCCCAGTCCATCACGCAAACCAGCCTCCCATCTATTGACTCTGTCTACACTTCCTGCTGCCTCGGCAAAGCAGCCAGCATAATTAAGGACCCCATGTATCCCCGGACATTCTCTCTTCCACCTTCTTCCGCCAGGGAAAAAGATACAAAAGTCTGAGGTCACGTACCAACCGACTCAAGAACAAGACTTTTGAATGGACTTACCTCGCATTAAGTTGATCTTTCTCTACACCCTAGCTATGACTGTAACATGACATTCTGCACTCTCTCCTTTCCTCTCCCCTATGTACTCTATGTATGGTATGTTTTGTCTGTATAGCTCACACTTTTTGCTGTATATCAAATTCAAAAGGACATGAGCTCAAATCCCAACTGAATAAAAGCTGGGAACAATAAACACGCATCAACAAACATAACCATGAAGCCATTGGATTGTATTAAATACTGAACTGGTTGTCTAATATCCTGAGGAGCATTATTCCAAAGTTGTGTCTGGTTGCTTAATCAAATTACCAATCTGTACAGTATGATTCACATAACAAGACCATGGAAGTCAGTTGTCTTGTGTGGCTCCAGACACATACCAACGTGGGTGAAGCTTACTGCCCTCTGAGGTGGCCTAGTTAGCCCTCTAGAAACTGTTATTCCAAAAGGTAGGCCCACCACCTGCGCAAGGCAACTTGGGACATGCAAGAGGAATTGATCTTGCCAGCAAAGTCCGCACAGTTCCCATTGTCATAAAAACCTATCTGCTTCACGAATGTCCTTTTGGCCATCTCTACCTGGTTTGACTCCAGATCCACAGCAATGTGGTTGGCTTTGAACTGCCCTCTGAAAAAGCCAACGAGCCACACAGTCTACTAATACAAAAAAATCAAACCACATGGACTGCAACGGTTCAAGAAGGTGGCTCCACCCACCTTCAGAGAATCACAGCGCAGAAAGAGGCCATTTGGCCCATCGTGTCTGCACTGGCTCTCGAAACGTGCCATTCCCTTGCCTTTCCCACATACCCCTGCACATTGTTTCTATCCAAGACAGGAAGGTCAATTAAGGATGGACAAGCACTGCTGCCTCACAGCGCCAGGGACCCGGGTTCGATTCCTAGCTTGGGTCACAGTCTGTGTGGAGTTTGCACGTTCTCCCCGTGTCTGCGTTGGTTTCCTCCGGGTGCTCCGGTTTCTTCCCACAGTCCGAAGGATGTGCTGGGTGGGTGCACTGGCCATGCTAAATTCTCCCTCAGTGTACCCGAACAGGCACTGGAGTGTGGTGACTAGGGGATTTTACAGTAACTTCATTGGAGTGTTAATGTAAGCCTACTTGTGACACTAATAAGTTAATAAACTCTAAAATGCTGGGTAGGCCAGCCCACCCACACCCCATCAAAGAATTCAACAAATCGTCCTTATGAGCCATGTGTAGAAAGGGTTAATCCTCAAAAAGAATCTTCTAGTGAGCAGCTCTTATTGAGATACTAACTGGCTAAGAAAACAACACGCTTTACAATGGTACAGATAATACCAGGGGTATTCCACTGAGCAAGCCATTCAGTTTACACAGAAGATAGACACGAGATGTGATCCACTCTCTGTATCATTTCTTACCTTTGGCCCAGGTGGCCCCACAATTCCAGGTGTACCAGATGAACCCTAAGAGAACAGGAAGAGAACAGGTTAAAGTGTGAACACATAAGGACCTGTGTGCGATAAAGACCCAGAACTGCAAAGTCCACCAACATCTTTTGTCTTGGATTTCAGTTACGCTCTGTCAAGTGACACCCAGCCTGACTTTCTCACATTAAACAGAAGTCTCTGTTAATCATGACCACTGAAATATGAGCTCACCGTCTCCTCCCTAAAGTGTCCCCACCGCCACCGCTGACTCGATATGAAGCTGCAAGCTCGTTCAACAAATTGTAATGAAGGCCTGGAGGCTGAAGGAATGAGAAAGCAAGAGTTTGTGTGTTGTTTCGATATCACAGAGTGAGCTGTGAGATATTAATCAGAGTGGATGGTGATTCTTAATACACGGGGGAGGGGAATGGGCACCAAGGTGGAACATAAGGGGGTGGGGGGGACACGGTGCACAGGGGACCGACTGGGCAAGAAAAATAACAGGAATGAAAAGGTTTTTAGAAGTAGTTTGGGTGGATTAGCCATGGTAATTACATGGGGTTACGGGGATAAGACAGTGCGGACTCGATGGGCCAATTGGCCTCCTTCTGCACTGCAGGGATTGTATGGTTTCTGTAGTAGGAGGGATTGGACGGGGTTAGGGGTGATGATGCAAAGGCAGGCGCGAGAATGGGTTTGGATTGCATGGGATGTGGTAAGTGTCCTCGATGAGTTGCAGGTACAAAGTCCCAGAAGATTTGGCAGCAGTAATAGAGATATGACTCAAACAAGAAGAGCTTTGACCACTTGGTGGTCCCATTATTATGTATTCCGGAAAGAATAGGGAATGGAAAAAAAAGCAAAGCAAGAATAGCCATATATTGATCAAAGCAAGTATACAACAGAGGAGAGGGTGTAGTTGAGGGGTCGAAAGCAGAAACGAGTTGGAATGAAAGAACAATGGATGAGTTTTTAGGCTCTTGGGTCCATAGCATAGGCCACCGTACAGTGAGAAAGAGGCTAAGCAGCAAATTTGTTGGAGGATGCACAAACTTTACCGTGATGATGGAGAACTTCAACTTGGCTCAAACGAAAGCTTTGAGTACACGTCATGCCTTTGAGTGGCTTTTGCCATTTGGTGTGAAATATGTCAAAACGCCGCTGATTTGTGCTCAGATTCATTCCAAATTGAAACACAAGAACAACTGATGTCAAATATTACTGATAATCTTTTGAGTATTCTGAATGCAAAAGTAATGCCAAAATGTTCAGCTATGATATCCTTTACAACGCAGAGAGGAGCCTGCAACTTCAGCCAAAGATGTGTGGGTTAGGTTGATTGGCCAAGCTAAATTGACCCTTAGTGTCCCGGGATGCGTAGATTAGCGGGTCAATATGAGGGTTAGAGGGATTAGCAGGTAAAAATGTAGGGATATGGGGATAGGGCCTGGGTGGGATTGTTGTCGGTGCAGACTCGATGGGCCGAATGGCCTCTTTCTGCACTGTAGGGGTTCTATCGTTCTATCGTTTCATATCCCGGAGCAGCGAGGATTACACTGGACATTAACAGGAACATTCGATAAAAAGTGAACTGAAACACAACATTACTTGTTTCTTCCGCATTAAAGAAATGTCCCTAATTCTGCACTGAGCATTGCTGTGTGCCAACCATGTGATGTGCCAGACTGTTAGCTCTCTGACTCAGCTACTCTCAACAAATAATGATGGTGCACACATGAATAAAGTGACACCAATGTGAAATTTAAATCTGAAACACCTTTGTGCTCTGAGGTTTGATATGAATGGAAATGGGTTTGGCCAGTGAGTTTGTGACCTCCCCGACTGCCTGGACCTGCAGTGTCAGCTGATGGTGATTTCACAATAAAAAGACCCGCGCCCTCTGCTAATTATCACACGTTTTCCATTCACACTACTGGCACTGCGGGTTTTACTTGTAATCTCGGGATGGGGGGAGAGGGGGGGTGTTGGGGGAAAGAGAGAAAGTGGAAGTGGTGCACATCTCCGGTTACAGCATGGGAGTGACATGCAGTTCACAAAAATCCCAGCTAATAATCTCGAATAAAATGAATTGGCGTTAGGATAAGTGTGGGTTAATAAATGAAAGTGGGTAAGGATCTGTTAGAGACAAATTGCCTTTGACGAACTCAATGTAGTAATGGGGAAGGCTGATGAGGGTACTGTAGTAGATGGCATGCATGTGGCTTGATGAAACACATTATGATAGAGTTGTTAGGAAACTTAGAGGCTGCAGGATCAACGGATGTAAAATTAGCTGATGGCTAAAGAGCAGAAACTTTTAGTGGATGGTTGCTTTACAGATTGGAGGAAGGGATAGAGTGATCTCCAAAACTGGGTGTTGGGACTACTGCTCCTTTTGATAGATATGAATATACAAAATAAGAGCAGAAATAGGCTACTTGGTTGCTCGAGTCTGCTCTGCCATTCAGTGGAAGGGAGGGGGAGTGATGGAAGGGGAGAGAGATGGAGGAGGAAGAAAGAGTTGGAGGGGTAGGAAAGAGTTGGAGCACGAAGGAATGAAGGTAGAGAGTTGGAAAGGGGTGCAGGGCCTGGAGAGAATGAGGCTGGTGGCTGGGGGCAAGTTTTGATCTGCAGACTTTGGGAGTGGGTGGGTGAGTGGAGAGTTTAGACATGGAGACTAAAATGAATGAACTGATGGGGATCAGGCGGTGCTCTCATGCATGTACTGTATAGCGAAACTATTCATTTGGACGAAATGAAAAACTGAATAAATCATAATAGCCAAGTAATTTATTTCCTTGTAGTTTTCAATGCAGGTTGCTAACCACGTCTAATAGCTTCGAGTGCACACGATCGCTTCGAGCATTATATCAAATTTGATTTCAAATTTATTCCAAACGAGAACTATTGTTGTCAAATTGTAATTGAGAGCACCAAATACACATGAAAGCAAAAATGACATCACCATTCTCAGGTAGGACATGATGCTATGGTTTACAATCAGAGGTAAAGGATTGGAGAAGGACTTATCTACAGGGCACAAAACTGACAAAGGTGAGTGAACTGTGTGAGTGCATGGCTGCTGGTTGGACCAGAATAGCTGAGATGCCTTCATCTATGTTTTTCATGAAGAATATTTACTAGTTTCTGGGGAGTGGTGGTCAGGGAGCTGTGAACAAATGGGAGAGAAATATGGCTAAATAAAGGAATAGGCACAAAATCCTAGTACATGTTTCCCTTCAGGATCAGGAACAGCAGCACGTTTCCCCGCTGGGATGTTGTATCTGAGTTTTTTCCCAATTGCCAGGTGTTTGTAGGTGTGGGGTAAGCTCTCTGAAAGTATTTGTTGTCTATGGAGGGAATGAACCCAGTCAGAGAAATGGTTTGAGTCTGGAGCACAAAGTCGGGACCTCCCTCCACAGGAGACAATGTGAGTGTGTGGCGGACATTAACTGGGGATTCACTTGTGCTCCTTTCAATAGGAACAGACAAAATATGCGGTTGCTTTGTTGTGAGGTGTATCTTTGTAATGTGTATCTCTTATATAAGTGTGGAAAGATTGGCTCCGGTTCGATCCTACAACAACTGGCTGCCTGGAATGTAACAAGCAATCAGTAAATTTATCCAGAGACATCTTTCCTTCTCCTTTCAACAACCGAGAATGACATTAAAACTCTCCATTTTACTGACAGTACAAAGTAATATCACTTTTGACTGATATCAGAAATACATTATGGACCCATCTTACCTCTTTTCCCACAGCACCATCCTGGCCCGGCTCTCCCTAAGGAAATGGAAGAAGGTGAAGTGGTTATATGGCTATATACAGCTGGAAGATTGCAGCTATAGTGTCTAATAATGCCTTTGAGGCTTCATCCAGAACATTGTCTCTGAGCTTGGCCAGGCTATTGGTCTTAAATTTAACCCCCACACCACACTAAAGGACCCAAACAGCTGCATCATGCTGCTAACTGCGACCACCACTAGCCCCCACCCCCCTCCCTTTCCCACAGGGCAGAAGTCTACAGTGATTTATTAACATAACGTTGTGGCGATTGCCACATTTCTGGCCTTGCTAGACTTATCAGCCACAGTGGGTGTGACACCCATCCTCCCCTCAACTCTCCCTCCACAACCCCGGCAGCCCCCACCCCTTCCCCTCCAGTATCAGGCTGAGTCCTGACTGAGGTCTCCAGTGAATCAGTTGTGGCAGAATTAGATTGGCAGTATAATGATAATGTCACCGGACGAGTAATCCGGTGGCCCAGGCTGATGGTGATATGGTTCAAATCCTACCACAGCGGAAATTAAATTCAATTAATCAATGAATCTGGAATTGTACAATGCTGCTTTCTGATAAATGATGATGAAACTATCACTGATTGTTGGAAAAACCCATCTGGTTCACTAATGTCCTTTAGGGAAGGAAATCTGCTGTCCTTACCCAGTCTGGCCTACATGTGACTCCAGCGCCACAGCAATGTGGTTGACTCTTAACTGAAATGTCCGAGGGAGCCACTCAGTTGTAGATGGCTCATCACTAGATGTTCAAATGTTCACACCCCCAGCAAAAGAGAATGAGAAGCAGTTTAAACTGCAGCAATTGTAGATGGTACAATCCTCTACCCAGGCAGAGTGTTTGAAATGAGGGGGCAGAGTGTCTGCCAGAAAGTGCTAGTTTTATCAGTGAACTGTGCAGACTCTACCTACTCCTGGATATAAAAGATACACAGCTGCTTCTTACATTTTGAGGGCATTTAGAGGCCACAGATGCGATCAGTCTAGAATGAAATGGCAGTGCAGTCAGAGAGCATCACTAAACAGAGCCTCGGGCCAGCCAGCCTGACAAGCAGCCACTCAGTGTGATGTTCACACAGTGACTGTGGCGAAAGGGGCTTGTACAGCACAGTGCAAACCTACCATTAGCCCAGGGGCTCCAGGCACGCCAGGGGGACCCACCAGTCCAGGGAGGCCTCTTTCTCCCATCGCTCCTCGATCACCCTTTGTTCCCTGAATAAAGCCAATTAGTAAAAAAAAAAGACAATCAGTTATCAGAGAAAATCTTAAACTGAACGCATTGTGGAACAGTGTTCACACTGAAATTTCTGTAAACGGATTATCACTGTCTCTGTCACTGCCACAGGTAATGATGGAAAGAGGGAGAGAGAGAGAGAGAGAGCTGAATTGTCAGTGATGGTTTAACAGGGAGAGAGAGAGGGGCGGGGGGGTGGAGAGAGAGAGAGAGGGGGCTGTACTGTCAATGATGGTTTAGCAGAGAGAGAGAGAGAGTGGGAGGGGAGAGAGAGAGAGGGAGCTGAATTGTCAGTGATGGTTTAGCAGAGAGAGAGAGAGAGAGGGGGGGTGAGAGAGGGAGAGGGAGCTGTACTATCAGTGATGGTTTAACAGAGAGCGAGTGGGAGCTGTACTGATGAGCTGTGTCTCCCATGGTTGATCACTTGCTCTGACTCACCACGCCTGGTGCCCCTGCAGGGCCTGGAGCTCCTGGAATTCCAGCTGCCCCCTGAAATTGAGAAAGATATTCCATTAAACATGGGAGAACATCGGAGAGGAATTATCCTCAGCTCCTTCATAACCCCAGACCCTGTGTCGCACAGACAGGCACACAATACCAAGTTGTGTGTGATCAGACACAATTCTAAACACCTGAGCTCTGAGGTGGGACCAAATCTGAGGAGCTCGGATTGTCAGAGCCAGGTTTCTGTTTGGATCAGTGTTGGGGAGATGGGGGGCAACTGAGATACTCTGCCTGCACACCCCCTACCCCTGCCCCCCTCGCCCCTTCCCACCCACCTCCCCCCGCTGCCCGCCCCTACACCCTCCCCCAAACCCCAAGTAGGTGGCATGGGGAGATGCTGGACTCCTCTTTAACTGTTTATTATTGTTCTGAGCTCAAATGAGTGGTGGAAACACCTAACGTTCCAAAAGCAAATGCATACATATTGCAGAGACCTCAAGAAGCAAGAATATGTGTGATCAGTCAAATGGCTTCCTTTGGTTCTATGATGCGAGTCCAAACTGGGAACTCTCTGAGGAGTTGATTGGACAGAGAATCTCACTCCTACAGTGACCATGTCTGCAGACACAATGGCTCTGCCTGAAGTGTTGTCAGGAGATTGTCTCTTTGCCTCCTTGGACTCTGTTGACCCTCAGTGTTCTGCTTTATAAGCTCCACCTCAGCTCAGACGAGGCCAGCTCTTCTTGACGTCTCCTGTAGGCCAAGAAGCCTGCCCTACCCAGGAAATGACTCCAGCCCCTGGGTCGGTGTCTGTCACCAGGAATCTTTCACATCTGTGATGGTGGAACTGACCCTCCCTGAGGAAGTTCAGAGCCAGTGTGTGTGCTGTGAGGAGCTCATGATTCACTGTAACTATGCCGGAATTCTTCAGTCTCCTGGGAAGAAATCCCTGGAGAAACATGGTACAAGTCCCAAGGCAAAACAGGGACATTGCGAGTCTCCTTATGGACATGCCCACCCTGGGAAACACTGACTGAGCTGGTATTAATATACTCACAACATGCCCAGGAACTCCCGGAGGCCCAACAGGTCCAGGTTGGCCAGGTTCACCCTGCAAGAAAACAGAAGTCCACACATTCATTCATCTGCCTTCCGCATTGAGGTCACTTTCCATCCATCATTCTGAAGACAGGCACACAGTGGATGAGCATCACTGGCACTCTTGCCTTAAGCTTGCTGGTCCTTTCAGCCCAGTCTTGTTACAGAGACAATTTTATGCATTCAGGGGACACTGAGGGGATATTTATCATTAAGGTTTAGTTTGACAATGGGCAAGGAGAAGCAGCTATCCAGATTGAGAATAATTAACTTGGGGGAACAGGCAATTTCAATAGAGTGAGGATGGATCTGGCTCAGATAAATTGGCATAAAAGATTGGCAGACACGGGCGGCACGTTAGCACAGTGGGTGGCACGGTAGCACAGTGGGCGGCACGGTAGCACAGTGGGCGGCACGGTAGCACAGTGGTTAGCACTGCTGCTTCACAGCTCCAGGTACCTGGGTTCAATTCCTGGCTTGGGTCACTGTCTGTGTGGAGTTTGCACATTCTCCTCGTGTCTGCGTGGGTTTCCTCCGGGCGCTCCAGTTTCCTCCCACAGTCCAAAGATGTGCGGGTTAGGTTGATTGGCCATGCTTAATTGCCCCTAGTGTCCTGAGATGCGTAGGTTAGAGGGATTAGCAGGTAAACATGTAGGAATAAGGGGGTAGGGCCTGGGTGGGATTGTGGTCGGCGCAGACTCGATGGGCCGAATGGCCTCTTCCTGCACTGAAGGGTTTCTATGATTTCTATGAAAACTGTAATTGAACTTCAAAGTCTTTAAAGAAGAGGTAACTCAAGCACAATCAAGGTATATTCCCAAGAAAGGGAAAAGTAGAGCAAACAAACCTGGAATTCCCTGGATGTCGAAAGAGAGATTAAAATGACAGATGCCAGGTGAATAATACAACTGAAAAGGAGGCTGAATATGGAAAGTTCAGAGGGGAATTGAAAATGCAAATAAGAGAAGCAAAGAGAGAGAATGAGACGAGGTTGGCAGCTAACTTAAAAGAGAATTCAGAAGTCTTCTCTTGGCACATATAAAAGGATGGTAAAAGGAAGAGGGAAATCCGATATGGACCAAAAAAGGGCAGGGTGCACAGCTGAGATATTAAATGAACAATCTGCATCTGTCTTTACCAAGGAAGAAGATGCTACAGATGGTGAAAGAGGAGGGGATTCAGAAATTAGGAGAGTTTAAAATTGATAAGGATGAAGTGGTGTTCGATAGGCTGTCAGTACATAAAGTTGATAAGGCACCAGGATCAGATAAGAATGCTTCCAAGAATACTGAGGGAAGTGTGGGTGGAAACTGTGGAGACACTGGCTATAATTTTCCAGTCTTCCTTAGACTCAGGAATGATGTCAGTGGACTGGGAGGGACATTTCCAAAAATGGACATTTGTCCAAAAGCCGTTGTAACGATAAGCTCAGCAAATGCAAGTCACTCAGTTTAACTTTGGTGATAGGATCAATGCAGGTTAATTAAGGGAAACCAGTATAGATTTAGGGGCAAGTCAAGTTTAACTAACTTGCTGGAGCTTTTTGGAGCAGTAACAGAGAGGGTTGATGAGAGTAATGCCGTTGACGAGGTGGACTTCCAAAAGGTATTTGACAAAGTGCCGCACAACAGACTTATGAGGAAAGTTTGAACTCCTGCGATAAAAGGAACGGGAGCAACTTAGATACAAAATTGGCCCAATTGAGAGGAAAGAGAGAATTAATGGATGCTTTTCAAATTGGAGGAAGATTTGTAGTGAATGTTCCCCATGGGGTCAGTGTTAAGACGCTCTGCTTGATCTGATATATGTTAAACCTGGGTGTACAAGATCACAGTGCAAAATTTGAAGAAGATTCGGAACTTGGAAGCATTGTAAACTTTGAGGAGGATAGTGAAGAACTTCAAGAGGATGTATACAGGCTTGTGGAATGGGTGAAATGAAACTGAATGCAGCGAAATGTAAAGTGATTCATTTTGGTTGGAGGAACACAGAGAAACAAACAGAAGATATAATGCTAAAAGGAGTGCAGGAACAGAGGGATGTGTGTGCAGACGTGCACTAATCACTGTGGTTGGCAGGACAGGTTGAGAGCATGGTTAATAAAGCAGATAACACCTTGGGCTTTACTAATGGGGCACAGAGTACAAGAGCAATGACACTATTTTAAACTTGTATAAAACACTGCTTCAGCCTCAACTGGAGTAATGTGCCCAGTTCTGGGCACCAAACCTTAGGAGGAATGTGAAGGTATTAGAAAGGGTGCAGGAAAAGATTCACGAGAATGGTTCCAGGGATGAGGGACTTCAGTTAAGTAGACAAATTGGAAAATTGGGATTCTCCTCCATGGGAACGAGAAGATTGATGTTGTTTGATAGAGGCATTCACAATCATGAGGTCTGGACTGAGTAGATACCCTTAGGAATATTGATAGGCAAAGGGAGCTGGGTGTACAGGTACACAGGTCACTGAAAGTGGCAATGCAGGTGGAGAAGGTAGTCAGGAAGGCATACGGCATGCTTGCCTTCATCGGCTGGGGTATTGAGTTTAAAAATTGGCAAGTCATGTTGACACTTTATAGAACCTTAGTGAGGCCGCACTTGGAATATAGTGTTCAATTCTGGTCGCCACACTACCAGAAGGATGTGGAGGCTTTGGAGAGGGTACAGAAAATATTTACCAGGATGTTGACTGGTATAGAGGACATTAGCTATGAGGAGAGGTTGGGGAAACTTGGTTTGTTCTCACTGGAGCGACAGAGGTTGAGGGGAGACCTGATAGAAGTCTACAAGATTATGAGAGGCATGGACAGAGTGGATAGTCAGAAGCTTTTTCCCAGGGTGGAAGAGTCAATTACTAGGGGGCATAGGTTTAAGGTGCGAGGGGCAGGTTTTAAAAGAGATGTACGAGGCAGATTTTTTACACAGAGAGTGGTGGATGCCTGGAACTCGTTCCCAGGGGAGGTAATGGAAGCAGATACTGTAGTGACTTTTAAAGGGCGTCTTGACAAGTACATGAATGAAAAGGGAATAGAGGGATATGGTCCCCGGAAGCGTAGGGGGTTTTAGTTAAGTCGGGCAGCATGGTCGATGCAGGCTTGGAGGGCCGAAGGGCCTGTTCCTGTGCTGTAATGTTCTTTGCTCTTTGAGGGAAACTGTTCCCATTGGTGGAAGAATTGGGTACCAGAGAGCACAGATTTAATGTAATTGACAAAACAAGCAATGGAGACACGAGTGAGAGGTTAGGATGTGGAATGCACTGTCTGAGAGTGTGGTGGAGACAGATTCACACAGCGAGTGGTTCGGATCTGGATTGCACTGTCTGAGAGTGTGGTGGAGACAGATTCACACAGCGAGTGGTTAGGATCTGGAATGCACTGTCTGAGAGTGTGGTGGAGACAGTTAAAATCAAACCTTTCAAGAAGGAACTGGTTTATTATCTGAACAGGAAGAATGTTCAAGGCTCCAGGGAGAACATGGGAGAGAGGCATCAGGTGAATTGCTCCTTCAGGTGACCAGTATAGACATGACAAAATGGCCTCCTTCTATACTGTAAGCATAGTGTGTTTCTGTGATTCTCTGTGTTTCAGGGACCCATATTGCTCCCTCCACCCTTTTATTCATTAAAGGAGACTGGCAGTGCTATGAGGACTGTGATATTTCATTCTAATGTGGCTCTCAGTGGTACAAGTTGGAGCAGCAGACTTGCCCCCTGGAACCTCTGTATACATGGTGCACTCCAGGGGGCTTCCTGGACACAAGGACACACTTTATACATGGACATTCTCCCAGGGACCCAGTATTTCTCAAGTGGAGTGAGTTAGAGAGTTATTTACACAATCCTACCAGACATAGGCTTTGAATAAACCGGAACAGGTTGTTTGGTTGGAAATGCATGGAAAATAAAGTTTCATATCTGTATAAACTATTAAAAAGTTCTCAAACTTGCCTCAAAGCCTGGCCGGCCTACATTTCCAGGTGGTCCTGCTGCTCCTGGTTCACCCTGGAACAGTGAGTGGAGATCCAACATCAAATATATCCATTACTGTGCAGAACATGTGGATACTCACACACTCTCACACGTGGGAGTACGCACACACGCATACATGCAATCATACACATGTACACTAAGGCACTCACCAGTGCATCAATCAAGATCTGTACATTGAACCACACTATAAAATGCATGCACACAAACACACAATAACACTGACATATGAGAGCACACACAAGGAATCACACATTGATACACACATACATGCATGCACGCTGACACACACACAGAAACACGCACATAAGCAGAACCTAACAGGTTTCCTCTCCTATCACTGCATGTATAGGTGGGAATGCATCTTTACTGATGTCAGCTCCCATGCAGCCATTTAATACTCCTTGGAGGACGAGAGGGGGGAGTTAATAGTGGGAAATGAGGATATGGCTGAGTCTTTAAATAAGTTTTTTGTGTCGGTCTTCACGGTGGAGGACACAAATAGTTTGCCAAATATTAACGATAGAGGGTTGGCAGCAGGAGAAATACTTAATACAATTAATGTTACCAGAGAGGCAGTGCTGGGTAGACTAATGGGACTGAAGGTGGACAAGTCCCCGGGTCCGCATGGAATGCATCCCAGGGTATTGAAAGAAATGTCAGAGGTAATAGTGGATGCGTTAGTGATTATTTATCAAAACTCGTTGCATTCTGGGGTAGTGCCGGTTGATTGGAAAACGGCTAATGTTACGCCGCTGTTTAAAAAAGGAAGGAGACAAAAGGCGGGTAACTATAGGCCGGTCAGCTTAACGTCTGTAGTAGGGAAAATGCTGGAATCCATTATTAAAGAGGAGATAGCAGGGCATCTGGATAGAAATGGTTCGATCAATCAGACGCAGCATGGATTCATGAGGGGAAAGTCGTGCTTGACGAACATGTTGGATTTTTATGAAGATGTGACTAGGGCGGTTGATGGAGGAGAACTGGTGGATGCGGTGTTTTTGGATTTCCAAAAGGCGTTTGATAAGGTGCCCCATAAAAGGCTGCTGAAGAAGATTAGGGCACACGGAGTTGGGGGTAGTGTGTTAAAGTGGATTGGGGACTGGCTATCCGACAGGAAGCAAAGAGTCGGAATAAATGGGTGTTTTTCCGGTTGGAGGAAGGTAACTAGTGGCGTGCCGCAGGGATCGGTACTCGGGCCGCAACTGTTTACCATTTATATAGATGATCTGGAGGAGGGGACGGAGTGTAGGGTAACGAAGTTTGCAGACGACACAAAGATAAGTGGAAAAGTGAATCGTGTGGAGGACGGAGAAGATCTGCAGAGAGATTTGGACAGGCTGAGTGAGTGGGCGAGGATATGGCAAATGGAGTATAACGTTGATAAATGCGAGGTTATACACTTTGGAGGAAATAATAACAAATGGGATTACTATCTCAATGGAAACAAATTAAAACATGCTACCGTGCAAAGGGACCTGGGGGTCCTTGTGCATGAGACGCAAAAGCCCAGTCTGCAGGTACAACAGGTGATCAAGAAGGCAAATGGGATGTTGGCCTATATTGCGAAGGGGATAGAATATAAAAGCAGGGATGTCTTGATGCACCTGTACAGGGCATTGGTGAGGCCGCAGCTGGAATACTGTGTGCAGTATTGGTCCCCTTATATGAGGAAGGATATATTGGCATTGGAGGGAGTGCAGAGAAGGTTCACCAGGTTGATACCGGAGATGAGGGGTTTGGATTATGAGGAGAGGCTGAGGAGATTGGGTTTGTACTCGTTGGAGTTTAGAAGGATGAGGGGGGATCTTATGGAGACTTATAAGATAATGCGGGGGCTGGATAGGGTGGAGGCGGAGAGATTCTTTCCACTTAGTAAGGAAGTTAAAACTAGAGGACACAGCCTCAAAATAAAGGGGGGTCGGTTTAAGACAGAGTTGAGGAGGAACTTCTTCTCCCAGAGGGTGGTGAATCTCTGGAATTCTCTGCCCACTGAGGTGGTGGAGGCTACCTCGCTGAATATGTTTAAAGCGCGGATGGATGGATTCCTGATCGGTAAGGGAATTAAGGGTTATGGGGATCAGGCGGGTAAGTGGTACTGATCCACGTCAGATCAGCCATGATCTTATTGAATGGCGGGGCAGGCTCGAGGGGCTAGATGGCCTACTCCTGCTCCTATTTCTTATGTTCTTATGTTCTTATGAATGTCAATCGGCTGGAGACTGGATATGTGCCCCTCGTTCAGGACGATATCTCACCTCAGAGAGCTGCCAACCAATCAGATTAACTGGGACTGCAAGAGTCAGAGTGTCAAGATGGAGGTAAGTGTTTGGGGGTGGGGGGGCGGGGGGGGGGGGTGTGGGGGTCGCGGTTGCAGCGGGGACAAAGGGGTGGGAGGGGGCTGGGGATCTTGGAGAGGCTGGCGGGGGAACACCTGGGGTGTGGCAGCCGTTGGGTGTGGGGCCCCGAATGGCAAAGGGGACAGTGATGGGGCACCCCCACCCCCCCCAACCTTTGCCCTCCAGAGGCCTGAGGAGGTTTCCCTCCTTCCAGACCTCCTCATGCTAGCCTCAAAACAGAAGCTGGGAGGGAGATGGCCATTAATTAACTACTTAATGGCTTCAATTGAGGTGAAGGTGTGTGTGTGTGGGGTGAGGTGGGGGGGGGGCGGAGCCTTGCTCACCTCCTGTAAAATTACAGACGGGTTGGGGGTGGATGGGAAGGTGCCAGGAAGGCCTCCTGGAGATTTTATGGTCTCTGTTGGCGGTCTGTTAAATTCGGCCCAGAGTTACGTAAGGAGCAGGATCTGAGCTACCATTCGATGAGACCATCAGCTTCCCACTCTTATCCCTTAATCCCCTTAGAACCCAAAAATGTCGTGATTTCTGTCTTAAATCCCTCCATTACTCAACATCCTCAGCTCAGGGGTAGATAATTTCAAGGTATCCTAATGCTTTGAATGAAGAAATTTCTCTTCATCTCAGTCCCAGATGGCTTATTCTGGGTCAGTGGACACATGTTCTCGAGTTCCCAACCAGAGGAAACATTTTCTCACTACCTACCCCTGTCAAGCCCCTTAAGAACTTTATATATTTCAATTAGATCACCTCTCTTTCTTGAAGTTCTGGATAATATAGATCTGGTCTACTCAATTCCTCCTTATAGAACAGTCCCTTCAAACTAGGAACTGGTCTGGAAAACATTTGCTGCACTTCCTCCAAAGGCAAATGCATCCTTCCTTAGGTAAGGAGATCAAAGCATTCCAGGTGTGTTCTCACCAAAGTCGTGTACAACTGTGGTAAGATTTCCTTACTCTTATACTCCAATCCCTTTGCAATAAAGGCCAACATGCCATCTGTCTTCTGAATTGTGTGTGCTATACTTGAATGTTAATTCCGGTGATCCATTCACAACAGGTCCCCTGGAATGTAAACAGCTCAGTTTATCACCACAAGTTCTGTTTTACCAAAGTGATTAGTGATAGACTTCACCATGTTGAATTCCAGCCACTGTACGGAGATCCATGTTCAACAATTAGTTTGAGTTTAGCTCTGTATCATTGAATCAATTAACCTGATGTTATATTCTGCTGAACTGTAGTTAATGCAGGACAGTAGTTCACCATGTGATTAGCTGTTTGTAGTCGCACTCTCACTTGTCCACAAAGCCCCAAGACATGTAAAACTAGATAGTATTTGGCTTAATTACAGAGAAAACACTGCAAACTGTTACGCAGTCTAAGTCTGGGCCCATCATACTCCCTGGTGATTAAAAATGATCCGTGTTACTCACACCCATGACTCAGAGGGGAGTTAGAAAACCGCAAAGAAAACAGCGATGAAGCCAGGATCAGGGGACACAGCTCCACAGCCAGTCAGCTTTGACCATTCTACACTTGTAAATTTTTAGATAGGTCTCCATTTTGAGACATTCTCCTACCTGTTCCAGCAGCTCCCACCTCTCCCAGTGCGGCTGCCGGTCAGACATAGTGTTAGACTTCCTGACTGAGTCTCTTGCCTCAGGAACCCACCCACCATCCTCAATTCAGAGATGGCCTCTGTAATTGGCCACCTCCCATAAGATTGCGTCACCATGTGACCAGCCAGCCCTACCGGAGTCAGGACCCACATTTCATCTCAATAGCAGAGAAATGTCCAAGGTGGTAAGATTCCACCCCATGTCCTGGGAATGACTATTAGATCACACTTATTAACTTCTACCTAAGCTTCTACTTCATCTAATTTATCATGAAGGTTTCTTGAATCCAGATATTGAGCCTTTAGCTTTGATCGTTTTCTAATTTTTTCTGACTTCACCTTAGTCCCGATTACCTTTGTCACTCTTGCTGTCCCTTCCTGAGCCACTTCGCTTATTTTACCCAAAACACTGCCCAGCTCGAGAACTTTTTCATTTTCCCTCCTGGTTTTGAATTTATCTTTTCCTCAATCTCCGCCCCCCCCAACTTCATGAGATTGAAGCCCTTTCTACTGCCCTGTGTCACGGACAGAGTGCACACGCTCCCTTTACTGCCTGGGATCAGTATGTTTTGTATGTAACAGATGTCTTCTCCCCTCAGAGTGTGAATCCCAAGTAAATGTCAGCAGCAAGCTTTTGTGAGTTTATACAAGCAAGGTTATTTGTTCTCCTCATGTGCCCCCCATTTGAAACATGACATCTCATAGTTCCTGATGCACACTCTCACACTCAAAGACTGGTTACAAGTGAAGGTCATGCACAAATTATGGATAACACTAATTCTCCCCCGAAATTTTGAAGGTTCAAAATGGTGAGAATAATGGAGTGATCTGTGCCGGTCTCTCAGCAACGCTCCTCACCGCAGTCCACCCACACTCAGTCACTTTTTTGGTGAGTTGGGAGTTTTGCACCGGTACTCGGTGGGACAGGGCCTAAACACACTGGTGAGCCCAGCTTCAGAGCGCTTGTGCATTGTTTCGTAAGGAGGCCCCGATCTCTCAGCACACTGGGAGATCCCCTCCCACCCCCCACCCCCCTTACCCCTTATTGGCGATATGCTCCACCCCCGCCCCCGGACACAGATCGGCAACATCAGGGTCCTCACTATGGGTCCCCCTGTCTGACCCCGACATACACCCCCACCATGACCCCTGACATGATCCACCCCTGTATGACCCCTCTGTCATAGCCCCTACCCAGCCCCTCATTACAACTCCCCCTTAAATAGCCCCCACTTAAGTCCCACCCCCTTGGCACTTTCCCTGGCACACTGTGTGCCCAGTGGCCACTGCCACGGTGCCTTGTGGGCACCATCAGCCCTGACCACCCAGGGGCTTCAATGGCCTCCGAGGCCCCTGGTGTGACTATCATGCCACATCTCTGCTGGTGGAGACAAATAGTGATTCTCACTGTGACATAGGGATCTTCCCCTCCCATTCCAAGTGACGCTGATATTCAGAATCACAGACGCACAGACACCCACACAAAATCCCGGACGCACCGAAACACGAAATCCCAGATGCACAGATGCAAGGACACATAGATGCAAGGACAGCATGGTGGCACAGTGGTTAGCACTGCTGCCTCACAGCGCCAGGGACCAGGGTTCGATCCCCAGCTTGAGTCACTGTCTGTGTGGAGTCTGCATGTTCTCCACGTGTCTGCGTGGGTTTCCTCCAGGTGCTCCAGTTTCCTCCCACAGTCCAAAGATACGTGGGTTAGGTGGATTGGCCATGCTAAATTGCCACTTAGTGTTCAGGGGATTAGCAGGGTAAATACATGGGGCTATGGGGATAGGGGCTGGGTGGGATTGTGGTCAGTGCAGACTCGAATGGTCTCCTTCTGCGCTGTAGGGATGCTTTGATTCTTTGATTCTAAGGACACACAGAAGCACAGGCATACAGGTGCACAGACACACAGGCGTACTGGCGCACAGACACACATGCGCACAGGCGTACTGGCACACAGACACACAGGTGCACAGACACACAGGCGCACAGACACACAGGCGCACAGACACACAGGCGCACAGACACACAGGCGCACAAGCGCACAGACACACAGGGGCACAGACACACAGGGGCACAGACACACAGGGGCACAGACACACAGATGCACAGACACACAGATGCACAGACACACAGACACTAGCAATATGTGGATACCATTATCCTTCAGCAGGAATGTGCACGCACAGTCCCATAGTACCCACACACAGATACCTACTCTCTGTCCGGGTTGTCCTGGAAGTCCATGTTTTCCTTTAAATCCCTGTTGAAGGAAATAATCCAGTTAGAGCATCTCTCATCTTTATGGAATTAATAAAATTCGTCCCCTTAGCACCTTGTTTAATGTCCTCCCATCAATAAACTCAATCCATCTGAGTCTTGCATGTTTCACTTGTCTGTCAGCCTCCAGATGAGAGAGTTCCAGGGGAGAGAGTTCCAGCGGGGAGAGAGTTCCAGGGGAGAGAGTTCCAGCGGGGAGAGAGTTCCAGCGGGGAGAGAGTTCCAGAGGAGTGAGTTCCAGGGGAGAGATTTCCAGGGGAGAGAGTTCCAGGGGAGAGAGTTCCAGGGGGGAGAGCTCCAGGGGGGAGAGCTCCAGGGGAGAGAGTTCCCGGGGGGAGAGTTCCAGGGGGGAGAGTTCCAGGGGGGAGAGTTCCAGGGGGGAGAGTTCCAGGGGGGAGAGCTCCAGGGGAGAGAGTTCCAGGGGAGAGAGTTCCAGGGGAGAGAGTTCCAGGGGAGAGAGTTCCAGGGGAGAGAGTTCCAGGGGAGAGAGTTCCAGGGGGGTGAGCTCCAGGGGAGAGAGTTCCAGGGGAGAGAGTTCCAGGGGAGAGAGTTCCAGGGGAGAGAGTTCCAGGGCGGAGAGTTCCAGGGGGGAGAGTTCCAGGGGAGAGAGTTCCAGGGGAGAGAGTTCCAGCGGGGAGAGAGTTCCAGGGGAGAGAGTTCCAGGGGGGAGAGTACCAGGGGAGAGAGTTCCAGGGGGGGAAGAGTTCCAGGGGGGGAAGAGTTCCAGGGGAGAGAGTTCCAGGGGAGAGAGTTCCAGCGGGGAGAGAGTTCCAGGGGAGAGAGTTCCAGGGGGGAGAGTACCAGGGGAGAGAGTTCCAGGGGGGGAAGAGTTCCAGGGGAGAGAGTTCCAGCGGGGAGAGAGTTCCAGGGGAGAGAGTGCCAGGGGGGAGAGTTCCAGGGGAGTGAGTTCCAGGGCGGAGAGTTCCAGGGGGGAGAGTTCCAGGGGAGAGAGTTCCAGGGGAGAGAGTTCCAGCGGGGAGAGAGTTCCAGGGGAGAGAGTTCCAGGGGGGAGAGTACCAGGGGAGAGAGTTCCAGGGGGGGAAGAGTTCCAGGGGGGGAAGAGTTCCAGGGGAGAGAGTTCCAGGGAGGAGAGCTCCAGGGGGGAGAGCTCCAGGGGGGAGAGTACCAGGGGAGAGATCTCCAGGGGAGAGAGTTCCAGGGGAGAGAGTTCCAGGAGAGAGAGTTCCAGGGGAGAGAGTTCCAGGGGAGAGAGTTCCAGGGGAGAGAGTTCCAGGGGAGAGAGTTCCAGGGGAGAGAGTTCCAGGGGAGAGAGTTCCAGGGGAGAGAGTTCCAGGGGAGAGAGTTCCAGGGGAGAGAGTTCCAGGGGAGAGAGTTCCATGTTTCTCTGGTCCTCTGTGTGAAGACGCAGTTCCTGACATCATTTATGATTGGTTCAGTCAGATTTGAAGGTTCTGCCCTTTGACCTGGGCGCCCCCCAGAGGAAGCAGCTTCTCCTCAGAAACCCCATCAAAGCTTTTGCTCATGGAAACACATTGAGGGTCTGACTCAATCTTGTAATGTCCAAGTAATACAAACCGAGTTGATATGACCAGTCCTTTCAGTTTTAATGTCAGTCTTGGTGGCTAAGAATTTAAAATAAACAATAGCATGATTGCAAATGAAGGAAGTGTGCCTGGATGGAGGGTTGAATTACTTACATGTGGACCCCTGGGCCCTGGGGGTCCAAGTGGACCAACCTCACCCTGCAACACAAAATAAACACCATCAGTCACTCTGCCCTCTTTGTGGGAATGTCAGAAAGAGTTGGGGATAAGGTTAATGTCCTACCCGTGAGCCTGGCTTCCCTTCCTTCCCATCCAGACCATCTACTCCTGGAGGACCCTGTGAATGAACAGATAAAAGATGCATCAGGAAAGGGCCAGAGCAATGCAGAATACCAGCCATCCAGTTAGTCTCCAACACCCCACTGTCCACTCGAGACTCTGCTCCACTTAATGCAAGCACAATGTTCACCAGTAAGCACTTCCACAAACCTTTACACTTCAACAAAACAGCTTCGTATTCCTGTCAATTACTGCAACATCGTGAGACCAGATTGAAACCACATGAAGCCGTGAAACATTATTGAAACATCAGTGTTTTTATAATGACCCAGATTAGAACTGCGATGGTGAAGGCTGACACAGGAATTTGTACTTGATTCTCCAGCCTGGCACAGTCTTGGACGTTCTTGGACAGGTTTTCCTAAAGAGTGGGTTTGGAATATCTTGAGGCTTAAGTCAGGTCGTGGGTCAGTTGCTGATACTTCGAATTGGGCCCATAGTTTAAACTTAGCCCAAAACAAAGTATCCACACACAAAGTTGCAAATGGATCATACACCGTAACCTCAACGAAAGATTGGGGAATAAATATCGTCAAGAAGCTTTCCACTTTAGTTTAAGAGGCCGACCAGGTCAGATGACATGCATAGGCAGCTGGGAACAAGTAAAGTAAAAGTTTTTTAAAGTTTATTTGTTAGTCACAAGTAAGGCTTACATTAACACTACAATGAAGTTACTGTGAAATTTCCCTAGTCGCCACACTCCGGCGCCTGTTCGGGTCAATGCACCCTAACCAGCATGTTTTTCAGACTGTGGGAGGAAACCGGAGCACCCGGAGGAAACCCACACAGACACGGGGAGGACTTGCAGACTCCGCACAGACAGTGACCCAAGCTGGGAATTGAACCCGGGTCCCTGGAGCTGTGAGGCAGCAGTACTAACCACTGTGCTGCCCCCATGCACTGGATCCTGTGAAGAGTATAGAGGGTGTCGGAGTAGAGTTAAGAGAGAAATCAGTAGGCCAAAAATGGGACATGAGAATGCTTTGACAGATAAGGCAAAGGAGAATCCAAAGAGCTTCTCCAAATACATAAAGGGCAAAAGAGTAACTAGGGAGAGAGTAGGGCCTCTTAAGGATCAACAAGGTCATCTATGTGCTGATCCACAAGAGATGGATGAGATCCTAAATGAATATTTCTCATCAGTATTTACTGTTAAGAAAGGCATGGATGTTAGGGAACTTGGGGAAATAAATAGTGATGTCTTGAGGAGTGTACATATTACAGAGAAGGAGATGCTGGAAGTCTTAAAGCACATCAAGACAGAGGGAGTTGTAGAGAGTTGTTTTTCAAACTGGAGGCCTGTGACCAGCGGTGTGCCTCAGGGATCAGTGCTGGGCCCACTGTTATTTGTCATTTATATCAGTGATTTGGATGAGAATATCGGAGGCATGGTTAGTAAGTTTGCAGATGACACCAAGATTGGTGGCATAGTGGACAGTGAAGAAGGTTATCTAGGATTGCAACAGGATCTTGATCAATTGGGCCAGTGGGTTGATGAATGGCAGGTGGAGTTTAATTTAGATGAACGCGAGGTGATGCATTTTGGTAGATCGAACTAGGGCAGGATTTACTTAGTTAATGGTAGGTTGTTGGGGAGAGTTATAGAACAAAGAGATCTCGGGGTACAGGTGCATAGCTCCTTGATAGTGGAGTCACAGGTGGACAGAGTGTTGAAGAAGGCATTCAGTATGCTTGGTTTCATTGATCAGAACATTGAATACAGAAGTTGGGATGTCTTGTTGAAGTTGTACAAGACATTGGTAAGGCCACACTTGGAATACTGTGGACAGTTCTGGTCATCCTATCATAGAAAGGATATTATTAAACTAGAAAGAGTGCAGAAAAGGTTTACCAGGATGCTACTGGGACTTGATGGTTTGAGTTATAAGGAGAGGCTGAATAGACTGGGACTTTTTTCTCTGGAGCGTAGGAGGCTCAGGGGTGATCTTATAGAGGTCTATAAAATAATGAGGGGCACAGATCAGCTAGATAGTCAACATGTTTTCCCAACGGCAGGGGAGTCTAAAACTCGAGGACATAGGTTTAAGATGAGAGGGGGGGGGGATACAAAAGTGTCCAGAAGGGCATTTTTTTCACAGAGAAGGTGGTGAGTGTCTGGAACAAGCAGCCAGAGGTAGTAGTAGAGGCGGATACAATTTTGTCTTTTAAAAAGCTTTTAGACAGTTACATGGGTAAGATGGGTATAGAGGGATATGGGCAATAGGGACTAGCTTAATTGCAAAAACTAGGCAGCATGGACAAGTTGGGCCGAAGGGCCTGTTTTCAAGCTGTAAACCTCTGTGACTCTATAACTCCCGAGACGGTTTGTAGAGTTATTATCTTGCATCCAGAACTCTGGTCAGACTGACTCATTCTGGCCCGGATGATATAAATTTGAATCAAATCAAGTAATTGCCCGTCAGCGCTGGAGCTGTTGAGACAAATGGAGATCAGAGAATGACAAATACCATTCGGCCCATCAGGCCTGTGTCAGCTCTACAAGAGATCTATCCAATTCGTCTCAGATCCTCGCACTCTCCCAATATTCCTCAAATCGCTCCTTCGCAAGTATTTGCCTTTCAGGCAGGATCATATCAGTTCACTGAATAAAAATCCATTTCCCCTTGAGTTATTTTGCCAATTATCTTAAATTGGTGTTTTCTGGTTTACCTGAGCAAAGCCATTCTCAATTTGATCACCTCTATAAAAGCTCCCTTTAATCTTCTCTGCTCAGTGGAGAACACGCCCAGCTTCCAGTCTCCAAATAACGGAACTTTCACATCCCAAGTGCAATTCCAGTAGATCCCAAAATGGACACAATCTCCTAAACCGTGGATTAATCAGTGATTTCTAAAAGGCTTACCAGAGCTTCCTCGTTTTTGCATTCTTAGCCTCCGTTATAAAGCCCAGGAAAAAGCAGGCACTAATCGGAAGAAAAACTCACCTGTAGTCCAGGAGGTCCACCTCGGCCTGGAGGACCAAGCGGCCCGACTGGACCCACACTCCCATCATTGCCCTGGAATACACAACAGACATTTCTCTCACTTATTAATAGATGCTCACCCGTCTTTACAGAAGTTTCCATTACTGGTTTCATTCCACTCACTCTGGTATCTAACTTGGGCACAAATAGAGGTCTCTGCTAAGTTGTTTCTTCCTCATTCTAGAATTAGGCCTTTGATAACCAGGCTGAAAACTGTTGAGCAGTGTGGAAACTGCGGTGTCACCACGGCATTGACCATCCAGACATCAGGGGGATCACTGACCCACACTGGGGATATCTCACTGACCCACACTGGGGATATCTCACTGACCCACACTGGGGATATTTCACTGACCCACACTGACCGGCACTGGGGTTATTTCACTGACCTCCACAAGGTCATGAGGGTTGTCAGTAATCCACAGCGACAAATAAAGAGGGTCACATTTTCTGTCAACATTCACTAGGTTGAAAGAACTCTGGGTCATGTTTTGGATGCTTTAACAGTCAGTCACTGTGCTGGGAGTCTTGACTGAGCCACTTTGGATCATTCGGGATCATTCTACACGTCATTAGGTTCTCACACCTGCTCCCTTCTCAAGCTCCTCAATTCCTCTGTTATACACTCTTGATCCTGCCCTGCTGTTTGGTCCTTGCATTGCCCTTTCCCCCACTCCCCCGCTTTCCCCCCACTCTCCTCTTCTCTCTCCCCTGCTCCCCCTTCACTATCTCCCCGCTCCCTTCTCTCCCCCTCCCCTCTTCTTTCTGCCTCGTTCCCCTCGCTCCCCCTCCCCCTCCCTCCTCTCTCTCTCCCCTCTCTCCCCCACGCTCCCC
Organism: Mustelus asterias; assembly: GCF_964213995.1. Taxonomy (NCBI): domain Eukaryota; kingdom Metazoa; phylum Chordata; class Chondrichthyes; order Carcharhiniformes; family Triakidae; genus Mustelus; species Mustelus asterias. Next base: position 32,562,844 of record NC_135821.1, read on the forward strand.
CCCCCTCTCTCCCCTGCTCACTATCTCCCTGCTCCCTTCTCTCCTCTCCTTCCTCTCTCTTTCCCGTTCCCTTCTCTCCCCACTCCCCTCTCTTTCCCCCGCTCCCTCCTCTCTCTTCCCCGCTCCCTCCTTTCTCTCCTCTCTCTCCCACTCCCTCCTTTCTCTCCTCTCTCCCCCGCTCCCTCCTCTCTCTCCCCCGCTCCCTCCCCGCTCCCTCCTCTCTCTCCCCCGCTCCCTCCTCTCTCTCTTCCCCGCTCCCTCCTTTCTCTTCCCCGCTCCCTCCTCTCTCTCCCCCGCTCCCTCCTCTCTCTCCCCCGCTCCCTCCCCGCTCCCTCCTCTCTCTCCCCCGCTCCCTCCTCTCTCTCTTCCCCGCTCCCTCCTTTCTCTTCCCCGCTCCCTCCTCTCTCTTCCCCGCTCCTCCTCTCTCTCCCGCTCCCTCCTCTCCTCTTACCCATTCCCTCCCCTCTCTCCCCCATGCCCCTCTGAATTTGTAGTCTGTCTGTAATGATAACAATAAGTGGAACAGTCAGTTGGTGTTAAATCCAAATGTTTGCTCTTTGGGAAGGACAGAGATGATTCTGGTGTTTTATACATTGACCATAGTTTATTTTTTGAAGCTTTTGACTGGAAAGTGGGAATTCAGTTTATCGGTAGATGCTGTGAGGTGAGTATATGTCAGAGTATTCTCCACAGCTTTGAGGCAGAGGAACACTTAGCTCATCTAGCATCGGGGTGGCACGGTAGCACAGTGGTTAGCACTGCTGCTTCACAGCTCCAGGGACCTGGGTTCGATTCCCGGCTCGGGTCACTGTCTGTGTGGAGTTTGCACATTCTCCCCATGTCTGTGTGGGTTTCCTCCGGGTGCTCCGGTTTCCTCCCACAGTCCAAAGCTGTGCGGGTTAGGTTGATTGGCCAAGCTAAATTGCCCCTTAGTGTCCCGGGATGTGTAGATTAGAGGGATTAGCGGGTAAATATGAGGGTTAGAGAGATTAGCAGGTAAATATTTAGGGATATGGGGATAGGGCCTGTGTGGGATTGTTGTCGATGCAGACTCGATGGGCCGAATGGCCTCTTTCTGCACTGTAGGGGTTCTAAGGTTCTTAAGCCAGTTCTGGTATTCAGTGAGATTATATCTGATCTGAACGTTAACTCCCTTTATCCCCCTTCATTCCAGACCCGTCAAAACAGTAACCCAACACAAATCTCCCAATCTCAGTCTTCTCCTCTGTTCACTCCATCAGATTGGATTTACCTTTTCACCAGGTGGTCCTCCAGGTCCAGGTGATCCAGACTTTCCTGGGAAACCTATCGGCCCCTGGTAAACACACGGTAAAGATAGGGGTTAGACTGGTGACCAGTTACTCTCTCAGCCATTGTGTATCTGAACATAATAATCCCACAGAGCAGAGAGATAGTTATTGCACAAAACAAGACTATTCAGTCCACATGTTTGCTCCCTCCTCCAGAATCCTAAATCACCCCACAGCCCTGTATCCTCCGGTTCCTGAAATCTTTATCCTAACTACACATTGACCCGAACAGACTCATCCCCTGAAACTCTCTTTATTCAATCTTTTTAGAGTCATAGAGGTTTACAGCATGGAAACAGGTCCTCCGGCCCAACTTGTCCATGCCATCCTTTTTGTTAAAACCCCTATGCTAATGCCAATTGCCCTCATTTGGCCCATATCCCTCTACACCCATCTTACCCATGTAACTATCTAAATGCTTTTGAAAAGATAAAATTGTACCCGCCTCTACGACTACCTCTGGCAGCTTGTTCCAGACACTCACCACCCTCTGTGTGAAAAAATTGCCTCTCTGGACACTTTTGTATCTCTCCCCTTAAACATGTGCCCTCTAGTTTTAGACTCCCCTACCTTTGGGAAAAGATATTGACTATCTACCTTGTCTATGCCCCTCATTATTTTATAGAGCTCTATAAGGTCACCCCTCAGCCTCCTACACTCCAGAGAGAAAAGTCCCAGTCGATTCAGCCTCTCCTTATAACTGAATCCATCAAGTCCCGGCAGCATCCTAGTAAATCTTGTCGGCGCTCTTTCTAGTTTAATAATATCCTTTCTATAATAGGGTGACCAGAATTGCATATAGTATTCCAAGTGTGGCCTTACCAATGTCTTGTACAACTTCAACAAGACGTCCCAACTCCTGTATTCAATGTTCTCACCAATGAAACCAAGCATGCCGAATGCCTTCCTCACCACTCTGTCCACCTGTGACTCCACTTTCAAGGAGCTATGAACATGTACCCCTTGATCTCTTTGTTCTGTAACTCTCCCCAACGCCCTACCATTAACTGAGTAAGTCCTGCCCTGGTTCAATCTACCAAAATGCATCACCTCGCATTTGTCTAAATTAAACTCCATCTGCCATTCGTCAGCCCACTGGCCCAATTGATCAAGATCCCGTTGCAATTGGAGATAACTTCCTTCACTGTTCACTATGCCACCAATTTTGGTGTCATAGAACATAGAACATAGAAAGCCACAGCACAAACAGGCCCTTCGGCCCACAAGTTGCGCTGATCACATCCCTACCTCTAGGCCTATCTATAGCCCTCAATCCCATTAAATCCCATGTACTCATCCAGAAGTCTCTTAAAAGACCCCAACGAGTTTGCCTCCACCACCACCGACGTCAGCCGATTCCACTCACCCACCACCCTCTGAGTGAAAAACTTACCCCTGACATCTCCTCTGTACCTACCCCCCAGCACCTTAAACCTGTGTCCTCTCGTCGCAACCATTTCAGCCCTTGGAAATAGCCTCTGAGAGTCTACCCTATCCAGACCTCTCAACATCTTGTAAACCTCTATCAGGTCACCTCTCATCCTTCGTCTCTCCAGGGAGAAGAGACCAAGCTCCCTCAACCTATCCTCATAAGGCATGCCCCCCAATCCAGGCAACATCCTTGTAAATCTCCTCTGCACCCTTTCAATGGCTTCAACATCTTTCCTGTAATGAGGTGACCAGAACTGCGCGCAGTACTCCAAGTGGGGTCTAACCAGGGTCCTATAAAGCTGCAGCATTATCTCCCGACTCCTAAACTCAATCCCTCGATTAATGAAGGCTAGTACGCCGTACGCCTTCTTGACCGCATCCTCCACCTGCGAGGCCGATTTAAGAGTCCTATGGACCCGGACCCCAAGGTCCTTCTGATCCTCTACACTGCTAAGAATGGTACCCTTCATATTATACTGCTCCTTCATCCCATTGGATCTGCCAAAATGGATCACTACACACTTATCCGGGTTGAAATCCATCTGCCACTTCTCCGCCCAGTCTTGCATTCTATCTATGTCTCGCTGCAACTTCTGACATCCCTCCAAACTATCCACAACACCACCTACCTTGGTGTCGTCAGCAAACTTACCAACCCATCCCTCCACTTCCTCATCCAGGTCATTTATGAAAATGACAAACAGCAAGGGTCCCAGAACAGATCCCTGGGGCACTCCACTGGTCACTGACCTCCATGCAGAGAAAGACCCCTCCACAGCCACTCTCTGCCTTCTGCAGGCAAGCCAGTTCTGGATCCACAAGGCAACAGCCCCTTGGATCCCATGCCCTCTCACTTTCTCAAGAAGTCTTGCACGGGGGACCTTATCGAACGCCTTGCTGAAGTCCATATAGACCACATCCACCGCTCTTCCTTCGTCAATGTGTTTGGTCACATTTTCAAAGAACTCAACCAGGCTCGTAAGGCACGACCTGCCCTTGACAAAGCCGTGCTGACTACTTTTGATCATACTAAACTTCTCTAGATGATCATAAATCCTGTCTCTCAGGATCCTCTCCATCAACTTACCAACTACTGAGGTTAGACTCACCGGTCGGTAATTTCCCGGGCTGTCCCTGTTCCCTTTCTTGAATATAGGGACCACATCTGCAATCCTCCAATCCTCCGGAACCTCTCCCGTCTCCATCGACGATGCAAAGATCATCGCCAAAGGCTCCGCAATCTCCTCCCTCGCCTCCCACAGTAACCTGGGGTACATCCCATCCGGTCCCGGCGACTTACCAACCTTGATGCCATTCAATAGTTCCAACACATCCTCTTTCTTTATGTCCACATGCTCGATCCTTTCTGTCCACCGCAAACCAGCAGTACAACCACCCAGATCCCTTTCCACCGTGAATACCGAGGTAAAGTATTCATTAAGCACCTCCGCCATTTCTAACGGTTCCGCACAAACTTTTCCCCCTTCACCTTTTAAGGGTCCTATGCCTTCACATCTCATCCTTTTACTCTTGACATATTTGTAGAAAGCCTTGGGATTCTCCTTAATCTTACCCGCCAAGATCTTCTCATGACCCCTTCTCGCTCTCCTAATTTCCTTCTTAAGCTCCTTCCTACATCCCGTATACTCCTCTAAATCCTTAACACCTCCTAGCTCTCTGAACCTTCTGTACGCCTCTCTTTTCTTATTCACCAGGTTCATCACAACCTTCGTGCACCACGGTTCCCGTACCCTACCAACACCCCCCTGTCTCATCGGAACGTTGTCATGCAGAGCTCCAGACAAACATTCCTTGAAAATCCTCCACTTTCCTTCGGTACTTTTCCCCAAGAATGCCTCCTTCCAATTTACCCGTCTAATTTCCTCCCTGATGACACTGTATTTCCCTTTACTCCAGAGAAACACTTTCCTAGCCTGCCTGATCCTATCTCTTTCCAATGCTATCGTGAAGGAGATAGAATTATGATCGCTATCCCCAAGATGCTCACCCACTGAGAGATCCTCCACCTGTCCAGGTTCATTAGCCAGCACCAGATCAAGTACAGCCTCTCCTCTAACTGCAAACTTACTAACCATGCCCCCTATATTCTCATCCAAATCATTAATATAAATGACAAATAACAGTGGGCCCAGCGCTGATCCCTGAGGCACACTGCTGGTCACAGGCCTCCAGTTTGAAAAATAACTCTCTACAACCACCCTCTGGCTTCTGTCAAGAAGCCAATTTTGTATCCATTTAGATACCTCACCCTGGACCCCGTGAGATTTAACCTTATGCAACAACCTACCATGCGGTACCTTGTCAAAGGCCTTGCTAAAGTCCATGTAGACAACATCAACTGCACTGCCCTCATCTACCTTCTTGGTTACCCCTTCAAAAAACACAATTAAATTTGTGAGACACGATTTTCCACTCACAAAGTCATGCTGACTGTCCTGTCCAGGCATCTCTAAATGCCTGTAGATCCTGTCTTTCAAAATACCTTCCAACAGTTTACCCACCACAGATGTGAGGCTCACTGGCCTGTAGTTCCCAGGCTTTTCACTGCAGCCCTTTTTAAACAAAGGCACAACATTTGCCACTCTCCAATCTTCAGGCACCTCACCTGTGACTATCGATGATTCAAATATCTCGGCTAGGGGACCCGCAATTTCCTCCCTAGCCTCCCACAACGTCCTGGGATACACTTCATCAGGTCCCAGGGATTTATCTACCTTGATGTGCTTTAAGACTTCCAGCAGCTCCTTCTCTGTAATATGTACACTCCTCAAGACATCACTATTTACTTCCCCAAATTCCCTAACATCCATGCTTTTCTCAACAGTAAATACTGATGAGAAATATTCATTTAGGATCTCACGCATCTCTTGTGGATCCGCACATAGATTACCTTGTTGATCCTTAAGAGGCCCGACTCTCTCCCTTGTTACTCTTTTGCCCTTTATGTATTTGTTGAAGCTCTTTGGATTCTCCTTTGCCTTATCTACTAAAACAATTTTGTGTCCCCTTTTTGCCCTCCTGATTTCTCTCTTAACTCTACTCCTATACCCCCTTTACTCTTCAAGAAATTCACTTGATCCCAGCTGCCTGTGCATGTCATGTGCCTCTTTCTTCTTCTTGACCAGGGCCTCAATATCCTGAGTCATCCAGGGTTCCCGACTTTGCCCTTCACTCTAAGAGGAATGTGCTTACCCTGAACCCTGGTTAACACACTTTTGAAAGTGTGCCACTTACCAGACGTCCCTTTGCTTTCCCACAGACTCCCCCAATTAACTTTTGAAAGTTCCTGTCTGATACCATCAAAATTGGCCTTGCCCCAATTTAGAATTTTAACTTTTGGGACAGACCTATCATTCTCCATAGCTATCTCAAAACTAATAGAATTTTCTGTGTGCACAATCTCCCACACACTCCACATGATCATTACGGGATAATAACTCCTCACCACTGAGCCCTCAATCGCTCTTCAATCTTCACTGTTGTAAAAATTTCCTTTCAAAGGTCTGTACAGCACAGACGAAAATGCCTGTAAAATGCAGAACTAAAAATCTGTACACTAGAGTCAAACATCTGTACAACATATTTCTTAACATCTATACAACACAGGTCTAAACATCTGTACAACACAATAATAAATACCTGCTCAGTACAGTCCTAAACATCTGTACACAATACTAAGCAATTGCAAAATGCAGTCTTAAATGACTGTCAAACATAAGTCCTAAATGATTGTGTAACTAGTCCTTAATGCCGGTACAACACAGTCCTCAACATTTGTACGCTATTAATTAACAGTACAACACAGTCCTAAACATCTGTAAAATACAGTGGTCGGCATCTGTACAACACAATCTTAAACACTGGTACAATACAGCACTAAGTATCATAGAACCATAGAACCATAGAAAATTACAGCTCAGAAACAGGCCTTTTGGCCCTTGTCTGTGCCGAACCATTTTATGCCTAGTCCCACTGACCTGCACTTGGAATAGAACCACCTGCACTTGGAATAGAACCAATATAATGCAATCTTAAACACTGGTATTACATTGTGCTAAACAACTGTGCAAAAGTCCTAAACATCTGTACACTGTCCTGTATACATGTACATTCTTAAATATCTGCATGACTATACTAAACATCTGTATGACACACACCTAAACATCTTGCACAATAGCGTGCTGACCATCTTGTGCAATGCAGTTCCAAACATCTGTATAGGGTGGCACAGTGGTTAGCACTGCTGCCTCACAGCATCAGGGACCCGGGTTTGATTCCCGGCTTGGGTCACTGTCTGTGCGGAGTCTGCATGTTCTCTCTGTGCCTACGTGGGTTTCCTCCGGGTGCTCCAGTTTCCTCCCACAGTCTGAAACACTGGTTTGGTGCATTGGCCATGCTAAATTCTCCCTCAGTGTACCGAAACAGGGGCCAGAGTGTGGTGACTAGGGAATTGTCCCAGTAACTTAACTGCAGTGTTAATGTAAGCCTACTTGTAACACTAATAAATAAACTAAAACATACACAGTCCCAAACATATCTCCACAGTGCTAAATATCTGTACAACACAGTTCTAAATATCTGCACAACACAACATCTGTGCACTGTACTAAACAACTGTGCAACATGACTAAACATCTGTACAATACAGTCCTAAACACTTGCGCATTACAGTCAAAAACATCTTTAAACAATCCAAAACATCTATACAACACAATCCTGAACATCTATGCAACACTGTACTGAACAACTATAAAACACTGTCCTAAATGGTGTAACTGTACAAAATATACATACAGTGCTAAACGTCTGTACACAATCTATACCTCTGTAAAGACAGTACTAAACATATGCACAACACTGTGCCCAACAGCTGTACAGTACAATACTAAATGTTTGTACAACACTGTATGGTATAATACTTAACATCACTGCGACATGGTCCTAAAGATCTGTATGGCACAGTCTTAAGTACGTTTTACAACACAGTCTTAAACATGTTGTACAACACTGTACCAAACATCTGCATAACATAGTCCCAAACAACTATACATCATAGTACTAAACCTCTGAATATCATAGCACAACACTAAACATTTGCTTAACAGAGCATTAAACATCTGTACAGAACAGCAAAGAACATCTTTGTATCGCAATGCTGAACATCTAGAACATAGAACATAGAACATTACAGCGCAGAACAGGCCCTTCGGCCCACGATGTTGCACCGACCAGTTAAAAAAAAAAACTGTGACCCTCCAACCTAAACCAATTTCTTTTCGTCCATGAACCTATCTACGGATCTCTTAAACGCCCCCAAACTAGGCGCATTTACTACTGATGCTGGCAGGGCATTCCAATCCCTCACCACCCTCTGGGTAAAGAACCTACCCCTGACATCGGTTCTATAACTACCCCCCCTCAATTTAAAGCCATGCCCCCTCGTGCTGGATTTCTCCATCAGAGGAAAAAGGCTATCACTATCCACCCTATCTAAACCTCGAATCATCTTATATGTTTCAATAAGATCCCCTCTTAGCCGCCGCCTTTCCAGCGAAAACAATCCCAAATCCCTCAGCCTCTCCTCATAGGATCTCCCCTCCATACCAGGCAACATCCTGGTAAACCTCCTCTGCACCCTCTCCAAAGCCTCCACATCCTTCCTGTAATGTGGGGACCAGAACTGCACACAGTACTCCAAGTGCGGCCGCACCAGAGTTGTGTACAGTTGCAACATAACGCTACGACTCCTAAATTCAATCCCCCTACCAATAAACGCCAAGACACCATATGCCTTCTTAACAACCTTATCTACTTGATTCCCAACTTTCAGGGATCTATGCACACATACACCTAGATCCCTCTGCTCCTCCACACTATTCAAAGTCCTCCCGTTAGCCCTATACTCAACACATCTGTTATTCCTACCAAAGTGAATTACCTCACACTTCTCCGCATTAAACTCCATCCGCCACCTCTCGGCCCAACTTTGCAACCTGTCTAAGTCTTCCTGCAAACTACGACACCCTTCCTCACTGTCTACCACACCACCGACTTTGGTGTCATCAGCAAATTTGCTAATCCACCCAACTATACCCTCATCCAGATCATTAATAAATATTACAAACAGCAGTGGCCCCAAAACAGATCCCTGAGGTACACCACTTGTAACCGCACTCCATGATGAATATTTACTATCAACCACCACCCTCTGTTTCCTATCCGCTAGCCAATTCCTGATCCAATTTCCTAGATCACCCCCAATCCCATACATCTGCATTTTCTGCAGAAGCCTACCATGGTGAACCTTATCAAACGCCTTACTAAAATCCATATATACCACGTCCACTGCCTTGCCCCCATCCACCTCCTTGGTCACTTTCTCAAAAAACTCAATAAGGTTAGTAAGGCACGACCTACCTGCCACAAAACCATGCTGACTATCACCTATCAATTCATTACTCTCCAAATAACTATAAATCCTATCCCTTATAATTTTTTCCAACATCTTGCCGACAACAGAAGTGAGACTCACCGGTCTATAATTCCCGGGGAAGTCTCTGTTCCCCTTCTTAAACAATGGGACAACATTCGCTAACCTCCAATCTTCTGGTACTATACCAGAGGCCAACGACGACCTGAAGATCAGAGCCAGAGGCTCTGCAATCACTTCTCTTGCCTCCCAGAGAATCCTTGGATAAATCCCATCCGGACCAGGGGATTTATCTATTTTCAGACCCTCCAGAATATCCTGCACATCCTCCTTATCAACTGTAATACTGTCTATTCTACTCCCTTGCAACCCAGTGTCCTCCTCAGCTATATTCATGTCCCCTTGCGTGAACACCGAAGAGAAATATTGGTTCAATGCTTCACCAATCTCCTCCGGTTCCACACATAACTTCCCTCTGCCATCTATAACTGGCCCTAAACTTGCCCTAACCAACCTTCTGTTCTTGACATACCTATAGAACGCCTTAGGATTCTCTTTAACCCTATCCGCCAAAGTCTTCTCATGTCCCCTTTTAGCCCTTCTAAGCTCGCTCTTCAACTCCCTCTTAGCCAATCTAAAGCTTTCTAGTGCACTACCCGAGTGCTCACGTCTCATCCGAACATAAGCCTCCTTTTTCTTTTTAACCAACAAAGAAACTTTTTTGGTGCACCACGGTTCCCTAGCCCTACCAATTCCTCCTTGCCTGACAGGGACATACCTATCACAGACTCGCAGTAGCTGCTCCTTGAAAAAACTCCACATGTCGGACGTTCCCAGTCCCTGTAATCTCCTAGTCCAACCTATGTTTCCTAATTCTCTCCTAATAGCCTCATAATTACCCTTCCCCCAGCTAAAACCACTGGCCCGAGGTTCATGCCTATCCCTTTCCATCACTAAGGTGAACGTAACCGAATTGTGGTCACTATCACCAAAATGCACACCAACTTCCAAGTCTAGCACCTGGTCTGGCTCATTTCCCAGCACCAGATCCAATATAGCCTCACCTCTAGTTGGCCTGTCTACATACTGAAAAAGTAACACTGAATATCTGTACAACACAGCACTGGATAGCTGTACAACATGGAAACAAACATCCGGACAGCCCAGCAGTGAATATTTGTACAACACAATAGCACGTGGGTAGAGTGGACAATAGATTCAGTCTTAGAACAGAATCTTTAGCTGCTACTCTTGCAGGAAGGGTGATTTTCTATCGATCATTGGTGTTAAATGATGTGGGAGAGGGGGTGGGGAGGGATTCTCGTGTTCCCAAAAGCTCAGTTTGACCTGGGTGTATAACAAAGTGAGGATTATCTCAGACATCCTGGGCCAGAATTATATCAACTGTTCAGAGTCTGGTCATTGCGTTAAACATCAGTCTCCTATTAAAATTTGTGATATCAGCTTCTGGGAAAATTAAGAGATGATCAACTGTATTCAGCTTTGCCCAACTCATCTCACATCCCTAGGAAGGGCTTGTGAAAACCGCTTGTTCTTCACAAAATGTTAAGTCTGAGTGTGTGTGCGCGCGTGCCTGCGCGCGAGTGTAGGTCTGCATTTTTGTACGTATCTGTGCGTGTGTATGTGCGTGTGTGCACATGCGTATGTGTGCACGTTGTGTCATTTTTCTGTTGTTCTCTTAATTTTAAAAGTTATTAAACTGTAATATTCTCTGGTTCTAATGAAAAAAGACCTGAATTTTTATAGTGCTATCACCCAAGGATATCACAAAACACTTTACAACTAACCAAGTCCCTTTGAAAGAGAATTTCTGTTGCATTTGTGACTAATCCCGAAACATTAGCTGGTCTGTTCTCTGTACAGATCTGACCAAACCACTGGGTGCTTCCAGCATTTATCTGTTTTCATTTGCTATTCACCACACATCAGTTCCATTCCTCAAAGTGACATCCCCCAGAACAGGAACCAACTTGCTCGATATCACCTCACACACAGTTCTGTTCCTTATCAGTGGAAGGCTGAGTCAGAGGCAGTGGGTTCACATCACCTTCTGGAACTAAAGGCTGACATTGCTGTGACTGCGGGAATGCTGCACTGTCAGAGATAGCATCTTTTAGATAAGATGTTAAATCGTGGCCAGTCTGCCCTTTCACAACAGATCCCATAGCACTATTTGTAGGAGAGCAGGTGAGTTATCCCTGGTGTCCTGGCCAGTATTTATCCATGATGTGGAGATGCCGGCGTTGGACTGGGGTAAGCACAGTAAGAAGTCTCACAACACCAGGTTAAAGTCCAACAGGTTTATTTGGCAGCACTAGCCTTCGGAGTCTCAGGCTCCTTCATCAGGTGAGTGAGGACTTGTGTTCTCAAACAGGGCATATACAGACACAAACTCAATTTACAAGATTATGTTTGGAATGCGAGTCTTTACAGGTAATCAAGTCTTAAAGGTACAGACAATGTGAATGGAGAGAGGGTTAAGCACAGGTTAAAGAGATGTGTATTGTCTCCAGCCAGGACAGTTAGTGAGATTTTTCAAGCCCAGGCAAGTCGTGGGGGTTACAGATAGTGTGACATGAACCCAATATCCCAGTTGAGGCCATCCTCATGTGTGCGGAACTTGGCTATCAGTTTCTGCCCAGCGACTCTGCGCTGTCGTGTGCCATGAAGGTCACCTTGGAGAATGCTTACCCGAAGATCAGAGGCCGAATGCCCGTGATTGCTGAAGTGTTCCCCGACTGGAAGGGGACACTCCTGCTTGGTGATTGTCGAGCAGTGTTCATTCATCCGTTGTCGTAGCGTCTGCATGGTCTCCCCAATGTACCATGCCTCAGGACATCCTTTCCTGCAGCGTATCAGGTAGACAACGTTGGCCGAGTCGCAAGTGTATGTACCTGGTGGATGGTGTTCTCACGTGAGATGATGGCATCCATGTCGATGATCCGGCACGTCTTGCAAAGGTTGCTGTGGCAGGGTTGTGTGGTGTCGTGGTCACTGTTCTCCTGAAGGCTGGGTAGTTTGCTGCAGACAATGGTCTGTTGGAGGTTGTGCGGTTGTTTGAAAGCAAGAAGTGGGCGTGGGATGGCCTTGGTGAGATGTTCGTCTTCATCGATGACATGTTGAAGGCTCCGGAGACTGCCCCGGAGCGGAGAAGCTGAGACATCTTCTCCAGAGCCTTCAACATGTCATCGATGAAGACGAACATCTAGCCAAGGCCATCCCCACACCCCCACTTCTTGCCTTCAAACAACCGCACAACCTCAAACAGACCATTGTCCGCAGCAAACTACCCAGCCTTCAGGAGAATAGTGACCCCGACACCACACAACCCTGCCACAGCAACCTCTGCAAAACGTGCCGGATCATCGACACGGATGCCATCATCTCACGTGAGAACACCATCCACCAGGTACGTGGTACCTACTCTTGCGACTCGGCCAACGTTGTCGACCTGATACGCTGCAGGAAAGGATGTCCCGAGGCATGGTACATTGGGGAGACCATGCAGATGCTACGACAATGGATGAATGAACACCGCTCAACAATCACCAGGCAGGAGTGTTCCCTTCCAGTTGGGAACACTTCAGCGGTCACGGGCATTCAGCCTCTGATCTTCGGGTAAGCATTCTCCAAGGCGTCCTTCATGACACACGACAACGTAGAATTGCTGAGCAGAGAGTGATAGCAAGTTCCGCACACATGAGGACGGCCTCAACCGGGATCTTGGGTTCATGTCACACTATCTGGAACCCCCACGACTTGCCTGGGCTTGCAAAATCTCACTAACTGCCCTGGCTGGAGACAATACACATCTCTTTAACCTGTGCTTAACCCTCTCTCCACTCACATTGTCTGTACCTTTAAGACTTGATTACCTGTAAAGACTCGAATTCCAACCGTTATTTTGTAAATTGAGTTTGTGTCTGTATCTGTCCTGTTTGTGAACAGAACTCCCACTCACCTGATGAATGAGCCTGAGACTCCGAAAGCTAGTGCCAAATAAACCTGTTGGACTTTAACCTGGTGTTGTGAGACTTCTTACAATATTTATCCCTCAGTCAACATAGCTCAAATTAATTGTTGATTTATCTCACTGCTGTTCGTGGCCTTTTGTTCAGCGTTAATTGCCTCTCATGTTTGCTGAGGAAAGAAGATTGAATTCTCTTCAGAAATACTTCTTTGACCATGAGGCCATTTTTGTCACATCCTGAGGATGTGACAGGTGCTATATAGATGAAAGTCTTTCCTTCTCAGCAGATACTCAGTTAGCTCTTTAACTATTAATTTATTGGGAATTTGGAGCCCAGGTTAAAAAGACAATTTTCTAGCTGCCTAAATATTTTAGATCCCAAATGTTGTCCATTCTTTAGTGAAGTCTCACTCACCTGCTGTCCAGGAAATCCAGGCTGTCCCTGAAACCCCTGGAAAAGAATGCAGAGAGATTAGCCCTGGATATGGAAACGTCACCATGCTGTTTCTCATCCTTAGTGTCCCAATCTCATCACAATTTGCAACTTTTGCCCCCAGTTACCCATTCACGCGATGTTGGAGCAGCTATTGAATGATGCTCAGGGGCTGTGTTCACTTGGTTCTAAAAGTGAAAGGCCAGTGTTAGGAACAGGAGGAGTCCATTCAGCCCATCCACCTGTTCTATTGGTCAGTTAGAATATGGGGCTGATTTGTACCTCAATTGCATTGTCTGATCTTTCTTTCATATGCCTTAAAACACCCGCCCTACAAGATTCAACCAATCTCAAAGATTTCAGCTAACCCCCAGAATCCAGAGCCTTTCATGGGCGAGAAGTCCAGGTTTCCACCGCACTGTGTGAGGGAGTACCTGCTAACATCACCTGAACAACCTGCTTCTAATTTTGAAGGTCATGATCCTTGCTCTAACTCATAAAGGCCAAGACTCTTCATCAGACAGAGCATCCCTCTGGTCTGGGACACATTCTGTTCCATGAGGAATGGACAGCACTCCAATGCAACCTTCCAATCTCTGTCAGAGGGAGGCTTTCTCAATACAATTCTGGAGAGATTGATGATGAAAGTTGTATTTTAGCCAATGTCTACAGTCTGAAGCTCTGTCAGAGGCCTGAGGCCTCGGAAGGAGTGGCAACCTTAAACATGTGCACTGCCTGACCCACATCTCCAGTGGGATAGAGTCCTCATGCTGAGCTCGTAGATCAGAGACAGGGTACAATGCTTGGAACTGCAATCCCCATGAGATTGGTTGGTCACTAGGGAACAGTCTACCCACAGTTCTGTCAATAATTACAATCAGAAGCACTACTTACTTGATCTCCCTTTTCGCCTCGAGAACCCGGTAATCCTGGGCCGCCTTTGGGACCCTGTCAAAGAAAAAAGAAAGCAGAAAGGTTTAACAGTTGTAACAAATTCACTGGAGGGAGGCTTCGATTGGAGAATTGGCCTTTAGTGTTGAAGTCCGATTTCTTAATCGCACTTCTGCCCAATGAATGCTTGCATCAGAAGACCTGCCTCATCGATCACATACTTAGAGCAGATCCTTATCACCACACCTGTCATTACAAATACATAGGTTTCAATAAGGCTACAAACTCTTCAACATAGTCATTCTCAGGCAGGGGGCCTGGTCATGCACAGCTCATCCTGAGTGGGAGTCAAAACTGCTGTGCCAGAGGTTCATTATTGGGTCCATTTCTATGTGGAGAAGGAACATACCCACAATCCATCTGAACAATGCTACTGATGCCAAGTGTAGTTTGTGACGGGCACATTTCTCTGAGGGGGTGTGAGGGTGATGTCCCTCTCCACCACATCAGGTTACTCTGTGCGGCATACCCTCCTGCTCCACCATCAGCAACACCCAATTGAGATTTTGGTGTTTTGAGTAGAAGCCACTTTTTTTTTAGCTGAAACAAAGCCAGTGAACTCAGGGCAATCAATAGCCCTTTAAAAATTGCTGCTACATGATTACCCAACCCAGCTCCCCAGCGTGCTCTCAGTTCCCATGTCATTTTCCTATTTGTAAATTGTGTTTGTGTCTTTATATGCCCTTTTTGTGAAGACGACTCCCACTCACTTGATGAAGGGGCAGTGCTCCGAAAGCTTGTGGCTTGTGCTACCAAATAAACCTGTTGGACTTTAACCTGGTGTTGTGAGACTTCTTACTGTATTTTCCTTTAGAGCATGAGGTAGGGTCAGCTGGTTACCCCTTGATCAACACCCAATGTCTCACTGTGCCCAGGCCATGCTATTAGTCCTGTAGTTACCCCGTACACTGACATGACAGCTCTCTATGGAGAAACAGCTCACCAATGGTGCAGCTCTCCTTGAATCATCCAATATGGTCAATCTTTTATGATACTTTGATGTTCCTTTACTAACAATGCCCGTGTGAAGAGTGGGCAGCAGCTTCACCCTAAACCATCATTTCCCTCGAATCCTACAGATTGCCAATCAGGATTCAACTGGTGTTTCTCAACTGGACCGGGACAACATGCCTATAATCTTCACCTGCAGGGGCTTCATAAGGACAATTAGTGTCTTTGTGGACAATTACATTCCATTGTTGTGAAGTTGAGTTTGTAAAGATGTAAAGAAAGATTTGTAAAGAATGTAAAATACGAGAAGGAGAACAACAGGCGTGGTCCCTTTAAAAGCTGGTTTTGTATTCAGGGCTTGAATGTTTAAATACAAGGCACATAGGATACAAAGAGTGCAACATTGTTGTACCAAAAGCCAGACAACAGGGTTGCCTTGGAAACAGGCTCTGCAGGTTTTTGTATTTTGTTAGCCTATGTTTTTAAAGAAAACACTCAGCTAGAGGGAACCTATCAGATTGGAATTTGCTGTTTTTTTCAACCTCAGACCAATCGGGTTATAGGGAATGGATAGATCATCCAGAATATAAACAGGAATTCAACTGCCTGTCTTCAGTGACTTCAGTTCAGTTCGTGAGAACATCTCCCAAGTCAGGGCCAGAATCAGATTAACTGAAGCAATTAAAGGCAGTTAAGGGCAGTTAGATCAACTGGAGCAGTTAGTTTTCAACTCTGCTAGTTTCAGACAGGTCTTAAGGTAAACCCACCCTCTAACCAGTGAAAAATACTAAATTAGACAGCGCATACAGACAACAGACACCTACTGAAGAACTCCAAAACTTTCCGAACGCTATCACACCTGGTTGCATAATTTCTTTGAGAGTGACTAAAATTCTGTTATTACTGTTTTGGTAATGAATGATCCTCGTGTTTATTTGAACAGAATTTCAGTCGAACCATCCTTTAATTAAAATGTTACTGGTTAAAGTTCCTGGTTGGTTAAAATAAATAGTTTGTTAATTATTCATTTAAAGCAAGCGTCAGGTCTTCATATTAATGAACCTCTGAACGTTAATGTAGAACAGTTAACACTTTCCCAAACACTTTACCAGATTACGGAGCGAGGTAAAGGGGATTTACCTCTGCGTCAAAACACCATCTCCCACATCAGTGAATCAAACCCAATGACTAAACTATCTGATAATCCAGCTGCTTTGCCTGCTTTTGAAGACCAAGTTGTCTTGACATCTCCACAAATCAGACTTGGATTCAGCACAGATTAAATTAATAAGTAACATGGAGCGTGGGAATTGAGGAAATAGAGCTAGTTTTAAGTTATATTTATATTTTGTGGGTGTTAGGAATAAGGTTCAGTTTAATTTATATTTCTGCATTTGTGTGTTGATTTTGATTTCACTTTAAAATATGACTGCAATTTTATGAGGTTTTATGGCACTAACAGTAGGAAAACCTATGTTGCCTAGAAACAAGGGGCCCATAGAGACAGGACAGCGTTTTTTGTTCAGTTGGTGATTGGGCTCTAAGGTGAAAGGAGCAGTTTAAATCTCTCTCTAGTTGGACAATACTAGCAGATTGCTGAGGAAAATAAGTTGAAGAATCTTAGGTGAGTTTCTCTTAAGTTAGTGGAATGGTGAACGTCGACTGAGTTCTGGATCTTAAGGGAGATACCAAATTGTTAGCAGTCCACTGGGAAAGGGAACTGCAGGTCTGAAAGAAAAAGGAGAAAGGTCCTGAGGAGACCCTTACGTTAAGTCAAAGGAAAAGAACAGGAATCTGGAAAAGGTCCTCTTCAGTGAAGTTAAGGGTGAGGAGCAAAAGAAGATTCCGAGTTTCAACTGAGAAAACTGAAGGAAGAAGACTTAAAGTAAATTAGGCTTGTGAAGCAGTGATGTTCTGTGGGTACATCTGAATACCTGAGAAAGTGCGCGGAAAGTGAAGCTGGAATGTACATGGAGATCTAGGGGAGAGAATGAAACCCTGGAGGTGGACCCTTATGGAAGGTGTCTGAGAAAAAGCGTTGTTTGGGAGGAGAGACTAAAGCGAGTACTTTGAGTGTTGAGCTCGGAAACCCTTGTGTGAAAGACAGAGCTCCAGTGAGTCCAGTTAGCTCACAGAGTGGGAAGCGGGGAGTTGATGAGAAATCCAGAGCAGTTGTTTAGGGTGGCGTCTGCCACTCGATTTCAGAGTGTAGTGTGCCTGATCACATTTCACCCATTGATTTGCCGGACTGTGTACTGACTGTGAATGTGAGAGTATAAGATAGATTTTGGAGCTTTTGCTACCCTTATAAATCTGTACATATCTGTGAAGGTGTAGTCGGGGTGAGAGTGGAACTTATTATGGTTAATGTTTTCTGGTTTAGTAAATGTTTTAATATTTTGTTACAAGTACATCAGCAGTCTCTGTGACTCTGTTCAGCAACTTCTCCACATTGCTAAATGGAATAAAAGTTAGCATCTATCAGGCCGGGTTCCAGACTAGGAACTGACTTGTCTGATCGTATCAGCTGGATTGTAACAAGCACCAGAATGTCACGGGGTATTCAACGACATCATAGATTTTTAACAATATCATTTCAGTGTCCACACGCTGACCGACACTTGCGGGACGCACGCAGGGAGGTGAGACTTGGCCCTTGGTGGTTGACTCTTAAATGCCCTCAAGGATGGGCAATAAATGCTGACCCAATCAGTGGTGCCTACATCCCACAAACGGATAAAAAACATGCTACCTTGTCCTCTCTCTCAGTGACTGGCTGTTGCAGGGAGATGTTTGCTGTGGGTCAGATGATGATGCTTTTCCTCCAGAGGTTGTGCTTATGGTCTGGATGGACTTGGGCACATAAGACAGACTTACACTTGAGGGAACACATCGGCCCTCGAGCCTGCTCCACCATCCAATAAGATCATGACTGACCTGATTGTACCCTTAATTTCACATTCCTGCCTACCCCCGATAAACTTCCACCTCTTGCAAAGGGGGCAAATCTTTGCCCACTCACCTAATCTATATCCTTTTGTAGCCTCCTTATGTTCTCTTCAGAGCTTATTTTCTTCCCTATCTTTGTAGCATCAGTAAATTTAGCAACCGTACCTTCAATCCCTTCATCCAAATCATTTATATAAATTGTGAACAGTTCAGACTCCAGCACTGATCCCTGTGGCACACCACTCATTACATCCTGCCAACCAGAAAATAACCCATTTATGCCAACTCTCTGTTTCCTGTTAGTTAGCCAATCTTCGATCCATGCCAATAGGTTTACCTCCCATAACATGAGCTTATATTTTATGCAGTAATCTTTGATGTGGCACCTTATCAAATGCCCTCTGGAAATTTAAGTACAGTATATCCACCAGTTCCCCTTTATTCACAACACATGTGACTCCTTCAAAAAACTCCAATAAATCGGTTAAACATGGTTTCCCTTTCACAAAATAATGTTGCCTCTGCCTGATTACCTTGAAGTTGTCCAAGTGCCCTGCTATAATAGCTTTCATAATAACTTCTAGCATTTTCCATATGACAGATGTTAGTCTAACTGGCCTGTAGTTTCCTGCTTTCTGTCTTTCTCCCTTTTTGAATGAAGGAGTTACATTTGCTATTTTCCAATCTAATGGAACCTTCCCCAAACTAATGTATTTGGAAAATTAAAATCAACTCATCAACTATCTCACTAGCTATCTATTTTCAGAGTCTCGGATGAAATCTATCAGGAACCTGTGCTGTCAATTCATTCTCTGGTTAGTAAAATCAGTGACTCACGCTGAGATGAGACCCCACAGCCACTGGCAGACCCCCAGCATCCTGACCCAGGTTGTCAATCTCCTTCAGTAAGTCTGGGCAGTCAGTGTTAACAAGGCGTCTGACTCTGAGGGGACAGAGTGTGGACGTCACTGCAGAAACCAACCTGCACCTCAATATCTAGGAGGCTGGGTTAAACATCACACCCAATTGACAGTCAAAAGCAAAAAACATCTGGTTTGGGACGATACATACGAATTGTGAAATGTTTGCAAGAAGTACAATCTAAACTGCCTTTCATCAGCTCTATGGTCTGTCTCTTTGTCTCTACCCAAGCCCTTTACCCTCTCCACCCCTAATCCCATTCAACAAACCACTGAAGCTACCTGGTTTCCCCACTGAGCCCACAGTTGGCCCATTTGTACAAGTTAGGTCTCATTTCTGCTTTTCATAATAATTTACCTTCTCTAATCGATTCTTATCGATCTAGTCAGTTAATTCCAAAACACGGCATACTCACCGTTGGGCCTGCTGGGCCTTGGGGGCCATGGAGACCAGGTGGGCCCTGCAATGAGAAGTAGAATGTTAGAGTGGAGGAGGCTGGTTGTGAAATGCTTGCAGTGTGGAGGCGGACAGAGGACAGTCTTGATAATGGGAGGATAATGGCATTAGAGGCTCATGCAGCTCAAGGTCAAATAGTCTGGTTGAACCTGAAAAGGAATTGGCATCAATAACTCTCACATTCGGCCCCAAATAGGTCAGACAGAGAGCTGAGAAAATGCCTTGGGCCTGGTCACGTAGATGAGGCTGAAATGGTGTCAGATCAATTACTGTCCCATTTGCACTGAGATTCTGGTTGCTGCATTGGGTCCTGATGAGATATTGCCTGTTTCAGACCAGACACCACTGGCCATATGTAACTCGGGATTGATACTGTGATGTTTGTAGGGTTGAGGCACCATTGGGTCAAGCATTCTCTGTGCATTCTCTGCCCACTTGGAGCAGGTATGAAGCAGCCTGGCCAACAGGCCTTAAAGGGGGTCACTGGAGATCGTTCAAAAAATGATCACCATTCCCTTTTCACTTTGAACAGGAGTGGGAATGCATCTCCTGGACTTTTAAAGCAAAATACGCGTGAGAGAGAAAGGAATACAGAAATTATGAGAGGGGAAGGTGACAGGAAAAACGATACAATTAAGAACAAAATTGGCCTGGACAATGTCACTGGTCCTGAGTTTGTCGATACAGATTCTGGGTATTTACTGATGTTCTTGTCCTTACCGACTCGCCTTTCTCTCCAGCTGGACCTGAGTAACCTTTCTCTCCTTTCAGCCCCTGAAAGAAACATTAAAAATAGATTCATGGGGGTATCTTTCACAAGGTGCAGGAATAAATGAATTCTACTGCAAAAACCCAAACCCTAACCCTAACCCGAAGGCAGGTCACATTGCAAGGACCGAAGGAAGGAAGTTGTAGGGAGACTTGATATTTTTCTATGTAAGCATTCATAGTTGTTGAGATACTGTTGTAGGTCAGCTTGGGAACAAACCAAAACACAATCATTTTAATGATGACAGGACAACGAGTTACAGACAGTAACAAGGCTGTAACTACAGAAGATAGATATCACCTCAACTCTTCTGAATAAGAGGTGAGCGTGTTTTGAAACTGTTTGTGCCTTTCCTGTTTGGACCGGTTCTGACTTCTCACCTTTGATGCCATTCGTTATAAATCCTGACCCCTTGCGGCAACCAATGACCAATCAGTCACACTGTTGCTTATTTAAAGTTGGCACTCAGTTTGTCTTCTCTCACTCCTTTTCAGACGCTTTCAAGCATATGTGACAAAAGGTCAATTATGCTATCAAGCTACGGCACTTACATCCCATTCTCCAAATAGAAAGCTGGGATTACACCATGGTTAGATACAGAGTAAAGTTCCCTCTACACTGTCCTCATCAAACACTCCCAGGGCAGGTACAGCACGGGGTTAGATACAGAGCAAAGCTCCCTCTACACTGTCCTCATCAAACACTGTGGAGATGCCGGCGTTGGACTGGGGTAAACACAGTAAGAAGTTTAACAACACCAGGTTAAAGTCCAACAGGTTTATTTGGTAGCAAAAGCCACACAAGCTTTCGAAGCTCTAAGCCCCTTCTTCAGGTGTGGCTTTTGCTACCAAATAAACCTGTTGGACTTTAACCTGGTGTTGTTAAACTTCTTACTCATCAAACACTCCCTGGGCAGGTACAGCACGGGGTTAGATACAGAGTAAAGCTCCCTCTACACTGTCCCCATCAAACACTCCCAGGACAGGTACAGCACAGGGTTAGATACAGAGTAAAGCTCCCTCTACACTGTCCTCATCAAACACTCCCAGGACAGGTACAGCACGGGGTTAGATACAGAGTAAAGCTCCCTCTACACTGTCCCCATCAAACACTCCCAGGACAGGTACTGCACGGGGTTAGATACAGAGTAAAGCTCCCTCTACACTGTCCTCATCAAACACTCCCAGGACAGGTACAGCACGGGGTTAGATACAGAGTAAAGCTCCCTCTACACTGTCCCCATCAAACACTCCCAGGACAGGTACAGCACGGGGTTAGATACAGAGTAAAGCTCCCTCTACACTTTCCTTTCAATGTAAGTCTAGATGCAGTCAACACCTGCGGCAGCTCTAATCCTTTACTATTTACTATGCCAGTCCTATGTCTGCTCTCTCTTATACAATCTAACACCAATTTATGGCTAACATTGTGCTGCATTTGCTTGTTCCATCCCGTGTGATGTGAGGTGGTGTGAGTCGAGGCTGAAAGTTCGATCACTACCTCAGTCATACAAAGGGCCTGGCCAAAAACAACATGAAATAGAAGTTCTTGTTTCACTGTCTCTCAGATCCCTCCCAACGTTCTATTGCACACATCTGACCAAGAGACAACTATTCGAGCATGAGGGCATCTCTCCAGCCCGGGGGAGAAACACTGGATACTGACTGGGATAAAAGCCCGATTTTCAATCTGAGATCTTCCAGATTCACATGGCTCCGTTAGCTTTCAAGTAGAACACTCTCCAACTCAAAATCACATCTTAATTGTGGACAGAATATTGAACACCTGCCCAATCAGTGTGCTCGTTTCACAGACACTCTCCACAATGAGGACTTACCGGGAGGCCAGGCATTCCCACTGATCCTGGGTATCCGGAGGGGCCGGGAGGACCCTAGGAGGCAAACACATCACATCATGGTTACTCAGAGTGACTCTGACTGGCTGTACCTCACAAGGAGAGCAGCTTCTTCTGGTGGGGGAGCTTGCAAGGCAGCTTCTGCGTTCCCTGTAGCCCCCGAGGACAAGGCTGTTCTACTGTGAATGAAGCAACTCCACAGAACAGACAAGAGATGATAAAAGCAAAATGCTGCGGATGCTGGAATCTGAAACAAAAGACAGAAAATGCTGGAAAATCTCAGCAGGTCTGACAGCATCTGTGGGGAGAAAATGGAGCCAACGTTTCGAGTCTGGATGACCCTTTGTCAGAATCAAGAGATGACTGTGCCCCCCACCGAGCCTGTTGGGATAATCCCCTTTGGGAAGCACCCTGAAGGGCTGCTCTGTTTTAGCATCAGTCCAGCTGCATAATGATCCTTGTTCAAATCATTAAGCATCTTTCCTGATGCTATGCCCCACTCCCAGTTATATACCCTGCTTCCAATAGAGTGCTCTTCCATCCTGGAGTGATCCAGCTCCCTCCCGCTGACAGTAACCCCCATACACACAGTTACATATCTGACATTAATGAGCTCTCATGGCCTGAACTCACCTGATCTCCTTTGTGTCCTGTCATCCCGGGTAATCCCCGCTCTCCCTGAAGACCCTGTTGGTAAAAATATTTTTCTTTGAAAGAGAGTTCTCAGTGGAATGGTGAATGTCCCGAACTCTTTGTCAACATGAGAATCTGACGCTGGACTCCTGGGGTTTTTGTGCTCCAAGTTCTCCCAGGCAGGTTTCTGAACAAATAAACCCTGCCCAGGTATCAGCTTCTCCTCCATTGTAAGCTCACCCCCTGCCTTGCATTGGGAAATGTAAGACCCTGTTACTAAGAGGACACATCAAAGATGCTGCAACATTCAGCCTGAAAGAGCCTGACACTCAGTGAAGGGATCAGGCCATTAGAAAGCAGCGGCAGGATCAGACAGAGTCAGCATGGATTTATGAAGGGGAAATCATGTTTGACAAATCTGTTGGAATTCTTTGAAGATGTAACTAGTAGAGTTGACAAGGGGGAGCCAGTCGATGTGGTATATTTGGACTTTCAGAAAGCGTTTGACAAAGTCCCGCACAAGCGATTATCGTGCAAGATTAAAATGCGTGGGATTGGGGGAAGTGTATTGAGATGGATAGAAAACTGTTGGCAGAAAGGAAACAAAGAGTGGGAATTAATGGGTGCTTTTCAAATTGTGAGGCAGTAACTAGTGGGTACCACAGGGATCGGTGCTGGGACCCCAACTATTCACAATATATATTAACGATTTGGATGAGGGAACTAAATGTAACATCTCAAAGTTGCAATGATACCAGGTTGGGTGAAAGGGTGAACTGTGACGAGGATGCAGAGATCCTTCAGAATGATCTGGACAGGTGGGTGAGTGGGCTAATCAATGGCAGATGCAGTATAATTTGGATTAGTGTGAGGTTATTCCCTTTGGAACAAAAACAAGGCGGCAGATTACTACCTGAATGGCTATAAATTGGGAGAGGGGAGTGTGCAGCGGGACCTGGGTGTCCTTGTGCACCAGTCGCTGAAGGTAAGCATGCAGGTGCAGCAGGCGGTAAAGAAGGCAAATGGTATGTTGGCCTTCATTTCGAGAGGTTTCGAGTACAGGAGCAGGATGTGTTGTTGCAATTATACAGGGCCTTGGTGAAGCCACACCCAGAATATTGTATACAGTTTTGGTCTCCTTCTCTGAGGAAGGATGTTCTTGCTCTTCAGGGAGTGCAGCAAAGGTTTATCAGGCTGATTCCGGGGATGGTGGGACTGATGTATGAGGAGAGATTGACTCGATTAGGATTGTTTTCACTGGAGTTCAGACGAATGAGGGGGGATCTCATAGAGACTTATAAAATTCTAACAGGATTAGACAGGGTAGATGCAGGGAGGATGTTCCCGATGGTGGGGGAGTCCAGAACCAGGGGGTCACAGTCTGAGGATTCGGGGTAGACCATTTAGGATGGAGATGAGGAGACATTTCTTCACCCAAAGAGTGGTGAGCCTGTGGAATTCATTACCACAGGAAGGAGTTGATGCCAAAACATTGAATGTATTCAAGAGGCGGCTGGATATAGCACTTGGGGCGAATGGGATCAAAGGTTATGGGGAGAAAGCAGGATTGGGCTATTGAGTTGGATGATCAGCCATGATAGTAATGAATGGCAGAACAGGCTCGAAGGGCCAAATGGCCTCCCCCTGCCCCTATCTTCTATGTTTCTTCATTACCCTGGACTCACCTGACTCTGTCTCAAGTCACCGAGTCTCTGGTGCTGAATAATCAGGGTGGGCATTCCTTGGGCTGGTTTCTGCCCAGCTGCAGCACCGTGAAGCCAGAGCCACCGGCCCCATCGAGAGGGAGGCTTCATTGGGCCCAGGTTTAAAACCAGGTAAAGAAAGGGCCACCCCTCAATGAAAGGAGCAGCGAGAGTGCATCGGTACCTCACAGCTTCCTGCAGATCTACCCCACAGCCTCTACATCAGCCGTGACTCGGTGACAGCATGCATGTTTCTGAGTTTGATAGTGATGGTTTCAGGTCCCTCGGAAAGAGGGTCACTCCAGGGCCTGTTTCCCAAAAATCCAGGTCATCACTCCCAGTGCTGACATACGAGGTGTGCAAGAACCAGCCTATTTTCCGTCTCGCAGCTGGAGAAGGTCACATGGCACTGGGGGTGGGGTAGATCTGTGTCTTGGCCGATAGTTATCCTTCAACATGCTCTTCTGCTTATCACCTGCTGTCTGCGGGAGCTTGCTGCGCACAAATTTGCTGCTGTCTTTCTGATTTTATGAAGTGACTTCATAAATCACTTATGATATAAATCACTTCAGGGTGTTCAGAGGTGGTGAATCGGGGCTGAGAGAAACAGGAGGTTTCCCAATCTTACTGCATCTATTCTCAGCAGCTGCCAGATAAACAGCAAACTCGGACTCAGGGAAAGGATGGAAGAAGGGAGGGGAGGAGAAGGGAGCGGGAGGGAGAGGGAGGGGAGGGAGAGGGAGGGGAGGGAGAGCGGAGGGGAGGGAGAGGGGAGGGGAGGGAGAGGGGAGGGAGAAGGGAGGGAGAGGGAAGGGAGGGAGAGGGAAAGGAGAGGGAAGGGAAAGGGAGGGAGAGGGAGGGGAGGGATAGGGGGAGGGGAGAGAGAGGGGAGGGAGAGAAAGGGGAGGTGAGGGAGGGGGGGAGGGTTGGGAGGGGAGGGGAGAGGGTGAGGGGAGAGGGTGGGGAGAGAGGGTGAGGGGAGAGGTAGAGGGACAGGAAGAGGGGAGAGGGGAGAGGTGAGAGGGGGGAGGTAGAGGGGAGAGGGAGAGGGGAGAGGGAGAGGGGAGAGGAGGGGAGGGGAGGTGAGGAGAGGGGAGAGGAGAGGAAGGTACAAATGTCTCACAGAAAGTTGGTGAAGGAGGAGACGAGGAGTAAATCTGTTTCAGATGTATTCGCAAAGTGAGACAATGGCCAGGATTTTCCAGTCCCGCCTGCCACTCAAAATCAAAAGGACACTTTGCTGAGTGGATACTTACAGGTAGGCCTGAGGATCCGGGACCACCGGGGAATCCAGAGGGGCCCTAAAGAGAGAGGAACAGTCAATTAGTGCCAAATTCTGCTGAAATTGGAGGGGAAAACAGGATACATCCATAAAGTTCATCGAGGGATTAATTAACCGCGCTCTCCACCTGTCCTGCCACCTTCAATGATTTATGTACAGATACACCCAGCTCCCTCTGCTCCCGCACTCCCTTTAGAGGAGTTTTATATTGTCTCTCCATGTTCTTCCTACCAAAATGCATCACCTCACACTTCTCCACACTGAACTTCATCTGCCGTCGATCACCCGTTTGACCTGGTTTGAATCTTGTGTCCCAGATGATTTGGTCGCCCACTCCAGAACATGAAAACTCACCGTGGGAAACAACCCTGCTCTCCTCTCTGCTCCTGCTGACAATTATCTTAAATCTACATCGTCTGGTTACTGACCCTTCCGACACTGAACACAGATACTCCTTCATTACTCTACAGTAACCCTTTGGTCATTCTCTCAGCCATTAGAATGGGACAGATTGTGGCTGCGTGTGTGTGTGAGTGGGGTGGAGTGCCCTATCTGTGGGGGTTGGGTTCTCTGTGTGTGGGGGTGGGGTTCTCTGTGTGTGGAAGTGGGGTCTCTATGTGTGGGGGGTGGGGTTCTCTGTGTGTGGGGGGTGGGGTTCTGTGTGTGTGGGGGTGGGGTTCTCTGGGTGTGGGGTTCTGTGTGTGTGGGGGTGGGGTTCTCTGTGTGTGGGGGTGGGGTTCTCTGTGTGTGGGGGTGGGGTTCTCTGTGTGTGGGGGTAGGGTTCTCTGTGTGTGGGGGTGGGGTTCTCTGTGTGTGGGGTGGGGTTCTCTGGGGGTGGGGTTCTGTGTGTGTGGGGATGGGGTTCTGTGTGTGTGGGGGTGGGGTTCTCTGTGTGTGGGGGTGGGGTTCTCTGGGGGTGGGGTTCTCTGTATGGATGAGATTTCTGGTTGTGCGTTCAGCCAGTGATTGGGTGAAGATGTTCTGAGGGAGGAATTGAGTGACCAATTCTCACAGAGTGTGAGTGTATGTTCGACTCCAGCCTGGGCAGTAATACTTACAGGTGGTCCTGGGGGTCCAGCATATCCTCGGAGACCTGGGGAACCCTGCAGAAAGATCAATGTTTCTTATTAGTAAAAATTAGCCCTGTGTTGCTTCTGTGCATTTCTGTGTTACCATAAGGTGGGCAAGATGAGGAAGACCATCTTCATTCATTTATCCAGAACATTCCTACTGCCCGCTCACCGTTCCGAGGAGAAGTTTTCCGCTGTCGCTCCTAAAATTAGTTTTCACTGGTTTGATTTTTACAGTTTAGTTTCTCTAGGTTATCTTTTTCCATACTTATCTTCTACATTTCTTTCAACTCAGTCCTCAGTCGCCTCCTACCCTGGTTAAATAGTCCAAGGGCTAGATTTTTGACTCAGGCTCAGGAACTCTCGTTGGGGCAGTTTCTGACCCTAACCTGTCACTTACAGTCATACCATAGAACCATAGGACCCCTACAGTCCAGAAGGAGGCCATTTGACCCATCGAGACTGCACCAACTCTTTGACAGAGCCTCCTACCCAGGTCTACCCACCTCCCCCTCACCGCCCTAACCGCGTAACCCCACATATTTACCCCTCTAATCCCCTAGCCTTCACATCTTGGGACTCTAAGGGACAATTTAGCATGGCCAATCACTGTACTTAACCTGTCAGAATGTTCTGGATTCCTCACCAGGTTTTCCCACAGATCTCCCAAACCTCTTATCAAAGCTTCCAAAGCCCACCTAACCCAACGAAAATACCGTGGAACACTAAATCCAAGTTTCCCCTCAGCCTGTCAACGGTGATCCCAATGTCAGAGGCCATGCATGAGGGGTCACATCTCGGAACCCAATTGGAACCTTTCCCCATCCATGGGAAGATGCGTGGGCTCCTCTGTGAGAGGGAAAATTTAAATTTATGATCCTGCGACCTCAACTTTGGCAACTCTCACACCCATTCCTGAATTTTCTGAGACTCGGAAATCCATCCTGAAGTCTCTCCAGTCTCTTCCTCTTCACTCGGAGACCGGGATCAGCCTTGTATCTCCTCCCCCTGTATACCCCACAGTGACTGTAGCTCTTCCTTCCCACTTACAGATTTTTTTCTCAGCTAGTGGTGAGAAACAAGGTAAGAGGCAGGAGGAAGAGAAGAGGAAAGCAGGTTAGATAATGTAACAGGCAGTGATGGTCACGAGTTCACAATTCAGAAGTCTATGGATTTTTCAGAATATTTGAGTCGAACCACTGGAGGATTCTGTGGAAGGTGAAACAAAGAATCTTCAATTTAACCCAGTGAGGATGAGAGGTGAGGCAGTGAGGTGAGATCATGCAGTCAAGTCTTATGTTTCCCGAACTACAGAAAGTTAATGGGTGCTTTGATTGAGGGATTTGAAACAAATTGAGGGACTGGTTTGAAAGGATCATTTCTCACTGGTGTGGATATTCAGGAGAAGAGGTCATAACCTTAAAATCATGAGGGGCCATTCAGAAGGGAAATTGGGAGACACTTCAATCAATAATTATAAGCGGAGATTGATAGGCTTTTTGCTAACCAAGGGTATGAAGGGATATGGATGGAGTTTGGGTACAGAGGGACAATGATCTCATTGAGTAGCAGACAACGTGAGGGGTTGAATGGCCTCCTCCTGTTCCAATGTTCAACTGCAGGAAGGAGAAGGAGAGCGAGTGGCTGCAGCAAAGGATGAAGAGGGCAAGAAAGTTCTGAGAAGCTTGAGAGGAGAAGGGAGGATGGAGGTGAAAGACTTGTCCAAACAGCTCTTGCTGGACTGTAACCAAGCCCAGCAAACCTGTGCTGGTCTGAACAATGAGACACAAATGAGACACATTTTCTTTCAGGTTTTTCACTCTGACCTTTTTCCCCTTTCTTGGTTAATTCAGACTCCTTTGTCTTTCTCGCAGTTCGAGGCTCATCTCCTTTCTATCATCAGCATTGCCTCTTTACATCACTATGTCCTTACCTGTTCTCCTTTCACACCTGTTTCACCTGGAGGTCCAGGCATCCCAGGAAGGCCTGGATATCCGCACTCCCTATGGTTCGGCTAGAAAATAAAACCAAAACAAATGGTTCTGATTATCAACAATTTTCAGTTCCTCTGCTGACACATTCCCGACTGTCCGGGGTTGCCCGTGTCTGTGTTGCCGTTCCCGATTAGCTGTAAAGACTCACATTCCAATCATTATTCATGTAAATTGAGTTTGTGTCTTTGTGCCTTGTTTGTAATCAGAACTCCCACCCACCCGACGAAGGGACAGCCTGTTCCGAAAGCTCGTGGCTTTTGCTACCAAATAAACCTGTTGGACTTTAACCTGGTGTTGTTAGACTTCTTACTGTGAAACAATTGCCCCTTTGGACCGTTTTGTATCTCTCCCCTCTCACCTTAAACCTATGCCCTCTAGTTTTAGAATTCCCTACCATTGGGAAAAGATTTTGACTATCTACCGTATCTATGTCCCTCATTATTTTATAGACCTCTATAAGATCACCCTTAAGCCTCCTACGCTTCAGAGAAAAAATGCCCCAGTCTATCCAGCCTCTCCTTATAACTCACACCATCAAGTCCCGGTAGCATCCTGGTAAGTCTTTTCTGCACTTTTCCCAGTCTAATAATACCCTTTCTATAATAGGGTGACCAGAACTGTACACATTATTCCAAGTGTGGCCTTACCAATGTCTTGTACAATTTCAACAAGACGTCCCAACTCCCGTATTCAATGTTCTGACCAATGAAAACAAGCATGCTGAATGCCTTCTTCACCACTCTGCCCACCTGTGACTCTACTTTCAAGGAGCTCTGTACCTGTACTCCTCAATCTTTGTTCTATAAATCTCCCCAATGCCCCACCATTGGTTACGATTTACATAGATGATTTGGAGTTGGGGACCAAGTGTAGTGTGTCAAAATTCACAGATGACGCTAAGATGGGTGGAAGAGCAAAGTGTGCAGAGGACACTGAAAGTCTGCAAAGGGATATAGATAGTCTAAGTGAGTGGGCGAGGGTCTGGCAGATGGAGTACAATGTTGGTCAATGTGAGGCCATCCATTTTGGTAGGAATAACAGCAAAATGGACTATTATTTAAATGGTAAAAAATTGCAGCATGCTGCTGTGCAGAGGGACCTGGGTGTCCTTGTGCAGGAATCTCAAGGAGTTGGTTTGCAGGTGCAGCAGGTAATTACGAAGGCAAATGGAATTTTGTCCTTCATTGCTAGAGGGATGGAGTTTAAAAACAGCGAGATTATGTTGCAGCTGTATAAGGTGCTGGTGAGGCCACACCTGGAGTACTGTGTACAGTTTTGGTCTCCTTACTTGAGAAAGGATATACTGGCACTGAAGGGGGTGCAGAGGAGATTCACTAGGTTAATTCTGGAGTTGAGAGGGTTGGCTTATGAGGAGAGACTGAGTAGACTGGGGCTATACCCATTGGAATTCCGAAGAATGAGGGGAGATCTCATAGAAACATAGAGGATTATGAAGGGAATAGATAAGATAGAAGCAGGGAAGTTGTTTCCACTGGCGGGTGAAACTAGAACTAGGGGGCATCGCCTCAAAATAAGGGGAAGCAGATTTAGGACTGAGTTGAGGAGGAACTCCTTCATACAAAGGATTGAGAATCTGTGGAATTCCCTGCCCAGTGAAGCAGTTGAGGCTACCTCATTTGAGGCAAGAATAGATAAATTTTTGAACAGTAAAGGAATTAAGGGTTATGGTGAGCGGGCGGGTAAGTGGAGCTGAGTCCACAAAAAGATCAGCCATGATCTTATTGAATAGCGGAGCAGGCTCGAGGGGCCAGATGGCCTACTCCTGCTCCTAGTTCTTATGTTATTAACTGTGTAAGTCCTGCCCCAATTCGATGTTCCAAAATGCATCACCTTGCATTTATCTAAATTAAACTCCATCTGCCATTCGTCAGCCCATTGGCTCAATTGATCAAGATCCCATTGCAATCCTAGATAACCTTCTTCACTGTCCACTATAGAACATAGAACATAGAAAGCCACAGCACAAACAGGCCCTTCGGCCCACAAGTTGCGCCGATCACATCCCCACCTCTAGGCCTATCTATAGCCCTCAATCCCATTAAATCCCATGTACTCATCCAGAAGTCTCTTAAAAGACCCCAACGAGTTTGCCTCCACCACCACCGACGTCAGCCGATTCCACTCACCCACCACCCTCTGAGTGAAAAACTTACCCCTGACATCTCCTCTGTACCTACCCCCCAGCACCTTAAACCTGTGTCCTCTCGTAGCAACCATTTCAGCCCTTGGAAATAGCCTCTGAGAGTCTACCCTATCCAAACCTCTCAACATCTTGTAAACCTCTATCAGGTCACCTCTCATCCTTCGTCTCTCCAGGGAGAAGAGACCAAGCTCCCTCAACCTATCCTCATAAGGCATGCCCCCCAAACCAGGCAACATCCTTGTAAATCTCCTCTGCACCCTTTCAATGGCTTCAACATCTTTCCTGTAATGAGGTGACCAGAACTGCGCGCAGTACTCCAAGTGGGGTCTAACCAGGGTCCTATAAAGCTGCAGCATTATCTCCCGACTCCTAAACTCAATCCCTCGATTAATGAAGGCCAGTACGCCGTACGCCTTCTTGACCGCATCCTCCACCTGCGAGGCCGATTTAAGAGTCCTATGGACCCGGACCCCAAGGTCCTTCTGATCCTCTACACTGCTAAGAATGGTACCCTTCATATTATACTGCTGCTTCATCCCATTGGATCTGCCAAAATGGATCACCACACACTTATCCGGGTTGAAGTCCATCTGCCACTTCTCCGCCCAGTCTTGCATTCTATCTATGTCTCGCTGCAACTTCTGACATCCCTCCAAACTATCCACAACACCACCTACCTTGGTGTCGTCAGCAAACTTACCAACCCATCCCTCCACTTCCTCATCCAGGTCATTTATGAAAATGACAAACAGCAAGGGTCCCAGAACAGATCCCTGGGGCACTCCGCTGGTCACTGACCTCCATGCAGAGAAAGACCCCTCCACAGCCACTCTCTGCCTTCTGCAGGCAAGCCAGTTCTGGATCCACAAGGCAACAGCCCCTTGGATCCCATGCCCTCTCACTTTCTCAAGAAGTCTTGCATGGGGGACCTTATCGAACGCCTTGCTGAAGTCCATATAGATCACATCCACCGCTCTTCCTTCGTCAATGTGTTTGGTCACATTTTCAAAGAACTCAATCAGGCTCGTAAGGCACGACCTGCCCTTGACAAAGCCGTGCTGACTACTTTTGATCATACTAAACTTCTCTAGATGATCATAAATCCTGTCTCTCAGGATCCTCTCCATCAACTTACCAACCACTGAGGTTAGACTCACCGGTCGGTAATTTCCCGGGCTGTCCCTGTTCCCTTTCTTGAATATAGGGACCACATCTGCAATCCTCCAATCCTCCGGAACCTCTCCCGTCTCCATCGACGATGCAAAGATCATCGCCAAAGGCTCCGCAATCTCCTCCCTCGCCTCCCACAGTAACCTGGGGTACATCCCATCCGGTCCCGGCGACTTACCAACCTTGATGCCATTCAATAGTTCCAACACATCCTCTTTCTTTATGTCCACATGCTCGATCCTTTCTGTCCACCGCAAACCAGCAGTACAACCACCCAGATCCCTTTCCACCGTGAATACCGAGGTAAAGTATTCATTAAGCAGCTCCGCCATTTCTAACGGTTCCGCACAAACTTTTCCCCCTTCACCTTTTAAGGGTCCTATGCCTTCACATCTCATCCTTTTTCTCTTGACATATTTGTAGAAAGCCTTGGGATTCTCCTTAATCTTACCCGCCAAGGCCTTCTCATGACCCCTTCTCGCTCTCCTAATTTCCTTCTTAAGCTCCTTCCTACATCCCGTATACTCCTCTAAATCCTTAACACCTCCTAGCTCTCTGAACCTTCTGTACGCCTCTCTTTTCTTATTCACCAGGTTCATCACAACCTTCGTGCACCACGGTTCCCGTACCCTACCAACACCCCCCTGTCTCATCGGAACGTTGTCATGCAGAGCTCCAGACAAACATTCCTTGAAAATCCTCCACTTTCCTTCGGTACTTTTCCCCAAGAATGCCTCCTTCCAATTTACCCGTCTAATTTCCTCCCTGATGACACTGTATTTCCCTTTACTCCAGAGAAACACTTTCCTAGCCTGCCTGATCCTATCTCTTTCCAATGCTATCGTGAAGGAGATAGAATTATGATCGCTATCCCCAAGATGCTCACCCACCGAGAGATCCTCCACCTGTCCAGGTTCATTAGCCAGCACCAGATCAAGTACAGCCTCTCCTCTAGTAGGCTTATCCACATACTGTGTCAGGAAACTCTCCTGGACACACCTAACAAACTCCTCTCCATCCAAACCCCTAGCCCTAGGGATATTCCAATCTATGTTTGGGAAATTAAAATCTCCCATCACGACAACTCTGTTATTCCTACATCTCTCCAGGATCTGTTTCCCCATCTGCTCCTCAACATCTCTGTTACTATTGGGCGGCCTATAGAAAACACCCAGCAACGTTACTGACCCCTTCCTGTTCCTAACCTCCACCCACAGAGACTCCGTAGTCAATCCCTCCACGGCGTCCACCTTCTCTACAGCCGTGACACTATCCCTGATCAACAGTGCCACTCCCCTCCCTCTCTTGCCTCCCTCCCTGTCCTTCCTGAAACATCTAAAACCCGGCACCTGAAGCACCCAGTCCTGTCCCTGAGACATCCAAGTCTCCGTAATGGCCACCACATCACAATTCGAAGCAGCAATCCACGCTCTAAGCTCATCCACTTTATTCACTACACTCCTGGCATTAAAATAGACACATCTCAGACCTTCAGCCTGAGCACTTCCCTTCTCCATCACTCGTCTAACCTCCCTCTTACCCTGTTTACATTCCTTATCTATTTGCGAGCTAACCTCCTCGCTCTCAGTCCCCTCATTTCGATTCCCTCCCCCCAACCTTTCTAGTTTAAAGTCTCTCCAGAAGCCTTAGCCAACCTTCCCGCCAGGATATTGGTCCCCCTGGGATTCAAGTGCCACCCGTCTTTTTTAAACAGGTCACACCTGCCCCTAAAGAGGTCCCAATGATCCAAGTACCCAAATCCTTGTCCCTTGCTCCAGTCCCTCAGCCACGCATTCATTCTCCACCAATTCCTGTTCTCACTCTCCCGCGGCACAGGCAGCAATCCCGAGATTACTACCTTTGCATTCCTCTTTCTCAGCTGTCTACCTAACTCCCTATATTCTCTTTTCATGACCCCTTCCCTCTTCCTACCTATGTCAGCAGTACCTATATGCATCACGACCTTCGGCTCCTCTCCCTCCCCCTTCAGGATTTCTGGGACTCAACCAGAGACATCCCGGACCCCTGCACCAGGGAGGCAAACCACCATCCGAGAGTCCCGTCTGTGTCCGCAAAAACGCCTATCTGACCCCCTCACCGTAGAGTCCCCAATTAGCACTACCCTCCTTTCCTTACCCTTTTGCACTACTGGGCCAGGCTCAGCTCCAGAGACACTGCCACCGCTGCTTCCCCCAGGTGGGCTGTCCACCCCAGTAGTACTCAGACAGGAGTACTTATTATTAAGGGGCACATCCACCGGGGTGCTCACCATCAACCGAGCTTTCTCCTTCCTCACTGTTACCCAGTTACCCTCCTCCCGTGGTCCCGGTGTGACCACCTGCCGATAGCTCCTGTCAATGACCTCCTCACTATCCCTAACCCGGCGAAGGTCCTCGAGCTGCAATTCCAGTTCCCTAACATGGTCCCTTAGGAACCGCAGCTCAACACACCCAGCACAGATATGGTCGTCCGGGAGGCTAGGAGCCTCCAGGACCTCCCACATCCTACATTGGGAACAACATACTGGCCTCACACTCATAATTGCCCCTTTAAACACACAGGGAAAAAAAAAGTGAATGAAAATTTTAAACTTACCTTTCCTCCTCCTGTTTTCTCCAAAGCCCTGCTCTCACTGGGTCTTTTTTTTTAGGTTAGAGGAGGAGGGAGGGTGGGATACTCTACAAGTGTAGAGTATCGGGATTCCTCTCTGTTCCAATTTATTGGGGAAAAAAAAAATCTCTCTCTCCGAGACCTCCCTGCGCGACCACTTCCGGGTTTAGATATTTTTAAAGAAAAAACCCGCGAAAAAGTAAGTTAAAAATAACAGCGCTTACCCGCAGCACTCCTCTCGCGAATCTCTCCCTCTCTGCTGCACTTCCAAGACGCAATGAGGCCGATTCACTGAGGTGAGTAACTTTTTAAAAAAAAAATCTCTCTCTATGCCAACAAGCTTGGTGTCATCTGCAAACCTACTAACCATGCTTCCTAAATTCCCATCCAAATCATTAATTTGATTTTGATTTGATTTATTATTGTCACAAGTATTAGCATACAATGAAAAGAATTGTTTTTTGCGCGTTGCACAGACAGAGCATACCTTTCATAGAGAAGGAAATGAGAGAGTGCAGAATGTAGTGTTACAGTCACTGTTAGGGTGTAGAGAAAGATCAATTTAATGCAAGGTAAGGCCATTCAAAATCTGACAGCAGCAGGGAAGAAGCTGTTCTTGAGTCGGTTGGTACATGACCTCAGACTTTTGTATCTTTTTCCTGACGGAAGAAGGCGGAAGAGAGAATGTCCGGGGTGCGTGGGGTCCTTAATTATGCTGGCTGCTTTGTCAAGGCAGTGGGAAATGTAGACAGAGTCAATGGACGGGAGGTTGGTTTGCGTGATGGATTGGGCTACATTCATGACTTTTTATAGTTTCTTGTAGTCTTGGGTAGAGCAGGAGTCATACCAAGCTGTGATCCAACCAGTAAGAATGCTTTCCATGATGCACCTGTATAAGTTGTTGACATGCCAAATTTCCTTAGTCTTCTGAGAAAGTAGAGGCATCGGTGGGCTTTCTTAACTATAGTGTCGGCATGGGGGGACCAGGACAGGTTGTTGGTGATCTGGACACCTAAAAACTTGAAGCTCTCGACCCTTTCTACTTTGTCCCCATTGATGTAGACAGGGGCATGTTCTCCACTATGTTTCCTGAAGTCGATGACAATGTCCTTCATTTTGTTGACATTGAGGGAGAGATTATTGTTGCCGCACCAGTTCACCAGATTCTTTATCCCATTCCTGTACTCTGTCTCGTCATTGTTTGAGATCCGACCCACTACGGTGGTGTCGTCAGCAAACTTGAAAATTGAGTTGGAGGGGAATTTGGCCACACAGTCATAGATGTCATTAATATAAATGACAAAGAACAATTTGAGGGATGAAAGTCCTCAGCGCACCTCTACATACCCTGCCTTAGGAGAATGTCCTCTGCTACTGAACTTACTGCCTAGCGGAAGGATCGAACTTTAAACTTTGGCTCTTTCCCATGAAGGCCTGACACAGCTCAGTACCAGAAAAAATGGCATTTCCATAATTTCCACTGCAGTCAAACAAACGGGGGAAGGGGGTACCTGCTCACTGTGTATGATCATAGTTGTCTCTCTTCAGTTGACTTCTTCTATTGCCAAAATTTCTCGAGCTGCTTTCAAAGGTTTCTTCACCCGGTGGTTCCTTTGATAACATCTGTGTGTTTCCTTTCATTGATATCACCGCCGCTGTCACCATGTTGTGTGGTGCGTTCTTCTATCTTAGACTCTATCGCCGGAAATCTACCGCCTTGCCCACCACGGAATTGGAACAGGCGAGGGGCGGACAATGGAAATGTCATTGACCTCGGGTGGGAATTTCTGATCTTGCTCGAGCGAGACTGTAAAATCCCACCCTATGTGTGGGACATGATTCTTACACAGACGGTAGATATACCCTGGAATGTGCTTTAAATTTTTTACTACATTCAAACAGGTTGAAGAGTAGGCATGTAGCTCCAGGGCCTGACTCCAACCTCTCTCTTGAGACTCTAATACAGAATTGACTGTCTCAGTGCTCCATCATCATTTATAATATCATGCATTCACATATCCCATCTGTTAATCCTTCATACTACACTGTCCTTCTATTCATTTCTCTCTCATGTGTTTATCCAGCTTCTTAATCATCTTGATACGATGCACCACAACTATTCTATGTGATAGTGAGTCCCACATTCAACCCAGTCTCTTTAGGTAAAGTCATTGACTGAAATGGGAGCAGCTACAATGACTCTGCTGTACCCCATGCCCTAACCATCTGGGATCTCATCAGAAAACCCACAGGAACAAGGGCAGCGAGTGTAATAATAAGAGTTTGATGTTTCAGGATACATACCATCTCCTCCTCTATCCTCGGGAGTTCTCGTTGCTGCTGTTTGCACTGTGAAGGAAAGAGAAAGAGAAGTTCTATTATCAGCGAACAGGAACAGGACCAAGTTTGCTCTCCATGCTTTGATGTAATAACATACGAAATAGGATCAGAAGGCCATTCGGCCCCTTGTGTCTGCTCTGCCTTTTGATAAGATCATGGCTGATCGGTTTGTGTTGCGAATTCCACATTCTGATCTATCCCCAATAACCCTTGATTCCCTTACCTAACAAGAATCTATTTACCTCCATCTTAAAAATATTCATAACCCCGATTCCACCGTCACACAACCCTCAGAGAAAATAATTCCCCTCATCTCTGTCCGGAAAGGGTGACCCCGATTTTAAAACAATGTCCCCTAGTTCTGGACTCACCCACAAGCAGAAACATCCTTTCCACATCCACCTTGTCAATACTTGAAGCAAGACTTTCCTTGTCCCATAGAGAAGATCTTCCTCAGAGTAGTGACGAATTGAGGTGGCAGACTAGTTATTCCAATCTCCTCACCGGATGGATTTAGGATGAGAGATGAATCTTCAACTGCTGACAAGTATTTTCCTCTGGTTTTAACTCTCCCAAAGGAATGTGATATTGAAGCAGGAGGAAGGGGGAGACGAGGCAGGAGATAGACTGTGAATGAGGCTACATCACGTCGAATGGGATGGTCACTCGACTGGTCTTTTCTTGTCCTTTGCTGCATGTAAAACTGGGAATTTTTTAGAATTCCCTGGGCCCAACAAAGGGTTTGCCATTGGTTATGAAGCTTCAATCAGTGCTCCGAGGCATACAGGGTTTTACTGACATTGAGGCACTAGCAGTTACATTCCAACTGACACTCATTTCTGGGGCTGAAGATAGATCACCTCACAAACCTGCAGAACAATGATCCTTGCAGCAGAGGACTCTTCATTCACTCTTGGAGGCTATGGGCAGAACCTAGGACCAGAGGAACAGGCAGAGGCCGTTCAGCCTCTAGATCCTGTCTGCTATTCAATAAGTACCTTAACCTCATCCATCTATCTTGGTTACTACTCCCTCAATAACCTTGGCTGGAAAAGATCCATCAACTCAGATTCTAATTATTAATTGACTTACTAGACTTCCATCACCCCTTGCATGAAGACATCTTTTCTAACTTCTCTCCTGAATTGCCTGGCTCTGATTTTTAGTTGATGTCTCTTGTTCTAGAGTCCACAACATTTACTCTTTAACTCCTTTTAAAATCCTAAGCACCTCAATGAAATCACCTCTTCCTGTCTCAACATCCCAGAAGCAAGTCTTAACCTGATGAAGGAGCTACCGCACACACATGGTAGATATCTGCCTTCAGGAATGCAGGTGATATCAGGGATGGCGAGATCAGCATAGTTGGAGTTGATTCCTGCGCTAACACACATTGAAACTACTGATGTTTGCAGACAAAACCTCAGAAAACACCACCCCAAAGAACCTCCCTCAAAGACCGCCTCCCCAGAGCCCACCTCTAAGGGATTTAGAGTTTGAGGAGCACCACTCCATATCAAGTGTGGATGATCAGAAGAAGTCCACCAGCCATTGGCATGTTTGGAAGGATTTGCGAGTTTACGCACTCAACCTGTTTGACCGCATTATAAACGCACCTTCCTCAGTCATCAAGGGTAGTTACTCAGACTGGAGAAGACAGAAACTGGTGTAACAAAGGGACCACTGTTATTTATAAGTTACATTTACGATTCAGATTTAAGAGCAAGTAACTCAATATTAACATGTCCAAACGAAACCAAACTAGGGAATATAGTTAACACTGAGGAGGAATTGCAACATGGTACAAGAAGACAGAAGAAAAGTTGTAGAATGGGCAGTTAAGTGGCAAATGAAATAAGTAAGTGTGAGGTGATGCATATTGGTTGTAATTCTCCAGCGCCTCAGTGATTTCCAGGCAGTTCGTCATCCCGTTGGTGGGATCTGGTCCCGGCCACGTTGATGACAATTAACATTCCTCGTCCACACTGCCATTGGGGAACCCGCGGCAGGGGGGTCACCTTTGGTGGGACCGGAAGATCCCTCTGACAGGAAGGGCTGGAGAATAACACCCATTGTCTGCACTTTAGATAATAAAAATGCAGTCAATGAGAAAAAGGCTTTAGGAAAACCGGTAAAGAAATCACTGAAAGCAGCATCGCAGTTTAGAATCATAGAATCATAAAGTGCAGAAGGAGACCATTCAGCCCATCGAGTCTGCGGTGACCACAAACCCACCCACGCCCTATCCCCATAACCCCATGCATTTACCCTAGCGAGTTGCCCTGACACTAAGGGGCAATTTAGCATGGCCAATCCACCTAACCCGCACATCTTTGGAGAGAGGGAGGAAACCGGAGCACCCGGAGGAAACCCACACAGACACGGGGAGAACGTAGACTCCACATAGACAGTGACCCAAGCTGGGAAAGTAATGAGTAACAATGTAATGAAAATGGGATTTACTTCTCAGGGTTCAGAGTCAAAAATAGAGAAGTTATGTCGAATGTGTATAGCATCCTGGTTACGCTGCACAATAAAACAGTGGTGGGAGATTTGGGATTAGCTGCCCATTATACACAGCTCCCAATATTCCATTCCATTGCAGCTGCTGCATTTTCACTGTCTAGATTTCCAATATTTGCATTGCAGCCACAGGTCTGACCCTGGGAATATTGCGCACAGATCTGATCTCCATAACACAAAGAGGACACAGGAACAATAGCGGAATTGCAGAAAAGATTTACAAAATGGTACCAGAACTGAGAGTTGTGGTTTTATCTTTTGGAAAGGAAATGACTACGAGCTGACATCAGATTGAAATCTTTATAATTATGAATGGATTGGACAGATGTGGAGAGAATGTTTCAAATTGTTAGAAAATTCAAAACTAAGGGGTCATAAAAACAAGATAATTACTAATAAATCCAATCGGAAAATAAGGACACATTTCACCACTGAGAAAGTGTTTAGAATATGCAATCAGCTACCACGGGAAGTGATTGCGGCAAGTGAGATTCATTCAAAAGCAAACTTGATAAGTACATGAGAGAAAAGACGATACGC
Source organism: Mustelus asterias (assembly GCF_964213995.1). NCBI lineage: Eukaryota > Metazoa > Chordata > Chondrichthyes > Carcharhiniformes > Triakidae > Mustelus > Mustelus asterias. The sequence continues at coordinate 32,603,341 of NC_135821.1, forward strand.
TGAAAGACAGGTGAAGACAATGGAATGGGAGGAATATGGACTAGTTGGGTGCATCGTTGTGAAATATTCCATGTAAAGGCAAAATATTGCTGGAATCTGGAATTTAAAACAAAAACAGCAAGTCTAACGGCATTCGAGGAAGGGTCATCCAGACTCGAAACGTTGGCTCCATTCGCTCTCCACAGATGCTGTCAAACATTTTAAGTAGTTTTTAAAAATTCATTCATGGGATGTGGGCATCGCTGGGCCAGCATTTATTGCCCATTCCTAATTGCCCCGAACTGACTAGCTTTCCAGACCATTTCAGAGGGCATTTAAGAGAGTCAACCACAGTGCTGTGGCTCTGGAGTCACATGTAGGCCAGACCAGGTAAGGACAGCAGATTTCCTTCCCTAAAGGACATTAGGGAACCAGATGGGTTTTTATGACAATTAACATGGTCATCATTAGACTTTAATTCCAAATTTTTATTGAGTTCACATTTCAACATTTGCCGTGATGGGATTCGGACCTGGATCCCCAAAGCATTACCCTGGGTCTCTGGATTACAAACCTAGTAACAATTCCAGGGAGTGTATATTCCAGGGAGTGTAAATTGAGTTTGTGTGATCTTGCCTCATAATCTAACCTTGGAGCACTGGTAATGTTGTGTGGCGAATCCGCCAATTCCAAGACCAGCAGATGCTTCCTTGGGTGAGGTGACAAAATTGCACCCAGATATAGTCTAACCAGGGTTTTGTTTTGTTGTAGCTAACCTTTGTCCCCTTTTATATTCAGGTTCTATCATTGGACTCATTCTGTTGGCCTTATTGATTATTTCCTTGCACCTGACTATTACATCTTAATGATATGTTTACAGATGATCCTAAATCTCTTCAGACCACCATTGTTCCTCATTTTTAAACTTACCCTCCTATCGTTGAGATGAGTCCTGTCCTTGAACCACGCCTCTGGGGATTGTTCTGTCTTGGAAAGTGAGGGACTTGTATGTGGGTGAATCCTCTGACAGTGTCACCTGCCATCTAATGGTTGAGGGAAGGCCGGTGAAGGAGGGTCCCTGTGTCTGGGCAACCTTTGAAGTGGGGTGGAAGCAGTAACCTTGGAAACACGCTCTGCAAGTTGCTGACACTGAAGCTGCCAGGGCAGTGAACTCCAGGTGATAGCACCAGCACCTCCATGTGGAAAGATTAGAAATTAAAGAGTGGCCCTCGCAGGCAGACTGACCTTCTCACAATGGTCCACACCAGATGCTCCGGGAGTGCCATGTTCGATTTGCTCCACCTTTGGCCCGGTGAATGCCTGCGCTCCAGGAAATCCAGAACTACAGTTACCACAAAATGTCTGCAAACACACAGAGCAAGGAATGGGAAAACAAATAAGGATCAAAAGGAAGGAACAGGCAAGACCAGCACCTCTTATGACACTAACACTGGAATGCCGTGCTTCCTGGCACTCTCCCTGCATAGATTACCTCTAATTTGAAGGTTATGACTCCATGTTGTTCATTCCTCCACCCATACAGTAATACCTCTTCACTATCAATCCCATCAAATTATTTTATCACCTTAAACATTCAATTACTTCACCCTTTAATCTTCTATACACAAGGGAAGGTCGTACATAAGGCTAGTCTCTGCAACTTGTCCTCACTGATTAACTCTTTCAGCCCTAGGATCAATCCAGTGAACCTGCAAGAGCAAGCTAGCCCAAGACCAATCCATCTTTGCTGAGGTACTGAGTCCAAACTGAACGCTATACTCTAAATTGCATCTGATCAGAGTTCTATGCGGCTGTAACATAACTTTCCAACATTGTTGTCAAGCCCTTGAGGAATATGTAACTAATGTGAGTAACTGGAGTTAAGGTTAGATTAATGAGCCGCAATCTAATTTCATGGAAGGACAAACGTGAGGAGCAGAATAGGTTTACTCCCAATTCCTATGCTACCACTTTTCTTTGTAACCATGGAAACCTCAGTGGTACATTGAGCAGACTTGGGGATGTCCATATTTTGGGGAGTCTCATTCAATTCAAACCCACAGCTGGCTGGAAACTAAGGAATGGAATTAACATCCATCCCACCTGCAATCATTGATTCTCCATGTGGTAAATAAGTGATCAGACGCTGGGCCAGGGAAGTGCCATGCCAGATGAAGCGGCCAAGTTGAATGATTGGAATCTTTGGTTGAATATATTCCTGCAGATTTCGGTATTATTCCCACTCCCATGTTACTGTCATTGGCCACTCAACATGTGTATTCTCACGAAGCTCATTCACCCCAGCCAATCCAAGAGCTATTCATCCTTTTTACCTTCAATATCTTCTGTGACTAATAAACAAAAATTTTATCTAAACAATTTTCTCAATGCCTGAATGATTTACCCCCCCTGGTTTGCTCACATCAATATCCTAAAAATTAATATTTAATTCTTACACACTCCAGCTTAGACTTAGAGAGTTGTCAACCTTATGTTTGATGTTATTGGAGACCTTCTAGCTCTCACTCTGTCTCTGGACTGCCAAACTGTTTATATGAGAGTAAAGTATGGCAGAAGGTATGGGAATGGATGACAGATGTTTTGTGTGAAGAAAATATAAACACCTTAAAATGGACACGCCATTGAAATGCTTCACAGTTTTGTCGGGAATGTCTTTTACTGCCACTTTTTTCATTAAATAAAAATGTCAAATCCTTTAAAAGTAAATGTGTTGACAGTTTGGTTATAGATACGGATAGGTGGTTATATTTCACCACACCATTATCAATGTGCACAGGTTTATTACCAGCATAAAGAAGGCCATTCAACCCATCTACCTCTGCTAACTCTCTCAAAGAACCATCCAATTAGACCGCTGTCCCGCCCTTTCCCCATCAGCCTTTAACTGTTTCTTTATCGAACGTATCCAATTCCTTTTCAAAGTATCAATATAGAAACATAGAAAACTACAGCACAAAACAGGCCCTTCAGCCCCACAAGTTGTGCCGAACATATCCCTACCTTTTAGGCCTACCTATAACCCTCCATCCTATTAAGTCCCATGTACTCATCCAGGAGTTTCTGAAAAGACCCTATTGAGTTTGCCTCCACCACCACTGACGGCAGCCGATTCCACTCGCCCACCACCCTCTGTGTGAAAAACTTACCCCTAACGTTTCCCCTATACCTACACCCCAGCACCTTAAACCTGTGTCCTCTCGTAGCAGCCATTTCCACCCTGGGAAAAAGCCTCTGAGAGTCCACCCGATCTATGCCTCTCAACATCTTATACACCTCTATTAGGTCTCCTCTCATCCTACGTCTCTCCAAGGAGAAAAGACCGAGCTCCCTCAGTCTATCCTCATAAGGCATGCCACTCAATCCAGGCAACATCCTTGTAAATCTCCTCTGCACCCTTTCAATCTTTTCCACATCCTTCCTGTAATGAGGCGACCAGAACTGAGCACAGTACTCCAAGTGGGGTCTGACGAGGGTCTTATATAGCTGCATCATTATCCCCGGACTCCTCAACTCAATCCCTCGATTGATAAAGGCCAGCACACCATACGCCTTCTTAACCATCTCCTCCACCTGCGGGGCCGATTTTAGAGTCCTATGGACTTGGACCCCAAGGTCCTTCTGATCCTCCACAGTACTAAGAGTCTTTCCCTTTATATTGCACTCCTTCATCCCATTTGACCTGCCAAAATGGACCACTACGCATTTATCTGGGTTGAAGTCCATCTGCCACTTCTCCGCCCAGTCTTGCATCCCATCTATGTCCCCTTAAAGTCTGTCTCTAACAGTCTGCTCTTACCTTGTAGTAAGAACTGTTCCTGTCAGCTACCAGCGATAGTGAAGTCTGAAAAATAAAGGGCGATGTTTGAAATAATTCACTCATCGAGACTAGTCACATAAAGTTAGCTGCATAGAATTAGCCATCCATCTGAACCCACCCAGGAAATCAGCATCAGTTCAGGGCTTCTCTGAGAGGGGGTCCCAGTGAGTCCAAACACTAACCCCCCCCCATGCTTTGTCCTGTTTCATGTTACTCTCAATACCTCCCATGCATCACAGTGAGTCGGCCCATCAGCCTCTGTCACTGGAACTCTGGGGTGGGGACTGGGAGAGGGTCTGCGAGAGAGAGGCAGGGTGAAATAGGAGCGGCAGCGAGAAGGCTTGGGTCGAAGGTGGGGAGTGTATCAGGGAGCAGGTGACACTGGCTTTGGGAGGGGGAACTATAAGAGGGTCTGAGAGGGGGAGTAAGAAAGTCTGGGAGAAAGGAAGAGAATCTGCAAGGATGGTCTGTCAGGGAGTCTGGGAAGGTGAGGGGAAAGGATCTGGGAAAGGGAGTGGGACAGGGACAGGGCCTGGTGGGGGGAAATGTGAAAGGCTCTGGGAGGGGTATGGCTGCAGCCCCTCCTCCTATGGGGAGGAGAAGGAACATAAGACTTGGGAGCAGGAGAAGGCCATTCGGCCCTTCAAGCCTGCTCCACCGTTCGATAATATCTTTGCTGGTCTGGTTGTTGTCTCAATTCCACTTTGCTGTCTGCTCCCCATAACCCTGACTCCCTTATCTAACAAAAATTTAACTCCGCCTTGAATAATTCAATGACCCAGTCCCCACTACCTCCCGGGGAAGAGAATTCCGTGGACTGAAGACCATCCCAGTGAAAAGAAATTCTCCTCATCTCAGTCATCCCAAGAGAGACCTCTTGGGGGCGATTCTCCCAGCCGCTGAGCTGCTTTTGTAGTGCAGTAGGCCGAGAGACCGGAGCGGTGGTTATTTCGCAGGCTCCCCACTGGGCACCACGGTCTCTGCCAGTCTCCGGCAGCCGGACTTCTGGCGATCGGTGTCATAAATGATTTAAATGGCAATTTCAATATATTTTAAATATCATCAGCGGGCCCGGGACTGAAGTCTCCAGGCCTGCTAGCCTCTCTCCCCCTCCCTGCCCCCCCCCCCATCCCATCCTGCCTGACACTCTTCCCCACCCCCCTCTGCCCAGGAGTGTTTCACACCAGCACGGTTTACAACAGCTCCTCACTAACTGGGCACGGGCACCTTGGCAGTGCCAGTCTGGGCCCCCTGGAACTGCGCAAGGGGCAAAGTGGCAATGCACAGGGGGAACTTTGGCACTGCCCACCAGGCATCGGGCAGCGCCAAAGGGGGGCATAATGGGGAAAGGGCCTGGGGTGGGGCTTCTGGAGTGGGAGATCCGTGAGGATGGGGGGGTCCCGCTGCCACTTTGCACTCGGGATCAGTGACAGAGGGAGCCCAGCGATCGGGGCTGGCCATTGGGATGTGGGGTCAGCCTACAAGGGTGGGGAGGTGGGGGGGGAATCAGGAATGCAGGGGATGAGGAGGGCTCTCGGAGCTGCCAGTGGGGGGATGGTGATTGGGAGATCTGGGCTGTGGTGGGGGGATGACATCGAGGTAGGCTGGGGGCAGGGGGGAGTCGAGGCTGGCCTGGACATGCTCGGGGGGCCAGCGATCAGGGTTGAGAGGTTCGGAGGGGCAGCAATGGGGGGGTTGTTGTGCTGGCCAGCAATCGGGAGGCCAGCAATTGGGAGGCCAGCAGTGCGGGGCCACTGCGCATGCGCTGATCTCGGCGCTGACAGATTGGCACAAGCGCAGTGGCCGCTCAGCGCTATGCTGCCGGCTTCTCCAGCGGGGATAGGCCCTGCCCCCTGATTTTCAGTATGATTCACGCTACTGCACTCTGCAGTGGACAGAGTGTGGAAGACTAATTTTGAAACTCCCGCTGAAAAGCCCAGCAGGATTTACTCCAGTTTTTAAGCAAATTCGACAATTAGAATTTGTTTGGGAAAATTCCACCCTTTTATTCTTAAATGATGTCCTTGAGTTCCAGTTCCCTCCCAGCTGGAAACATCTCCTGGTATCCACTCTAGCCCGTCCCTCCAGGGTCTGACATGTTTCAGTGGGAGTATATAGGCCGAACCTGATCAACCTTTCCTCACAAGATAAGCCAGGAATGAATTGAGTAAACCTTCTCTGAACTGCTTCTGATGTAATTATGTAGCCTTTTCACATAAGGAGGCCAATGTTTGTATTCCAGATGTGGTCTCACCAAGGCCCTGTACAGCTGCAGTAAAACTTCCCTCCTTTTAAATTCCATTCCACTGACAGCTGGACAACCGGTCAGCCACTAGGGAGGTCAGCTGTAGGACCACAGTCACTGAGGGTGGGGGGTCTGACTGGAGGGTGGGGGAGCGGGGGTGGACTGACTGGGAGTGGAAAACTGCACATGTTCTTTGTAGATCCAAGAAAGGCAATTCCTTTGACCCAAAAAAAGTACTCAGCTTTTTGCCAGTGCGAGGCTATATCTGATCAGGGGATGAGCACTGTAAAGGCTCCAACTAGATCTTATCGAAAAGGCAAGTGATTTGGACACCTGCTGGGAGGTCTTCTTTAACATGTGTTACTGAGTGGTACGGTTACCGATATCATTTGAGGCAGTTAAAACAGTAACAACAGCTGAGGGCATGGGAAGATCAACTCCCACTAATAGGAATAGTTTAAGATGAGCAAATCCTTCAGGAGGGACTCTGGGAAATGCAGTTACAACTCAGTCTCGTGGCCTGGGGGATTCGGGCCTATCAATTATACACAACATTGGAAAACATTTCTCTTCCTCCGCATCCCAAACAATCAAATAAACACAATACCGTTCCCGGAAGTCCGGGAGCACCGGGCATCCCATCATTCCCTGGAATTCCCTGAAAAATAAAGACAGTCGTTATGTTAGAATCCTGTGTGTCGAGATGCAGCTTTTCTTTTGTAAATGGGAAGGACATGTAGATGATTTGTACGTTCGGGAACTTTTTTTAAGAACAAATTCATCTTGGAATTGTCAACAAGCTGGCCTCTTCCCAGAGATTAGCTGACCTTTGAGGTACTTGAGGACGATCTGGCTGATTGTTTGGAACTGGCAAAAGCATTGAAAGGGCCACTTGAACTGGAAGACACATGAGGGAGAAGAGACTTAAATTGTGAACCTGCTGGTTTTTGAAGTCAGTCATGTTGAGGAACCAGCTGAGGACGGAAGGCTTCCCAAACAGGCTCGCTCTCTACAAACCTTGCCTAACATCGCGTATGGTCATCAACTTGCAGCCAGAAAACCCTCACCTGACTGGAACTGGACTGCATTTCGACCTACAAAGCTGCAACCAGTAGGGACAACTCCCAGATATCCATCAGGAGATCACACGGAGAACTCCAGGTCAACACCATCGAGATTCCATCAACTTTCTCCTTTATTTCATAAGGTTATCCACTAAGGCCCGTCTCCATCTGTGTGAGTGTGAGTGTGAGTGTGTGTGTGTGTGTGTGTGTGTGTGTGTGTGGTGTGAGTGTGTGTGTGAGTGTGTGTGTGCGTGCATCATGCGTGCGTGCATTGGAGGAGAATTCGTTGGGAAGAAATAGACAGTTATATTTCCCAGTTATGACAGTGTCTTAATCAATACTTGCAACTCGTTAACAAATGTTATTTATAATAGACAATGATTCTGTGTTTATCGAAAGAAACCTGGTTAAAGACTCCTCCATTATGGGGACCAGGAGATAAGGTAAACAACGTTGATGAGTACATTTTACATTAATGGTACAACCTGCAGAGTAGTGGGGCTAAATGGAGAGAAACTGCAGAAAGCTGCAACACAAAGGGATTTGGGGGTACTTGTGCACAAAACACAGAAAGCCAGCACACAGGTGCAGCAGGTAATCGGGAAAACTAATGGAATGTTAGCCCTTATTTCAAGGGGGTTGGTGTATAAGAATAGGGAAGTCTTGCTGCAACTGTACAAGGTACTGGAGAGACCACATCTGGAGCACAGTGAGCAGTTTTGGTCTCCTTATTTAAGGAAAGATATTATTTGAATGGAGGCAGCTCAGAGAGGGTTCACCAGGATGATTCCCGGTATGGAGGGATTGCCTTATGAGGAAAGATTAAACAGGTTGGGACTCTACTCATTGGAATTGAGGAGAATGAGAGGTGATGTCATTGAAACATATAGGATCCTTAAGGGGCTTGACAAGGTAAACGCTGAGAGGATGTTTCCCCTCATGGGAGCGTCTAGGACCAGGTGGCATTGTCTCAGAATAAAAGGACACCAATTTAAGAGTGAGATGAGGAGGAATTTCTTCTCTCAGAGAGTTGTGAGTCTTTGGAACCCTTTGCCACAGAGAGCTGTGGGGGTAGAGTCCTTGTGTACATAAGAACATAAGAAATAGGAGCAGGAGTAGGCCATCTAGCCCCTCGAGCCTGCCCCGCCATTCAATAAGATCATGGCTGATCTGACGTGGATCAGTACCACTTACCCGCCTAATCCCCATAACCCTTAATTCCCTTACCGATCAGGAATCCATCCATCCGCGCTTTAAACATATTCAGCGAGGTAGCCTCCACCACCTCAGTGGGCAGAGAATTCCAGAGATTCACCACCCTCTGGGAGAAGAAGTTCCTCCTCAACTCTGTCTTAAACCGACCCCCCTTTATTTTGAGGCTGTGTCCTCTAGTTTTAACTTCCTTACTAAGTGGAAAGAATCTCTCCGCCTCCACCCTATCCAGCCCCCGCATTATCTTATAAGTCTCCATAAGATCCCCCCTCATCCTTCTAAACTCCAACGAGTACAAACCCAATCTCCTCAGCCTCTCCTCATAATCCAAACCCCTCATCTCCGGTATCAACCTGGTGAACCTTCTCTGCACTCCCTCCAATGCCAATATATCCTTCCTCATATAAGGGGACCAATACTGCACACAGTATTCCAGCTGCGGCCTTACCAATGCCCTGTACAGGTGCATCAAGACATCCCTGCTTTTATATTCTATCCCCCTCGCGATATAGGCCAACATCCCATTTGCCTTCTTGATCACCTGTTGTACCTGCAGACTGGGCTTTTGCGTCTCATGCACAAGGACCCCCAGGTCCCTTTGCACGGTAGCATGTTTTAATTTGTTTCCATTGAGATAGTAATCCCATTTGTTATTATTTCCTCCAAAGTGTATAACCTCGCATTTATCAATGTTATACTCCATTTGCCATATCCTCGCCCACTCACTCAGCCTGTCCAAATCTCTCTGCAGATCTTCTCCGTCCTCCACAGGCAGAGATAGATTTTTGATCAGTAAAGGAATCAAGGTTACAGGAAAAGGACAGGAAATTGGATGTGAGGAACGTTGGATGAACCTTGATCCTATTGAATGGTGGAGCAGGCTCGAGGGGCCAAACGGCCTCCTCCTGCTTCTATTTCTTATGGTTTATAATCATGCACTCCTCCCACCCTGCCCGTAAGTGTTAATAGAAGAAAGATTAACCGCAGAATGGTGCACTGTGGGATGTCAAGAGTGCGGTTCGCGGAGCGAAAGGAGCAGCAACTCATGGTGAATGAACAAGATGCAGGGTCAGTGTCAGACAGTGTTACAGGAAACTGACATGTTTAACTCAGCAAATCCTCTCAGTCATGTAGAGAGACAGGAGCTTGTGAATAATTAATCAGAAAACAAGACACCAGAGGATAGGAAAGATCTTTTGTCATAATGTGAAATAATTTTAAAGTAGATTGTGTGGTGTACGATATATCAGAGTGTTACAGTGAGGGGCATACGATATATCAGAGTGTTACAGTGAGGGGTGCGGGGTATATCAGAGTGTTACAGTGAGGGGTGCGGGGTATATCAGAGTGTCACAGTGAGGGGTGTGGGGTATATCAGAGTGTTACAGTGAGGGGTGTGGGGTATATCAGAGTGTCACAGTGAGGGGTGTGGGGTATATCAGAGTGTCACAGTGAGGGGTGTGGGGTATATCAGTGTGTTACAGTGAGGGGGTGTGGGGTATATCAGAGTGTCACAGTGAGGGGTGTGGGGTATATCAGAGTGTCACAGTGAGGGGTGTGGGGTATATCAGTGTGTTACAGTGAGGGGGTGTGGGGTATATCAGAGTGTTACAGTGAGGGGTGTGGTGTATATCAGAGTGTTACAGTGAGGGGTGTGGGGTGTATCAGAGTGTTACAGTGAGGTGTGTGGGGTATATCAGAGTGTTACAGTGAAGTGTGTGGGGTATATCAGAGTGTTACAGTGAGGGGTGTGGGATATATCAGAGTGTTACAGTGAGGGGTGTGGGGTGTATCAGAGTGTTACAGTGAGGTGTGTGGGGTATATCAGAGTGTTACAGTGAAGTGTGTGGGGTATATCAGAGTGTTACAGTGAGGGGTGTGGGATATATCAGAGTGTTACAGTGAGGTGTGTGGGGTATATCAGAGTGTCACAGTGAGGGGTGTGGGGTATATCAGAGTGTTACAGTGAGGGGTGTGGGGTATATCAGAGTGTTACAGTGAGGGGTGTGGGATATATCAGAGTGTTACAGTGAGGGGTGTGGGGTATATCAGAGTGTCACAGTGAGGGGTGTGGGGTATATCAGTGTGTTACAGTGAGGGGTGTGGGGTATATCAGTGTGTTACAGTGAGGGGGTGTGGGGTATATCAGAATGTTACAGTGAGGGGTGTGGGGTTATCAGTGTTACAGTGAGGGGTGTGGGGTATATCAGAGTGTCACAGTGAGGGGTGTGGGGTATATCAGAGTGTCACAGTGAGGGGTGTGGGGTATATCAGTGTGTTACAGTGAGGCGTGTGGGGTATATCAGCGTCTCACAGTGAGGGGTGTGGGGTATATCAGCGTCTCACAGTGAGGGGTGTGGGGTATATCAGTGTGTTACAGTGAGGCGTGTGGGGTATATCAGCGTCTCACAGTGAGGGGTGTGGGGTATATCAGAGTGTTACAGTGAGGGGTGTGGGGTATATCAGAGTGTTACAGTGAGGGGTGTGGGGTATATCAGAGTCTTACAGTGAGGGGTGTGGGGTATATCAGAGTGTTACAGTGAGGGGTGTGGGGTATATCAGAGTGTTACAGTGAGGGGGGTCTGGGGTATACAATCTGTCCACATTAACTGAACTGGCCATTTATATCTGAGTGGGATATTTCTCTACCTGTCTTACCTGTCGGCCGTTTCCTCCGGGTATCCCTGCAGGTCCGGGTGGGCCTGGCTGTCCAGGTGGGCCGGGTGGTCCAGGTGGTCCCTGGAGGAAAACAATTGAGAAAACAATTATTTTTGATTTGAAAATCAAGAAAGCTAACTGAGCTCTGAAGACTGAGACCTTCCCTGAGTTGAACTATCGGAATTCCAGGTAAATGGACAATTAAACTAGTTAGAATCATAGAATCCCTACAGCGCAGAAGGAGGCTGTTTGGCCCATTGACTGCACCGACTCTCGGACAAAGCATCTTACCCAGGCCCACCCCCTAGTCCTATCCCTGTAACCCCAGGCATAATTGCTCTAACCTACACATCTTCGGGCATTAAGGGGAAATTTAACATGGCCAATCCACCTAACAAACTTCTCTTGGGCGTGTGGGAGGAAACCGGAGCACCTGGAGGAAACCCACGCAGACACGGGGAGAATGTGCAGACTCCGCACAGACAGTGACCCAGTCCGGTAATCGAACCTGGGTCCCTGGAGCTGTGAGGCAGCAGTGCTAACCATTGTTGTCTGGCTAGTCACACTCACCTGAGGACCCGGATACCACACCACTTCTCCCGCCCCTGGATCGCCGTCTTGACCCTGCAGCAAATCAAAAAGCATGGTGAAAAGATCAACATGGTACAGTTCAGCACCTGGCCATCACCAATCTGTACAGCACCTTGCGATAGTGTCTGTTCAATGCCTCTGCTTCTAAAGAAGGAAGGCCACTGTAGTTGAGAATTCTGATTAATTCTAAATTCCCAACATGAGGAATAATACAAAATATGTAAGTAACATCTTGATGTCTCTGAGAAATGTTTTTAACATGTCATTAAAATGAAAGATGTATTCATGAAAGATATCAGCACAAGTCAGACACAAATAATGCAACAAAATAAATTACCAATGCACTTCTAAGCCGGGGGAATAAGTCCAATGGAACCGGTTTAAACTAGTTAGAGAAAATGTTGAATCAAAAGAAGCCATTTTTTGGAAGAGAATTTCCGTAAAACAGACGAATAACAGAGTTATGTCTGAAGGTATCAAAGAATTATTGATTGAAGGGCGGCACGGTGGCACAGTGGTTAGCACTGCTGCTTTACAGCTCTAGGGACCTGGGTTCGATTCCTGGCTTGGGTCACTGTCTGTGTGGAGTTTGTACATTCTCCTCGTGTCTGTGTGGGTTTCCTCCGGGTGCTCAGGTTTCCTCCCACAGTCCAAAGATGTGCGGGTTAGGTTGATTGGCCATGCTAAAATTGCCCCTTAGTGTCCTGGGATGCGTAGGTTAGAGGGATTAGCGGGTAAAATATGTAGGAATATGGGGATAGGGCCTGGGTGGGATTGTGATCGGTGCAGACTCGAAGGGATGAATGGCCTCTTTCTGTGCTGTAGGGTTTCTAAGATTCTAAGAAGGACATGCCATCATTAGATTGACAGAACAGTGAATCAATGAAATTGCTGTTAATTAAGTGCTGGGCTGATTAATCTGATAACAAAATGTATAACCATTCTACTTTTTGGCATGAAATCTGAGATCTTTGTGAAAGCTGCTCGTGCATTAGCTGTGAAGGTCGAACCAAAGATCTCCCATTTTGACCAAAATGAGATTTGTCTTGTCTTAATTGTATGTTTGTCTGGATATTGTTAATTTGTAATGTTTTTGATTCTAACATTTCAATGTTTTAATAAAACTAGTTTAATTGAAGAATTTCATTGAACTGAATACACTTTTTTTTGCCTTTGTGAAATGAAATGTTTAATGAAAAGATTTAGTCTTTAAATTAATCAGGCCACTGAGAAGAATTTCCCACAACAGCCACCATCAGTGACCCATCCAAAAGTCAAACAGTTTCGCCAAACTGGGTTTTCCGGTTACCGTGGGTTGGTTTTGTGAAGAGTAATTGTTGTGAATGTGATTGAGAGAACTCACTGTGAGGAATTACTGAAACCAACATTCCAAAACAGCAAAATCCAATCCTGTGCTTCCACATTTACACTCCTCCCGCCTTTAATCTCCTCGCCTCCATTAAACACATCAAATTCAGGAGCTGTGATGTTTAGGCTGAGCTGCTGATTTGTTGGGAGAATTGAACGCTGCGGGAAACAACCTCCATCTGACATGCCACTGACACCCCACTGTCAGTGCGAGCATACGATTATAAACCATACACGGCAGAGGCTGCCTCACTCACAGAGTACGGGAGAAGTTTCATCTTCTGCTGTTTCATTCCTGTCGTGATGGAATAAACCATCACTCGGGGCGTTGAGTGAGATAGTCATTTCCATTCACTGTCCACTGATTGGACAGAAGATCATGCCAAGTGCCTGTTGGATGTTCAGTCCTTCTGTCAGAGGGTGAGTGAGAGGTGCAGAGAGTGACCTTCTGCCAGGGTTATTTACAGTTTATACATCCCCTCGGCCTTCATTTCCACTGATGTTAATGAAAGGAAATTAGACTGATTGGGGTTTGCCAATGGCCTAGTGGTATTATCACTAGACTTTTAATCCAGAAACTCAGTTAATGTTCTGGGGACCCGGGTTTGAATCCTGTCATGGCAGGGTTGGAATTTGAATTCAATAAAGAATATCAGGAATTAAGAATCCACTGTTGACCATGAAACCATTGTCGATTGTTGGAAAAACCCATCTGGTTCATTCATGTCCTTTAGGGAAGGAAATCTGCCGTCCTTACCCGGTCTGGCCTACATGTGACTCCAGAGCCATAGCAATGTAGTTGACTCTCAACTGCCCTCTGAAATGGCTCTCAGTTTCAAGGGTAACAAGGGATGGGCAATAACTGCTGGCCCAACCAGCAACACCCATGTCCCATGAATGAATTAAAAAAAAACTCTGGTTAGACACCTGTCGATTCCTGTTGGTCGTTACATTACCAGCTCTTTGCCATCACCAGCCTTTATACCCAACATATCAGAGATCGCTGAGTGTGGAATTGATGAGTTGGAGTCTCAGCTTCAGATGCTGTGGCACAACCGGGAGGGGGAGAGTTACCTGGACACTTGGTATCAGGAGGCAGTGAGTTTGAGTTATAAGGAGAGGCTGGATAGACTGGGACTTTTTTCTCTGGAACGTAGAAGGCTAAGGGGTGATCTTAATGAAGTCTATAAAATAATGAGGGCACAGATCAGCTAGATAGTCAATATATTTTCCCAAAGACAACTTTAATTTCAAAATTGTTACTGTTTCAGTTCCAAATAAGCAACATTCCTCTTACAGACTTCAAATTTCACTTTAAATACAGTTAACAATCATACATATATTTACTATAAGGAGTGTAGACAATCCGCAAGCTTTCAGACAGGTTTAGATTTTCAGAGCAGTTCGCAGACCTCTGCCTTTAAACAAACCCTAGCCAGAAATCAAACCTGCTTTCTCTGCTACATACCTATTTTCTCCCATTAACCACATTGTCACATGACCTTGCATATCTTGACCCACCTTCCATTCCTTTAATCAAAACCCATGGGGAAGTTCCATCTATAAACAAAAGTCCATTAGCTCTCACCTAAGGAAATACCACATGGCTAAAATGAGCAATTATCCTGCTCTGCCAGCAGCTGCGCTGTATTCCTTCCAGACACACCGACTAGATGTAGCATAAAGCTGAATTTAAAACATTCCCCTTAAACAGAAATCAACAATATATTGTATCAATAACACACTATCATCACACTTATAAATGATGGACAGGATTTGGGGAGCTGAGAGGTGAGTTACTGGCGCAGGATTCCTAGCCTCTGACATGAACAGCACAATCCACAGGGACACAGGACCCCAATAATCTCTATACATCACCATGCTTTTTTGTAGGTACTTACAGAACCTCCGGGAATTCCTCCATGTCCTGGTTGGATTGGGATCCCATTAACACAGACACATGGTTCAGCAGTTGCTCCCTGTAGAGTACAAGGTACAGGTTCAATGAACTATCAAAATATTACTTTAACACTGCAGAGTGCAAGAAGTGAGCAAAGAGTAAATATTACAGTGAGTGCTTTCTCTACACTGTCCCCATCAAACACTCCCAGGACAGGTACAGCACGGGGTTAGATACAGAGTAAAGCTCCCTCTATACTGTCCCCATCAAACACTCCCAGGACAGGTACAGCACGGGGTTAGATTCAGTGTAAAGCTCCCTCTACACTGTCCCCATCAAACACTCCCAGGGCGGGTACAGCACGGGGTTAGATACAGAGTAAAGCTCCCTCTACACTGTCCCGATCAAACACTCCCAGGACAGGTACAGCACGGGGTTAGATACAGAGTAAAACTCCCTCTACACTGTCCCCCATCAAACACTCCCAGGACAGGTACAGCTCGGGGTTAGATACAGAGTAAAACTCCCTCTACACTGTCCCCCATCAAACACTCCCAGGACAGGTTGTCGATCACCAGGCAAGAGTGTTCTCTTCCTGTTGGGGAACACTTCAGCAAACACGGGCATTCAGCCTCTGATCTTCGGGTAAGCGTTCTCCAAGGCGGCCTTCACGACACACGACAACGCAGAGTCGCTGAGCAGAGACTGATAGCCAAGTTCCGCACACATGAGGATGGCCTCAACCGGGATCTTGGGTTCATGTCACACTATCTGTAACCCCCACGACTTGCCTGGGCTTGCAAATTCTCACTAACTGTCCTGTCTGGAGACAATACACATCTCTTTAACCTGTGCTTAACCCTCTCTCCACTCACATTGTCTGTACCTTTAAAACTTGATTACCTGCATTCCAGCCATTATTTTGTAAATTGAGTTTGTGTCTTTATATGCCCTGTCTGTGAACAGAACTCCCACTCACCTGACGAAGGGGCAGCGCTCCGAAAGCTAGTGGCTTTTGCTACCAAATAAACCTGTTGGACTTTAACCTGGTGTCGTGAGACTTCTTACTGTGTTTACCCCAGTCCAACACCGGCATCTTCATATCATGACTCCCATCAAACACTCCCAGGACAGGTACGGCACAGGGTTAGATACAGAGTAAAGCTCCCTCTACACTGTCCCCATCAAACACTCCCAGGACAGGTACAGCACGGGGTTAGATACAGAGTAAAGCTCCCTCTACACTGTCCCCCATCAAACACTCCCAGGACAGGTACAGCACGGGGTTAGATACAGAGTAAAGCTCCCTCTACACTGTCCCCCATCAAACACTCCCAGGACAGGTACAGCACGGGGTTAGATACAGAGTAAAGCTCCCTCTACACTGTCCCCCATCAAACACTCCCAGGACAGGTACAGCACGGGGTTAGATACAGTGTAAAGCTCCCACTACACTGCCCCACTGAGCATTCCTATTTAAATCCAGCTTTAATTATCACCATCTCGCAATTTATGCAACATTAAACTAAAGAAGAATGACTAAATTGTCATTCCCTCTAATATGTTGGTATGTCAGAGGAATCAGCCAATAATACAGCCCTATCTGTCAGGAACTTGGGGCCATGTTGCTGGCCCCTTGGAGACAGTTTTGGGAGTGAATGGGGAACCCCATTGCTGCTGTCCATTGCTATCTCACCTCCAAATTCCCAGGGGCCTCACAGAGGACAGACAATGAAGCCCACAAAGACCCCAACTAAGGACCATTTCACCCCAGTGCTGCAACCTTCCTGCCATCACCCTGCTGCCTTGGGAGACTGCTATGCTGCAGAGATGGCCTCTTATTGGGAGGTCAGTGGGCCCCGACCTTATTGATAGCACTGGGGGAAGGGGGGGGTCACTGCTCACCAGGAGCAGACATGCTCCTGGATGGGTCAACCTTCTACCCTGAGGCACCTCTCAGTTCTTTGTCATCACTGCAAAATGTGGCCTTCCCGAGTGCCGCCCTTTTGAGGCACTCACCCAGGTCCTTCTTCCCAGCAGCACGCGCTGCTCCCAGTGGGACTACTGTGTGGCCTTTGTCTTGGGCCGTCCCATTGGATCTCTTGTTGCCCGGGGCCACCCTCTGTCCTCCTTTAATCAGCCAATGAGATTGATAAGGAGGCCACATTGCTCTGGTGGAGGCGCCGAGCTCAGGCACTGGCTCAGGGCAGTCCCACGGTCCTAATGTTGGGCTCCCAATGCCTGTAGAAGATTTCAGCAAATTGAAGTGTGTGCAACATGAGTGATGTGGTGTAACACAGCTGTGTGTGGACTGGATGAACTGAGAACAGATACAAGAGGCTGAATGGATTCTGTGCTGTATCATTCCATGATGGAGAGAGGACAATCCAATTATTGCGATGATGCAAAGCCTGTCGGAGCTGTGAGTGTCTGTGGAGGGGGGCTGGGGATGGGGCGGGGGGGGGGGGGGTGGGGGGGTGTGGTCAATGTGTGAGGAAGGACCTTTAAATTGGTGGAATGCCTACAATTAAACTCCAACAGCAGAGTGCTGGATCAGAACTGCCACCTCACTGGTTTGAGATTCTACAATAAACACATCAGCTCATTCATACAGACTTACCTTTTCACCTTTAATTCCTGTCACACCCTGTAAAAAAATAACATGAAAGAAGTTTGTTCTGTCAGCGGCAAGAATTCAAAAACCCAGAACTTGACTGTAGTGACTGGGTGCTTAACATGTGAGTTTGTGTATGTGTGCGTGTGTACGTGTGTGTGTGTGTGTGTGTATGTGTGCGTGTGTGTATGTGTGCGTGTATGTGTGCGTGTGTACGTGTGTGTATGTGTGCGTGTGTACGTGTGTGTGTGTGTATGTGTGCGTGTATGTGTGTATGTGTGCGTGTGTGCGTGTGTACGTGTGTGTGTGTATGTGTGCGTGTGTACGTGTGTGTGTGTATGTGTGCGTGTGTGTGTATGTGTGCGTGTGTGTGTGTATGTGTGCGTGTGTGTGTGTATGTGTGCGTGTGTATGTGTGCGTGTGTACGTGTGTGTGTGTATGTGTGCGTGTGTGTGTGTATGTGTGCGTGTGCGTGTGTACGTGTGTGTGTGTATGTGTGCGTGTGTACGTGTGTGTGTGTATGTGTGCGTGTATGTGTGTATGTGTGCGTGTGTGTGTATGTGTGCGTGTATGTGTGCGTGTGTACGTGTGTGTGTGTATGTGTGCGTGTGTACGTGTGCGTGTGTATGTGTGCGTGTGTATGTATGTGTGCGTGTATGTGTGCGTGTGTACGTGTGTGTGTGTATGTGTGCGTGTGTACGTGTGCGTGTGTACGTGTGTGTGTGTATGTGTGCGTGTGTACGTATGTACGTGTGTGTACGTGTGTGTACGTGTGTGCGTGTGTACATGTGTGTGTGTATGTGTGCGTGTGTACGTATGTACGTTTGTGTACGTGTGTGTGTGTATGTGTGCGTGTGTGTGTGTATGTGTGCGTGTGTGTACGTGTGTGCGTATGTGTGCGTGTGTACGTATGTACGTGTGTGTACGTGTGTGTACGTGTGTGCGTGTGTACGCGTGTGTGTGTGTGTATGTGTGCGTGTGTGTACATGTGTGTACGTGTGTGTGTGCGTGTGTACGTGTGTATGTGTACGTGTGTGTATGTGTGCGTGAGTGAGTGAATGAGTGTGACTGTGTGAGAGTGTGTGTGAGTATGTGAGTGTGTGAGAGTCTGTGTGAACGTGTGTGTGTGTGTGTGTGTGTGTGTGTGTGTGTGTGTTTGAGTATGTGTGTGAGTGTGAGTGAGTGTGAGGGACGTGCCACTGTCCACTCTCAGCCACTTTGTATTAAACAGGCAGACATCTCCATCAGGCCGGTGGACAGGGAAGTTCAGAACAGCACCTTGAGCCTGCTCTGCTGTTCACTCAGATCCTGACTGATCCTGTACCTCAGCTCCATTTATCTGCCGTCACTCCATATCCCTCAATTGCCTCATCCAACAAAATCCAACCATCTCATTGGCCCAGCCTCCACAGCCTCTTGCAGGAGAGGGTTCCAGATTTCCCTCAGATTGGTGGGAAAATTGCTTCTTGATTTTGCCCGACTGGCCCAGATTTTAATTTGAGGTTTTGATCCCTTATCCTGACTCCCCGCAGCAGAGGAAACAGTTTCTCACTATTTATCTCTCTTCACCCTCTCCAATCCTTGGAGCCATTTCAACACCTCGGCCAGATTACCCCTCAATGCTGAAAGGAATACCAGCCAAGTTTATCCAAAAGTCTGATATGATTTAACCCTTTCAGGAGAGGTCCGTGTGGCCATTGAGTGTTGCCTTGTAGATATCTTCAGGATTCATTCAAGCTTCGTGATATAACCATTGAATCCACACAGTGCAGAAGGAGGCCATTCAGCCCATCGAGTCTGCACTGATTCTCCCACTGAGCATTTTCCCCAGGCCCACCCCCTACCTTATCCCTGTAACCCCACACATTTATTGTGCTAATCTGCCTAACCTACACATCCGCAGACACTAAAGGACAATTTAGCATGGCCAATCCACCTACCTTGGACTGTGGGAGGAAACCGGAGCACCTGGAGGAAACTCATGGGGGAGAACATGCAAACACAACACAGTCACCCAAGGTCGGAATTGAACCTGGGTCCCTGGCGCTGTGAGGCAGCAGTGCTAACCACTGTGCCACCGTGCTGCTCTAGTCAACCGTCTGGCTTTTCACTGACTTTATTGGATTTGGTTTATTCAGGATTTTGGGTTGCCAACTTTGGTTGGTTATATCCCTGGTGACCTCCCACCCCCCCATCCCCTCGAGCCCAGACTCTGGTCACTGGCTGCTCAATGAGACAGTCCTTGTGGAGCGCCGCCCTGTGTAAATATACCAGGCCACTTAAATCTCACCTTCAAAAGGAATGGTTCAAAAAGATAAATCTTTGATTTGAATGTTCCTGGCAGAAAAAGGGCAGTCGATTGTGGCCCAGACCCTAACCGATGGCCTGCAAATCAGTGTAGTTCAGCATTGCAAAGAGATTGGACATTTAGAATTCAGTCAATATCTATTTGCTAATTGATGCAGTGGCGATGAGTCCATTCGGCTTTTCCTAAAGAATTCCCTATTGTGCTCACTCTGGACAATTCTAATTGCTTCTCCAGGGAATTCTGGGGTAGGTTCACAGTGGAAAGTTCGGAGTATGCAATGGCGTAAATTAGGATGGCACGATGGCATAGTAGTTAGCGCAGCAGACTCACAGTGCCAGGGACCCAGGATCTATTCCGGCCTCGGGTGACTGTGTGGAGTTTGCACATTCCCCCCATGTCTGCGTGGGTTTCCTCCCACAGTCCAAAGAGTCGAGAACTTTAAGTTTTTAGGTGTCCAGATCACCAACAACCTGCCCTGGTCCCCCCATGCCGACACTATAGTTAAGAAAGCCCCACCAACGCCTCTACTTTCTCAGAAGACTAAGGAAATCTGGCATGTCAGCTACGACTCTCACCAACTTTTACAGATGCACCAGAGAAAGCATTCTTTCTGGTTGTATCACAGCTTGGTATGGCTCCTGCTCTGCCCAAGACCGCAAGGAACTACAAAAGGTCGTGAATGTAGCCCAGTCCATCACCTAAACCAGCCTCCCATCCATTGACTCTGTCTACACTTCCCACTCTCTCGGCAATGCAGCCAGCATAATTAAGGACCCCACGCACCCCTGACATTCTCTCTTCCACCTTCTTCCATTGGGAAAAAGATATAAAAGTCTGAGGTCACGCACCAACCGACTCAAGAACAGCTTCTTCCCTGCTGCTGTCAGACTTTTGAATGGACCTACCTTGCATTAAGTTGATCTTTCTCTACACCCTAGCTATGACTGTAACACTACATTCTGCACTCTCTCATTTCCTTCTCTATGAACGGTATGCTTTGTCTGTATAGCACTCAAGAAACAATACTTTTCACTGTATGTTGATACATGTGACAATAATAAATCAAATCAAATCAAATCTGTGCAGGTTAGTTTGATTGACCATGTTAAATTGCCTCTTAGTGTCGTACAGATTAGTGAGGTAAATATGTGGGGTTAGGGTGTGGGTGGGATTGTTGCCGGTGCATTCTCGATGGGCTGAATAGCCTCCTTCTGCACTGTAGGGATTCTATGATTACAGTGCATCCTGGGTCAGGCGTCCCTGACCTGTGTCTCATTTACTTTCTCACCCGGTTTCCTTCCTGTGTTGCTGCTTCAGTCCTGAGCAGTTGCCTGGGATACAGCTCACGCAAACCAGGCCTCTTCCCTGCCCCTCATATCTGCCTGTGGACAGTTGGCTAACTGGTCAACCAATGGCACAAAGAAATGGGGGAAGTATCACTAATAGATTGAATAGCACTTACTGGCAGGCCTCGTTTCCCTGGTAACCCGGAATCTCCAATCTCTCCATCTTTTCCCTGGGAAATACCAAGAACAGTCAGTACACTGGGTGTCAGAGAGAGACATTCCCATCAATGACCTCCTCATTATATCGAATAGCCAGTAACAGTGTTGATTCAAAGGGTGAAGTTATCCCAGCCCCAGAGTGTTGGGAAGACCCCCCCCACCCCCCCCCCCCGACCCCCCCCCCCACCCCCCCCCCCCCACCCCCCACCCCCCCCCCCCCACCCCCCGACTCCAGCGTTCCCACTATCGGGAAGTTGTCCTGAGGTGGGGCCACAGGCTGATTGGCAGCTGTCCAGAAGGAGGCAGCCAACTGAAGACATGAAGCCCCAATTAGGGGCATTTCTCACACCCGTGATCTTGGCAGTGGCAGAACGGCCCATCGCTACCCGCGTGGACACCGGTTTCATGGACCCCCTGCGGCAAGCTGCGGGTTTGTTCTGAGCTGGAGGCTCCATTCCCCAAAGAGAAGGGCAGGAGTACCAAAGGTCGTCGCCATGGCTTCCAACCCGGCTGCTGGAGGGGGTGACCCTCCAATCAGAGACACATGCCTGTTGGTTCACTCATTATTATTCATTTATTTGGTCTCTGAGAGGCTCCCTCACCTTAACCGATGAGGGGTGGTCTCCTGTGGGGATTGCCTACGTCTGATTGGTCGGTCTGCATTGAGAGTCAGCCCGCCATTCTTAATTGGACAGCGAGCCTCGAGATGTCCCAATCAAACACTCCCAAGACAGGTACAGCACGGGGTTAGATACAGAGTAAAGCTCCCTCTACACTGTCCCCATCAAACACTCCCAGGACGGGTACAGCATGGGGTTAGATACAGAGTAAAGCTCCCTCTACACTGTCCCCATCAAACACTCCCAGGACAGGTACAGCACGGGGTTAGATACAGAGTAAAGCTCCCTCTACACTGTCCCCATCAAACACTCCCAGGAAGGGTACAGCATGGGGTTAGATACAGAGTAAAGCTCCCTCTACACTGTCCCCATCAAACACTCCCAGGACAGGTACAGCACGGGGTTAGATACAGAGTAAAGCTCCCTCTACACTGTCCCCATCAAACACTCCCAGGACAGGTACAGCATGGGGTTAGATACAGAGTAAAGCTCCCTCTACACTGTCCCCATCAAACACTCCCAGGACAGGTACAGCATGGGGTTAGATACAGAGTAAAGCTCCCTCTACACTGTCCCCATCAAACACTCCCAGGACAGGTACAGCTTATGATGCAGGTTGAGATAAGGTCCCCCTGGGACTGTCTCAGGAATGTTCTGACACAGGCTCAGACTGTGTACCCAGTGCACTGGGGCTCTGAGTCAGCTTGCTATAATGAGACTGAGTCTGTGCCAAATTCTTTTCGCTCAGCGCACTCCCCAGCCAGAAGATTGAAGAGACTTTGATCCCGTGTGTTTGTCTCCAGGAGGGAGGCTTGAGAAACACCACCTGAACCAGATCTGCTTTGACCCGGGTTCCTGTTGAGTTCTGATGAAATGTCATCAACCTGAAACATGAACTCTTTTCCATTCCCAACAATTGTTACCCGACCCACTGAGTTTTTGCAGAATTTTCTGTACTCACTCCATTCGCTGGGTAAATGCAATGGTTAAATTTCTCAGCGTTACTCAGGGAGAGGTGTGGGGAATGGTAATGTTCTCAGTTTATCAATCATTGTGACACTGGCTGTTCAGACAAGCAATGTTTGTCTTGTCCTTGTCTGAAGGGAAGGTTTGCAGCTCGAGGTTTAAGTGAGTAATTGTGCTTACCCGTATCCCAGGCAACCCCACACCGGGGGCCCCTGGGTGTCCTGGGATCCCATGTTCACCAGATTGTCCCTAAGACACAAGATAAAATTATAAACTTGATTTTTAAACGCTTGTTTCAACCTTGCTACAAGAACCTCTCCGAAAGTCATTTTTCTCAGGAGCCTGGGTAACATGTCCATGAAGCCCATATTAAAATATTGAAAGGGTTGGGGCTGATTGTTATCATTACTGGGAGGTTGGTAACCTGGTTACTAGACCAATTCACAGGGAAGAGTCAACCACTCTGGCATGGGACTGGAGTCACCTATGAGCCAGACTAGGTAAGAACACTAGTACCCAGATAGGCCTTCTTTTCTCACTTCTTTCATGGGGACATCGAGGGGCCAGGTATCTGGGGCACTGGGGCCTGGGCCTCTGGGCCAGTGATGCCCAGTGTCCCAGAGAGTGACCACTGCCCTAACATCCTCCAAAATCTATAAGTTGTTCCGGGGTTGCACGGTGGCACACTGGTTAGCACTGCTGCCTCACCGCCCCGGGGACCCATGTTCGATTCTCGGATTGGGTTAGTGTCTGTGTGGAATTTGCGTGTTCTCCCCGTGTCCGCGTGGATTTCCTCCGGGTGCTCCGGTTTCCTCCCACATTGGCCATGCTAAATTCTCCCTCAGTGTACCCGAACAGGCGCTGGAGTGTGGTGACTAGGGGATTTTTACAGTAACTTCATTGCAGTGTTAATGTAAGCCTACTTGTGACATTAATAAATAAACTTTCCAGTGGAAAGCCTCTAGTGAGATCCGAGGAACCGAATGGATTCAGGAGTTCAATCTGGGAGTTGATTGTGGAGCAAACTGACTCCCATAGATATTTCTAAACCCAGGGATTATCGGGCAGTTTGACATTTCCGTACACGCACCAATTATTTGGAACATGGAAAATGTTGAAAAAAGGGCCCAGGATCTTCAGGGGTGCAGAGACAGTAAATTGTCAGCCTTGGGCAACCCCATATCGCAGAACCAAGTCCACAGCGAATAACGACCGCATCTCCCAGTTGCTGCCAAGAAAGGGCAACTGGGGTCAGAGCCCGTGAGATTCTAGAACTAGGTGGGAAGTTTCTCCATAATACGGTGAGGAGTGAGCGCACCCACGCAGCGCTTGTAATCATAGGGTCCGTGCCAGATAAGGCTACCGAAACAGGCAAAACATACACCCCCCAGGCCAAGGGTGAAGCCACCTCAGGTCAGGACTTTGCAAACATAACAGCCCAGAATGAGAAATTGATGCAGCTAAATTGCATCGCTGCTCCCAAAG
Organism: Mustelus asterias; assembly: GCF_964213995.1. NCBI lineage: Eukaryota > Metazoa > Chordata > Chondrichthyes > Carcharhiniformes > Triakidae > Mustelus > Mustelus asterias. Next base: position 32,627,694 of record NC_135821.1, read on the forward strand.
TGGCCCCCATCCAGATTAAACTCCAGGTAAATGGCACCTCCTAGACATGGAGGTAGACACAGAGACCACTGTATCTGTCACAGAGCAAACTTTTAGGCAACTCCAATGTGGCATCTTGCCTCTAAGCCTGCGGGATGCCAAGGCTAGATTGGCCACATACACTGTGCAGCCCTTATATATTATTGGGACAACTGTAACCCCAGTTATGCAGAGCAACAGACAGTCCGATGATTCCCCCTAACAGTGGTGCAAAGACCAGGGCCCAGCCATTTGGGAAGGGACTGGCCACAGAAAATCCATCTGGATTGGCAACAGATCTTTAAATTGCAATTTATACAAAGTTATTGGGAAGTATCCCAAAGTGTTCCAAGAAGATTAGAGGTGCTAGGGCCAAGGTCTATGCGGACCCAGAGGCCCGACCTAAATTCTTCAAGGCACAACTAGACCCTGTGCTCTAGATGAGGGGTGTGGCTTATGAGGAGAGATTAAACCGATTGGGTCTGTACTCGTTGGAGTTTAGAAGGATGAGGGGTGATCTTATAGAGACATATAAGATAATGAAGGGGCTGGATAGGGTAGAGGTGGAGAGATTCTTTCCACTTAGAAGGGAAACCAGAACTAGAGGGCACAGCCTCAAAATAAGGGGGGGCCGGTTCAGAACAGAGTTGAGGGGGAACTTCTTCTCTCAGAGGGTAGTGAATCTCTGGAATTCTCTGCCCATTGAAGTGGTGGAGGCTTCCTCGTTGAATATGTTTAAATCACGGGTAGATAGTTTTCTGATCGGTAAGGGAATTAGGGGATATGGGGAGCAGGCGGATAAGTGGAACTGATTCGCTTCAGATCAGCCATGATCTTGTTGAATGGCGGGGCAGGCTCGAAGGGCCAGATGGCCTACTCCTGCTCCTATTTCTTATGTTCTTATGCTGAAGTAGAGGCCGAATTGGAACTTGGCATTCTACATCCGCCCAGTAACATTTGCTGAATGGGCTGTGCCAGTATGTCCCCATAAATACTCACAAAGGACTGTATGAGTAAACCCATTTGCCTTTTGGGATGTCTTCGGCTTGCGCCAGTTATCAAAGGATGATGGAGAACATCCTTCAAGGGGTGTCCAGAGTGCAGTCTATCTGGATGAAGTTTTAATCTCAGGCTACTGAAAAGGAACATTTGAAGAGTTCGGAAGAGGTCTTATGGTTTTTTTTAAAGCCATAAAAGGGACTTTGACTCCAAGGAACTCAACAGAGTTGATATTTTTCCTCATGAATTGCGATGGAAAATTCATACCGAATTTGGCGACCTTGCTAGCACCCTTCCACATACTGTTTAAAAAAAATCAGAAATGGTCATGGCAAATGCCACAAGAGAAAGTCTTTGCAAACATCAAACAATAATTGCTGTCAACCAATATACTAGCCCATTATGGCCCCTGAGACCATTCATTGTAACCTGTGACATATTTCCCTATGGGATAGGAGCAGTGTTATTGCACTGTTGGGACGGTGCAACGGAACGTCCAATCGTGTACGCATCACCAGCCCTGGCAGATGTAGAGAGGAATTATGCCCAGATCGAAAAAGAAAGTTTGGCCATGGTGCTTGTGGTGAAAAGGTTCCATCAGTATGTCTACGGCCAGCATTTCACCATAGTAACTGACCACAAACCTCTATTGGGTCTCTTCAAGGAAGATAACGTGATCCCTCCCATCGCATCAACATTGGGCACTGATATTAGGTGCCTATGACTATACCTTAGAACATCATCCAGGGAGACATATAACCATCCCGGATGCCTTGTGCCGCCTGCCACAACCCACCAGCCTATCTTCTTCTCCGAGGATGGATGAAGTCGTCATGAATCTGAACTTCATGGACACTCTGCCAGTTTTCATCAAGCAAATTCAGGCATGGACCCAAAAGGACCCTACATTGGCAAAATTATGTCATAGCATCCTATGGAGAATTTGAAATCTTATCTCTCTCTCTAAGTATCAGAAGTTGAGTATAGAAGATGGCATCATCTTATGTGGAGCCCGGATGGTTGTCCTGCATTCAGGCCACCAACCAATACTTCAAGAATTGTACAATGGCCACCCAGGAATTTCTAAGATTAAAATGCTCGCAAGGAGCTATGTCTGCTGGTCCGGCATAGAGAGTAATATCGAAAACACGGTTAAGCGGTAAAAATTTGCCAGGAAAACTGGAAGGCCTCACCAGCAGCCCCATTGTACCTGGGAATGATAAAGAGACCCTGGGTGTGAGTACATGCAGACTTTGTAGGGCCATTTATGGGCTTCATGTTTTTAATTCTCATCGATGCCCATTCAAAATGGATCGACGTGTACCAGATGGCCTCTACTATCTCTCACAAGACCATAGAGAAACTCTGCTAATATGTTAGTGCGCATGATATACCCGAGGTTCTCGTGACAGACAAAACTTGCCAGGAAAACCAGATGGCCCCACCAGCAGCCTCGTTTATCCTTGGGAATGTCGAGGAGACCCTGGGTGTGAGTACATGCAGACCTTGCAGGGCCATTTACCAGCAAGGAGTTCCATACTTTCATGAGTACGAAATGAGTAAGACACATCCTTTCAGCACCCTACTACCAGTCCTCAAATGACCTGGCTGAGTGGGCAGTCCAGACACTTAAAAATGGCATGAAGAAACAAACCAAAGGTTCTGTAGAAACAAAGCTCACACGTTTCCTTTTTAACTATATGACAATGGGAGTAGCCCTGGCGGACCTATTGATGGGCCAACGCCTATGGACTAGATTAGGCCAGCAACAAAACAATAAGCCCCAAAAAACCTATGATGGTCAGAGACCACTTAAAGATTTCAAACTGGGAGATATGGTCAACATGATGGTTCTGGGGACACGGGTTCGAATCCTGCCACGGCAGCTGGTGGAATTTGAATTCTGTAAAAAATATCTGGAATTAAGAATCTACTGATGACCATGAAACCATTGTCAATTATTGGAAAAACCCATCTGGTTCATGAATGTCCTTTAGGGAAGGAAATCTGCCACCCTTACCTATCTGGCCTACTGTGACTCCAGAGTCACAGCAATGTGGTTGACTCTCAACTGCCTTCAGGCAACTAGGGATGGACAATAAATACTGGCCCAGACAGTGATGCCCACGTCCCATGAATGGATAAAAACACATGAGGAACTTCGGCGATGGCTCTTCATGGATCCCAAGAGTTATTCTCGAGACAACAGGACTGGTTTTTTTATCAGGTAAAAACCAGGGAGAAGATTTTAAAGAAGAACATACATCACCTCCAGTACAGGGAACCCTCGGCAGAGACAACTGTTTCCATGGACATGTCATTGCCAGCATTCTTCATACATGTTTCAACAGGAAAATCAGTCCTCTAAAAACGCAAGAGCCAGTCACCTGGACGATGAAGATTCTGGCTCGGACATGGAGAAAGAGACAGCAGACACCTAGTCAGAGGTCGGCACTGAGGACAAGCCCCCTGTAGTGGCTCTTCGGTGCTCTTCGCGAAAGAGGCATTAACCCAGCTGTTACACACCCCTCAGCCAGACCCTTCAAGTGATAGAGATGAGGCCACGGGCAAAGTGACAGAAAAGGCCCCGTCATTTTGGGATCAAGGAGGAAACCTCAAACCCAAGCGGAGTGGGGTAGGTATCATAGAAATCATAGAAACCCGACAGTACAGAAAGAGGCCATTCGGCCCATCGAGTCTGCACCGACCACAATCCCACCCAGGCCCTACCCCCATATCCCTACATATTTTACCCACTAATCCCTCTAATCTACGCAGCCCAGGACACTAAGGGGCAAATTTAGCATGGCCAATCAACCTAACTCACACATCTTTGGACTGTGGGAGGAAACCGGAGCACCCGGAGGAAACCCACGCTGACACGAGGAGAATGTGCAAACTCCACACAGACAGTGACCCAAGCCAGGAATCGAACCCAGGTCCCTGGAGCTGTGAAGCAGCAGTTCTAACCACTGGGCTACCGTGCCGCCCATGTGTGTGATAACCCCACGATGTCTATTGGAAATCTCTGATTGGTCTCCCTGTGGGGCTCGTTAAGTAGCTCCCCTGGTAACAGGTAGTGGCCTGCCCAGCTGCAACACATTGCTTGTGCCTTTTATAAAGTAGGCGCAGGACTGGACCTGCTGAACGGTAGTCCCAGGAAGGGACTAGTATGTGTACATCACGGTGGTGGTTTTACTTTGTATTCTGTAATAAACTATGTTCCTTTCCAGTCGGGTTTCCTGAGTCATTACAGCTATCCAAAGTGTACTGAGTGGTAAATACTCACTTTGCTGCCCTTTTGTCCGGTAGATCCGGGTCTTCCCGGTGTCCCAGCTGCACCCTGCAAAGAAACACAGCATTAGGAGCACTCTGTACACAGGACAGGGTCCGACTCTGGAGCTGTTTTGAAGGTGCAGGGAGGCTATTGCACGGCTAAGGGCCCTGGCTCATTTCACTGACAGCAGAGTGGGTAATGGAAGGTTGCTGCCTGTGGATAGAACATAGAACATAGAACATTACAGCGCAGAACAGGCCCTTCGGCCCACGATGTTGCACCGACCAGTTAAAAAAAAAAACTGTGACCCTCCAACCTAAACCAATTTCTTTTCGTCCATGAACCTATCTACGGATCTCTTAAACGCCCCCAAACTAGGCGCATTTACTACTGATGCTGGCAGGGCATTCCAATCCCTCACCACCCTCTGGGTAAAGAACCTACCCCTGACATCGGTTCTATAACTACCCCCCCTCAATTTAAAGCCATGCCCCCTCGTGCTGGATTTCTCCATCAGAGGAAAAAGGCTATCACTATCCACCCTATCTAAACCTCTAATCATCTTATATGTTTCAATAAGATCCCCTCTTAGCCGCCGCCTTTCCAGCGAAAACAATCCCAAATCCCTCAGCCTCTCCTCATAGGATCTCCCCTCCATACCAGGCAACATCCTGGTAAACCTCCTCTGCACCCTCTCCAAAGCCTCCACATCCTTCCTGTAATGTGGGGACCAGAACTGCACACAGTACTCCAAGTGCGGCCGCACCAGAGTTGTGTACAGTTGCAACATAACGCTACGACTCCTAAATTCAATCCCCCTACCAATAAACGCCAAGACACCATATGCCTTCTTAACAACCTTATCTACTTGATTCCCAACTTTCAGGGATCTATGCACACATACACCTAGATCCCTCTGCTCCTCCACACTATTCAAAGTCCTCCCGTTAGCCCTATACTCAACACATCTGTTATTCCTACCAAAGTGAATTACCTCACACTTCTCCGCATTAAACTCCATCCGCCACCTCTCGGCCCAACTTTGCAACCTGTCTAAGTCTTCCTGCAAACTACGACACCCTTCCTCACTGTCTACCACACCACCGACTTTGGTGTCATCAGCAAATTTGCTAATCCACCCAACTATACCCTCATCCAGATCATTAATAAATATTACAAACAGCAGTGGCCCCAAAACAGATCCCTGAGGTACACCACTTGTAACCGCACTCCATGATGAATATTTACTATCAACCACCACCCTCTGTTTCCTATCCGCTAGCCAATTCCTGATCCAATTTCCTAGATCACCCCCAATCCCATACATCTGCATTTTCTGCAGAAGCCTACCATGGTGAACCTTATCAAACGCCTTACTAAAATCCATATATACCACGTCCACTGCCTTGCCCCCATCCACCTCCTTGGTCACTTTCTCAAAAAACTCAATAAGGATGGTGCAGGTGTCTGTTGGTTCAGGCCTGTCACCCACTCACCCATTGGCAATTCCTCACCAACCGCATAACATAGCCTGAGATCATCCACTTCAAAACCAAAATATTCAAATTACAATCACAAAGAAATAATCAAACCAGTTTTTGCCCTGAGCATGTTACATAGTGTCCCCATCAAACACTCCCAGGACAGGTACAGCACGGGATTAGATACAGAGTAAAGCTCCCTCTACACTGTCCCCATCAAACACTCCCAGGACAGGTACAGCACGGGGTTAGATACAGAGTAAAGCTCCCTCTACACTGTCCCCATCAAACACTCCCAGGACAGGTACAGCACGGGGTTAGATACAGAGTAAAGCTCCCTCTACACTGTCCCCATCAAACACTCCCAGGACAGGTACAGCACGGGGTTAGATACAGAGTAAAGCTCCCTCTACAATGTCCCCCACCAAACACTCCCAGGACAGGTACAGCACGGGGTTAGATACAGAGTAAAGCTCTCTCTACACTGTCCCCATCAAACACTCCCAGGACAGGTACAGCACGGGGTTAGATACAGAGTAAAGCTCCCTCTACAATGTCCCCCACCAAACACTCCCAGGACAGGTACAGCACGGGGTTAGATACAGAGTAAAGCTCTCTCTACACTGTCCCCATCAAACACTCCCAGGACAGGTACAGCACGGGGTTAGATACAGAGTAAAGCTCCCTCTACAATGTCCCCCACCAAACACTCCCAGGACAGGTACAACACGGGGTTAGATACAGAGTAAAGCTCTCTCTACACTGTCCCCATCAAACACTCCCAGGACAGGTACAGCACGGGGTTAGATACAGAGTAAAGCTCCCTCTACAATGTCCCCCACCAAACACTCCCAGGACAGGTACAGCACGGGGTTAGATACAGAGTAAAGCTCTCTCTACACTGTCCCCATCAAACACTCCCAGTACAGGGAAACTGGAGTTATTCCACGGACAAGTGATTTATTTCAATCTGGTTGCAGTAACAGTGCCAACGCTCCCGGAAAGCCTGTGGTCTGCAGGTAGAAGAAATCATAGAAACCCTACAGTGCAGAAGGAGGCCATTCGGCCCATCGAGTCTGCACCGACCACAATCCCACCCAGGCCCTACCCCCACATATTTACCCGCTAATCCCTCTAACCTACGCATCTCAGGACTCTAAGGGGCAATTTTTAACCTGGCCAATCAACCTAACCCGCACATCTTTGGACTGTGGGAGGAAACCGGAGCACCCGGAGGAAACCCACGCAGACACGAGGAGAATGTGCAAACTCCACACAGACAGTGACCCGAGCCGGGAATCGAACCCGGGACCCTGGAGCTGTGAAGCAGCAGTGCTAACCACTGTGCTACCGTGCCGCCCTAGTGAACACTAATCTCCAGGACTGTGCTGCTAGCACAGAACACAGGAGAGGAATTACTGAGGCATCGAAAAGAAATGTGTGTTGCTCTTCATGTTGACTGAACTCTATTATTACCATTTTATTACCATGAGGTATAAACATACTGAAGTTGGAAAATAAGCTGTTTGATTGGTTTGGCCAGTTGGCTGTTGGATGAAAGCTGCTCAGTGAGAATGGGGAACCTACAAGGAACATTGTGAAATGTGAGTGGTCACTCCAAACTCCGGGGCAAATGATTCCAAAGGACACCATCCCCCTCTGCTGGCTGCTGTTTGGTATTACAGATTTATTTGCAACACACTTGGCAACACAATGCAGCCACTGCTGGAACACAGGAGCAGGGGATGGGCCTTCAGCACCTCCACCCAGTTTGTCATTCAGTGAGAGCTTGCTACCAACATAAGTCTCAGCTACGACTCTCACCAACTTTTACAGATGCATCATAGAAAAGATGTGCGGGTTAGGTTGATTGGCCCTGCTAAAATTGCCCCTTAGTGTCCTGGGATGCGTAGATTAGAGGGATTAGTGGGTAAAATATGTAGGGATATGGGAGTAGGGCCTGGGTGGGATTGTGGTCGGTGCAGACTCGATGGGTCGAATGGCCTCTTTCTGTCCTGTAGGGATTCTGTGATTCTATGATTCTAAAGCATCCTTTCTGGTTGTATCACAGCTTGGTATGGCTCCTGCTCTGCCCAAGACCGCAAGAAACTACAAAAGGTCGTGAATGTAGCCCAATCCATCACGCAAACCAGCCTCCCATCCACTGATTCTGTCTACATTTCCCGCTGCCTCGGCAAAGCAGCCGGCATAATTAAGGACCCCACACATCCCGGACATTCTCTCCTCCACCTTCTTCTGTCGGGAAAAAGATACAAAAGCCTGAGGTCACGTACCAACTGACTCAAGAACAGCTTCTTCCCTGCTGCTGTCAGACTTTTGAATGGACCTACCTTGCATTAAGTTGATCTTTCTCTACACGCCAGCTATGACTGTAACAGTACATTCTGCACTCTCTCGTTTCCTTCTCTATGAACAGTATGCTTTGTCTGTATAGCGTGCGAGAAACAATACTTTTCACTGTATGCTAATACATGTGACAATAATAAATCAAATCAAATCAAATCAAAGTCTGCAACAAACTCCATAGAGCCACCTTTCTCCCAAATCCATTAATAGCTTTCCGATAACAAAAATTAATCAATCTGAGTTTTTAAATTAACAATTGATCTGCCATCAGTTGCCATTTGTGGAAGAGAGTCCCAAACATCTACACCCCTTTGTACATAGAAATAGTTTATAATTTCACTCCTAAGAGGTCTGGCTTTAATTTTTCACACTGTGCCACATGACTGCCTGTGTGGAGTCTGCATGTTCTCCCCGTATCTCCATGGGTTTTCTCTGGGTGCTCCGGTTTCCTCCCACACTTCAAAGATGTGGATTGGCCATGCTAAATTGCCCCTTAGTATCACGGGGATTAACTAGGGTAAATACTTCGAGTTGTGGGGATTGTGTTGGTGCAGACTCGATGGGCCAAATGGCCTCCTTCTGCACGGTCGGATTCTGTTCTACCCTTTTTAAATCCAAAATGGATGACCCCACATTTGCCGACATTGAAACCCATTTTCTGCACCTTTGCCCATTCACTGAAACTATCAAATCTCTTAATACTTTCAGGTTTCTGTGTCTGGAACTTACAAGTGCCTAGATTTTGGAATGGTTCCATCAGATTGGAAAATAGGGAACGTAGCTCCTCTATGCAAGAAAGGAGGGAAAATGTTCAAATCTGCTATCAAGGAGCGTTTAATGTTGCACCTTGAACATCCCAATGCAATCAGGCAGAGTCAACATGGTTTCGTGAAAGGGAAATGATGTTTGACTAATTTTTTTGGAAGAGTTTGTTGAGGAAATGGCCAGTAACATGGATAAAGGGGAACCTGTGAATGTGCTGGATTTACAGAAGGCAGTCTGCTAGGTGGCACATCAAAGATCAGGACACAAATTAAGAGCTCATGGTGTAGGGGGATCACATATTAGCCTGGATAGAGGATTGGTCAGCTAACAGGAAGCAGAGAGTCGGTATAAAACAATCAGATGGCATTTGGCAAGATGCAATGAGTGGAGTGTCACAGGAATCAGTGCTGGACCTCAACTACTTCCAACTTATATCAATGATTTGGATGACAGAGCTGAACGTCTAGGTGGCAACTTTGATGAGGACACAAAGATAGGTAGAAATATAAGTTGTTAAGAGGTGTGTGTGAGATCAAAAAATTGACAGATGGAGTGTAATGTGGAAAAATGTGAACTTGTTCACTTTTACAGGTCGAATTATTGAAATGGAGAGAGATTGCAGATCTGAGTTACAGAGGGATCTGGGTGTCCTTGTACATGAATCACAAAAAGGTAGCGTGCAGATACAGCAGGTGATGAAGAAGGTATGATTTATTGGAAGGGGGATGGTGTATGAAAACAGGGACATTCTGCTGCAGTTGTGCAGGGTGTTGGTGAGATCACACCTGGGACATCGTGCACAGTTTTGGTCTCCTTGTTGAAGAATGGATATAATTACAACGGAAGCAGAGAAAGTTTACTCAACTGATTGCTGAGATGGGGGCGAGTTAGCTTATGGGGAATGATTACATAGAAGCATAGAAAATAGGAGCAGAAGGAGGCTATTCGACCCTTCAAGCCTGCTCTGCCATTCATTATCATGGCTGATCATCCAACTCAGTAGCCTGATCCTGCCTTCCCCCCATATCCTTTGATCCCTTTGCCCTTAGAGCTATTTCTAACTGCTTCTTGAAAACAGACAATGTTTTTGCCTTAACTACTTTGTGTGGTAGTGAATTCCACACACTGACCACTCACTGGGTGAAAACATTCTTCCTCATCTCCTCACCTCTGTCCTAAACAGTCTACCCTGTACCCTCAGAATGTGACCCCTGGTTCTGGACTCCCCCGCCATCGGGAACATCCTTCCTGCATCTACCCTATCTAGCCCTGTTTTGAATTTAATAGGTTTCTATGACATCCCCACTCATTCTTCTGAACCCCAGTGAATATAATCCTAACTGACTCAATGTCTCCTCATATGTCAGCCCCACCATCCCAGGAATCAGTCTGGTAAGCTTTCTTCGCACTCACTCATAGCGAGAACATCCTTCCTCAGATAAGGAGATCAAAACTCCACACAATATTCCAGGTGTGGCCTCACCAAGGCCCTGTATAATTGCAACAACACATCCCTGCTCCTGTATTCGAATCCTCTCGCTAGGAAGGCCAAAATACCATTTGCCTTCCTCACCGCCTTTTGCACCTGCATACTTACCTTCAGCGACTCATGTACGAGGACACCCAGGTCTCCATAGAATCATAGAATCCCTACAATACAGGAAGAGGCCATTTGGCCCATCGAATCTGCACTGACTCTCCGAAAGAACATTCTACCGAGGCCTATTCCACCGCCCTATTCCTGCACGTATTTATCGTGGCCAATCCACCTAACCTGCACAGTGGTTGGCACTGCTGCCTCACAGCGCCAGGAACCCAGGTTCAATTCCGGCCTCAGGTCACCATTGGTATGGAGTTTGCACTTTCTCCCCTTGTCAGGGTGGGTTTCCTCCAGCTGCTCCGGTTTCCTCCCACAGTCCAAAGATGTGCAGGTTAGGTGGATTGGCCGTGCTAAATTGACCCTAGTGTCAGGGGATTAGCAGGGTAAATGTGCGGGGTTACGGGAATAAGGCCTGGGTGGGATTGTGGTCGGTACAGGCTCGATGGGCCGAATGGCCTCCTTCTGCACTTTAGGGATTCTATGATTCTATGAAACCGGAGCACCGGAGGAAACCCACGCAGACACGGGGAGAACATGCAAACTCCACACAGGCAGTCACTCAAGGCCGGAATCGAAGCTGACACTGTGAGACAGCAGTGCTAGCCATTGTGCCACCGTGCCACCCTCAACATCTTGTTGCACATTCCCCTCTCTCAGTCTGTAGCCATTGGACAGGCTGGGCCTGTACCCACTGAGGAATGAGAAGTGATCTTATTGAAACATAAGATCCTGAGGGGACTGGACAGAATCAATGCTGAAAAGACTTGTGGGAGAAACAGGAACAAGGGGACACAGTTTAAAAATTAGAGACCTTCCATTTATGATAGAGATGATAAGAAATTCTTTCTCGCAGAGTCATAGTCATAGAGGTTTACAGCATGGAAACAGGCCCTTCGGCCTAACCTGTCAATGCCACCCTGTTTTTTAAAACTCCGAAGCTAGTCCCAATTGCCCGCATTTGGCCCATATCCCTCTGTACCCATCTTACCCATGTAACTCTCTAAACGCTTTTTAAAAGACAAAATTGTACCCGCCTCTACTACCACCTCTGGCAGCTTGTTCCAGACACTCACCACCCTCTGTGTGAAAAAATTGCCCCTCTGGACACTTTTGTATCTCTCCCCTCTCACCTTAAACCTATGCCCTCTAGTTTTAGACTCCCCTACCTTTGGGAAAAGATATTGACCATCCAGCTGATCTGCGCCCCTCATTATTTTATAGACCTCTATAAGATCACCCCTCAGCGTTCTACGCTCCAGAGAAAAAAGAGGGTCATGAATCTTTGGAGCTCTCTTCCAGAGAGAGCTGGTGATTTCTTTTAATGTGGAGATGCCGGCGTTGGACTGGGGTAAACACAGTAAGAAGTTTAACAACACCAGGTTAAAGTCCAACAGGTTTATTTGGTAGCAAAAGACACTTTTGCTACCAAATAAACCTGTTGGACTTTAACCTGGTGTTGTTAAACTTCTTACTGGATTTCTTTTAAGGCAGATAGATAAATTCTTGACTAACAAAGGAGTCAAAGGATGTCGGGGAGGCAGGATGGTGAGTTGGGGCCACAATCGATCATTCATGATCTTATTGTATGGCAGAGCAGGCTTGATGGGCCAAATGGCCTATTCCTATTTCATATGTTCGTATGTAAAATGTCGCCTCTCTTTGGTCATCAGTAAAGTTGGCGCTGTGGCTTCATCTCTGTTTATCGAAGTTGTGAAAAAACATCGTCAGTTACTGAGAACTAAACACAGGTTCTGACGGGACACCATGTGTCACATCTTGCCAATGATAATACCTCCCCATTATCCCAACTTTCTGACTCCTGCCATTCAACCAATTATCTAATTAGGTCAATAATTTGTCCTCAATTCCCTGAGTTTCAACTTTAGCGAACAATCTTGCTCGAGGGACTTTATCAATTGCCTTATGAAAATCTAAATAAATAATATCCATAGACATTCCCCTGCTAACCACTTCCATCACCTTTTCAACAATGTTGCCTCAGATTCACTAGACCTGCCCTTCACACATCCTCACTCTCTCTCTGATCTGCTGAAACATTTCAAGGCGTTTAGTCATTCTACCATTGATTATAGACCGCCACCATTTCCTGACAACAGATATTAGGCTAATGAGACTATAATTCTCTGGTTTCCCTCACTCATTGGTTTTGAATAGTCACACGTGCAACTTTCCAATCTATGATTTGCTCCCTAATTCAGAGATCTCTGGGAGATTATAGTTACAACATTGACACTGTTCTCACCCACTTCCATTAAACCCTGGGATAGAATTCATCTGATCCTGGGACCTGGTTCTCCTTCAGTACCATTATGTCCATTATTACTATTATTTTTAATGTTAATTTGGGGGAGTCCTTGTTCCTGATTCAGTGTTAGTTCCCCTGGAATGTCTGACATGTTGACCTCATTCCCCCACTGCAAATACTGATTAAAGTCATTATTCACCATGTCTGCATTTTCTTATTTTAATTGTCACGAGTGATAGGAGATTCGATTGTCAGGGCGACAGATGGTGTTTCTGTGGCCCCAGATGTGAATCCAGGATGGTGTGGGACCTCCCTGTTGCCAAGGTCAAAGTTATCGGTACCCAGATACCCAGCACTCTGAGGGAGGAGAGTGAACAATTGGCAGCCACGGTCCATGTTGGTCCAAACAGCATAGGTAGAAAGAGGGATGTGGTCTTGCAGTCTGAATTTAGGTAGCAGGACTTCCAAAGTAATCACCAGATTACACCCAATTCCATGTGCAAGTTAGTACAGGAACAGGAGGATTAGAGCAGGTGAATGTGTGGCTGGAGAAATGGTGTAGGAGGGAGGGCTTTAGATTCCTTAGACATTGAGATTGACACTGGAGGAAGGTGGGACTTGTACAGAGTGGAAGGGTTGCAACAGAACAAAGGTGGTACAAATTTCCTTGAGAGGCAATTTGTTGGTGCTCTTGGGAGGGTTTAAGCTAACTTGGCAGGGGTGTGGGAGCCAGGCAGTGCACAGAATACTGGGATAGATAGAGTACTGGAATAGGAAATAGTAAGTTATTATGCAGGATCAGCGTAAAGGAGGGGAGTACTAAAATCCACATTAGGGTTACTGTGCATGTATGAGACTGCGCAGAATGTGCTAAATAATGTTGGTGAGTTACAGGTGCAGACTAATGGATTTCCAGGCTCTCAGCAAAGCCCCATTATGTATTCTTGGCTGACAAACCCAAACATTCATTAGAATATTAAAACACCTCAGTCCCAGGAAAAATATTGCTTGATTGACAGCCCTGGCTCTCTGAGCTATGCACAATGTTTATTTACACAAGATAAAGGTTTCAAGTGCTAGCAGTTTCAACTATTGATATTTTAAAGGTTCTGGATGATTGATTTTTTTATTGGACTGTTGTAAAAATATATATTTTTAAAGAATGTGGAAAGTTGTAACTGAATGACTATATTTTAATAGTTTTGTACACATCCTACTCACTATAGGGATCATTGTTTCTATACAATGTATAATGGATGAATGGGTATGAAAGTGACATAGCTTGGCATGGGTGACATGAGGAGCCATAGGGAGTGCATGGGAGCAATACTTGGTTACTGGGGGGCATCAGGGCGAGAGGGGTGGATATGAGGCATAAGGTGGGATGGATGGGGTGAAGGGGTGAGGTCTAGAGGGCCTTACATTTTTGATTAAATTGTGATGAAGTCTCACATTATCAAGGTGGCCTTTAAACTCTGGACTTAATTCGATCCCTCACCTTGGGGCATCGCCCCTTCAAATTTGTCCCACACTGTGTCTGGGACAGCCTTCCATGGCTCGACACAGGTTTGTGAACATTGAGTGGCCAAGGGAGTAACTTCAAAAATAATGGAAGAATATTACAAGATAGATGGAGGCCATTCAGTCCATCATTTCTGTGCTGGCTCAATTGGACATTCAGCCAATTGGTTCCCTTCTCTGTTCTGTTCCCAAAGTCCTACACTTTCCCCCTCGCTGTATAAAGTCAATACTCACCTCTCTCTGGTTATTTTGCCAATGGCCGTAACTGCGGCTCTCCTGGTTAATGTCTCAATGGCCACTGGAACTGTTTCATTGTGAAGTTGGCATGGTATTAGCTCCGGTAGGACACCTGGTAATGACACAGTGACCCAGGTACCAAGGGGCATGGGGACCACTGGCCAGTCCCATGCTGGATGGTGGGCACGGTGTGTTCGGAGCTGGGTGTAAGTTGCTGTCACACACTGATACTGGAAGACTCAGCACTCTGCACGCAGGGTCAATGCTCCACACTAACACTCACTGGTACAGGTGAGATACCATCCTCCAATGACAAAGTGTCAAAGTGAAGGATCAGCACTCTCCCACATGCCCGGCGGCATCAGAATAGAATCAAATTCCAGCCAATGGGCAAACATTCCAAGGATTTACTCACCGGCTTCCCTGGTTTTCCCATCATGCCATCCTTCCCCTAAAAATAAACAAATAAACAGAGTTATTTTTGCAATGTGCATTAACACTGAATCAGTGAACTCTCTCCATGAAACTCTCCTCACAAAATCTGCCCAGTTGTCATCTCTAACTTCTTAAAAGCTCTTTCACGGGATGTGGGCGTCACTGACAAGCTCAGAATTTGTTGCCCATTCCTAATTGCCCTTGAACTGAGTTGCCTGCTGGGCTGTTTCTGAGGGCAGTTAAGAGTCTGACAGACCAGGGAAGGATGGCACATTTCCTTCCTGTTTTACAACACTTGGTGATCGTAGTCTAGGATTCGATTCCAGAGTTTCTTCACTGAATTTAAATTCCACCAGCTGCCTTGCTGGGATTTGAACCTGTCTCCCCAGAACCCAGTGACATTAACATTACACCAACCTCACTCGCACCATCTCCTGACTGAGGGAGGATAGACAGAAAGACAGAGAGAGAGAGAGAGACAGACAGACAGAGGGAGAGAGAGAAAGAGACACAGAGAGAGAGAGAGAAAGGGAGAGAGAGAGAGTGACAGAGAGGGAGAGACAGAGAGAGAGAGAGACAGAGAGAGAGAGAGAGAGAGAGAGAGACAGAGAGAGAGAGAGAGACAGAGAGAGAGAAAGGGAGAGAGGGAATGACAGAGAGGGAGAGACAGACAGAGAGAGACAGAGAGAGAGAGAGAGACAGAGAGAGAGAGAGAAAGAGAGAGAGAGACAGAGAGAGAAACAGAGAGAGAGAGAGAGTTGAAGGAAAGACCAAGAAAGAGAGGAACAGAGACAGAAAGTTCGAGGGGACTGAAAGAAGCAAAGTGAAAGAGAGATGGAGGAAAGACACACAGGGCAGAACCTTTCCAGCTCCACTCAGGCAGGTTTGGAGGACAGGACAGGGAGGAACCTTGCATACCACACCACACCCCAATGCGTGACAACATCTGAGTGATCATGTTGGAGGCAGAGACTACCTGCCCGGCAATGATGGGCAACCAATTAATGCTCTGAATGGCCCAAGCGGGGGAAAGCTGGTGGCATTGGTGGACTTCCCTGATAGGACCTGTCCTTAGCTGGGGCCTGACATGGAGGCTGCCCCGGGCAGCAGGACAGAGAACCATTAACATCGCCTCACTGCAGCCTGGAGCTCGCTGAGAGATGGCCACAGCTACTGCGGTTTCTCTTCCTCCTCCCAGACCGTTACCTCTGACCCTTCTTAATCTCCTCCGATCCCCCTCTCCATCCTCTCCATCACATCCTCAGTGACATCATTCTAAAACAGGGTGTTTTTTCACATATATGCTGATGTCATCGCACCCCAACTCACCAGCACCCCCCCTCCCCCGCCCCCCCCCCCCCCCTCTCTCTCCATCCACAATCTTCCCCAGCTGTCAGGCTGCTGATCTCTCACACAGTGCGGGAGCAGCGATCTCTTCCAGCTAAATGCTGGGAAAACTGAAGCCATTGTGTCCAGTCACTCCCCCAGCTTCACACCAATCCTGCTCCTGGATAAAGCAGACGGCTCGTGACCTTCGAGTCCCATTTAACCCGGGTGGGGGGAGGGTGAGTTTCCATCCCACCCCCTTTCCATCTTCCAGATCGTCTGATTCCACCTCAGGAATACTTCCGGTTTCTGCCCCGCTTTCAGTTTGTCTACTGTGGAAGCATCGCCCATGTCTTTCTCACCCTGCCATACCGATCCGAGCTCGGGCTGCATCCTGTTTACACATTACCGCACTACTCACTAACCCACATTGGCAACACCTCCACTTTAAATTTCCCACATATAAACGTATTAATTAGAAGCCCAGAGCAGGCCATTCGGCCCATTCAGCCTGCTCTGCCATTTAACAAGATCAAGACTGATCTGCCTGTAACTTCCTGCTCACCCCCGGTGACCTTTCACCCCCTTGTTTACCCAGAATCCACCTCCCTCTGCCTCAAGAACATTCAATGATTCTGCTTCTCGTGTCTTTCTGATGCTCCTTCAAACCAGCTCTTTGACAAAGCTTTGGCCATTCGATCTAACATCTGCTGATCTGGTTTGGTGTCATCCATGAATTGACAGCATTTCTGTACACCATTTCAGGACACCTGACTGTGATGATGGTGGTGCTATATAAATGCAGGCTGTTGACTCACCGGCAGTCCAGGCACTCCTGTCCCTGGGGGTCCCACCTGGCCCTGTTCGATGGAAAGGGAACAATTGTTAATCAGATGATTCTGCAGCAAGCAGGAGGGGTCACTCAGCTCCAGTACAGAGACCACTAACTTACCTTTTCACCCTTCGAACCCGGAGACCCCGTTAATCCCTGTAGTCCTGGTTGACCCTGGATCAATCCAACATCAGCGAGTTACTAAAACATCAAGCTTGTTAACACAGACATAACCTTTCTTTATATTTAATTTGCTTTTTCCTGAAGACACCAGTGTTTGTTGGGGTCCATTCCCAAAGGTTCTGACGTCTCCTCCCCGTCCCTCCAATCCTCACCTAAGACACCATCCCTCAGGGTCGTGAGCCAGACAGACACACACACACTGAGCGGCACACACAAATCAGGAGTGTGATGGAATATTCTCCACTAGCCTGGAGTGCGGCTCCAACAACACTGAACCCAATACCATTCAGAACAAAGCACCCGCTTGATTGGCACCCCATCCACCACCTTAAACATTTACCCCCTTCACCCACCGACACACAGTAGCAGCATTGTGTACCATCTGCAAGATGCTCTGCACAATTTGCCAAGGTTCCATCAACAGCACCTTCCAAACCTACAACCTCTACCATCTAGAAGGACAAGAGCAGCAGACACTCGGGAACACCAACCACCAGCTGGATGTTCCCCTCCAAGTCACTCACCATCCTGACTTGAAAATATAATCGCTGTTCCTTCACTGTCACTGGGACAAAATCTTGGAACTATCTCCCTGACAGCACCGTTGATGTATTTATACCACGGAGTGCAGCGGTTCAAGAAGGCAGCTCACCATCACCTTCTCAATGGCAATTAGGAATGGGCAACAAACGTTGGTCTTGCCAGAATTCCATGAATGATGAAATTTAAAAACCCCCACAGACACACACAGACACAGACACACACAGACACAGACACACACAGACACACACAGACACAGACACACACAGACACACACAGACACAGACACACACAGACACAGACACACACAGACACACACAGACACACACAGACACAGACACACACAGACACAGACACACACAGACACACACAGACACAGACACACACAGACACAGACACACACAGACACACACAGACACACACAGACACAGACACACACAGACACAGACACACACAGACACACACAGACACAGACACACACAGACACAGACACACACAGACACAGACACAGACACACACAGACACACACAGACACATAGGAGCAAAGGTGAGACCCCGGCTTTCACTGGGACCGGTTGGCAGGCCCAGCAAGCGGGGTGAGGGGAGTGCCTGGGTGCAGGAAGAACTTGGCGTGGGCCTCTGCTGTGACAAGTTGCCTGTAAGGGAAGCCGGCATCCATAAACTGTGAAGGTTACCGGGTTGCACATTCAGTGTGGGCCTCTCCCACCATGGTGACAATCCCAATCATTATCCACTTCAGCACCTCATCTGGCCCACAGGCCTCCCACCACCCCTCCCACTGCTGTTGACATGGCAAGGGATAGGGGCGGGCAGGAAGGTGCCCATGGCATGGTGCCCAATTCTACAATCCACCCCCACTCACAGACAAATGCACACATACGCACACGCACACAGACACAAATACATACCAATGTTTATACACAGATGCATACACAGAGACGTACGTACACATAAGTACAGACACACATGCACACACTGACACACACGCTGACACAGATAGACACGCAGACAGACAGACACGCAGACAGACACAGATATACACAGGCACAGATACATACGCACGCACACACATAGGTACAAACGCACACGCAGTCACACGCGCACGCAGACACACACGCACGCAGTCACACGTGCACGCAGACACACTCGCACGCAGTCACACGCGCACGCAGACACACGCGCACGCAGTCACACGCGCACGCAGACACGCGCACGCAGTCACACGCGCACGCAGACACACACGCACGCAGACACACACGCACGCAGACACATGCGCACGCAGTCACATGCGCACGCAGACACACACGGACGCAGACACACACGCACGCAGACACACGCGCACGCAGTCACACACGCACGCAGACACACACGCACGCAGTCACACGCGCACGCAGACACACTCGCACGCAGTCACACGCGCACGCAGACACACGCGCACGCAGTCACACGCGCACGCAGACACGCGCACGCAGTCACACGCGCACGCAGACACGCGCACGCAGTCACACGCGCACGCAGACACACACGCACGCAGACACACACGCACGCAGACACACACGCACGCAGACACACGCGCACGCAGTCACACACGCACGCAGACACACACGCACGCAGTCACACGCGCACGCAGACACACTCGCACGCAGTCACACGCGCACGCAGACACACGCGCACGCAGTCACACGCGCACGCAGACACGCGCATGCAGTCACACGCGCACGCAGACACACACGCACGCAGACACACACGCACGCAGACACACACGCACGCAGACACACGTGCACGCAGTCACACACGCATGCAGACACACACACATGCAGTCACACACGCATGCAGTCACACACGCACGCAGTCACACGCACGCAGTCACACGCGCACGCAGTTACACGCACGCAGTCACACGCGCACGCAGACACAGACGCACGCAGTCACACGCACGCAGTCACACGCGCACGCAGACACACACGGACGCAGACACACACGCACGCAGACACACGCGCACGCAGTCACACACGCACGCAGACACACACGCACGCAGTCACACGCGCACGCAGACACAGACGCACGCAGACACATGCATGCAGACACACGCACGCAGACACACGCACGCAGACACACGCACGCAGACACACAACAGCTTGTCAAGTCATGGGCATTAACAATCCCGCTGGTGGTGTCACTGTTTGTTGGGTCGAATCACTGCACTAACGTTACTTTATCTTTGGTTCTGAGACTTTGCTTCTCCCTGCTCTCTGCCCTTAGATTCACAAACCATCCTGTGGCCCATTGCCATCAGCTCAGCTCCCACAGGACAGCACTGAGGGAGACATCGAGAGATACTGGGAGTGAGACTAGGACATCGTCCAATTAACTGAAAGAACAATGTCACTGACATCGTCCTGATGGAGAAAACCCGGAAGAAACATCAGTTACAGGAAGATATGGATTAAACAGAGTGAGAGATCATAGACTGAGAGAGAAACAGAGACTGAATGTTTGGATATAGAGATAGAGACAGACTGGTATCAGTTACAACATGTATTTTAAATAGATCTTGCCCCAAGTGGCTTCGACAGAGCAATCCTCTCTCTAGTTTCAATGACTTGGTCTCACATGTTTTCCCGGTTCTCCGGTCCCAGGTGGTCCAGGGTCTCCCTGCGGGCCCGGTTTCCCCGGAAGTCCAATCACGTCTTTGAAGTCTTCTGGAATAGTGGGACAAACCTCACACTGATCCCCCTGCACAACACAGTGAGACATCAGTACACACTGTTCATCAAATAAAACTGGCTATCGTCACAGCTCAGAGGAACAGCGGAGCTTTCAGAGAGCAGATCAATGAAAGATGGAGCAGCAATTGGAAAGAATTGTTTGGATTGAAAGCACAATATTACAAGTCAATGGCAGTAATTGGAATGATGTTGGAAAGCTACACAATATTGTGCAGTGAGGAGTGTCAAATGCTCAACATTAAGTGGTCAAATGGCCAGACCCGAGTCAATATCCATTCAACACCATTGTAGGAACACCTTCGCCACATGGACTGCTATTGGAGCTTGCCCATCACCACCTTTCCAAGACAACTAGGGTTGGGCAATAAATTCCAGCGCTTGCCACGTTCTGAGAAGGAGCGAGGTTATTACTGAACGCTCTCTAACAGAGCCCGAGTAGAAGTGAGATTCAAAGTCGTGTCCAATCTCCACAGCTGGAAGTGGCTGAACACATGGCCATTGTATCAATAGGGTTTTCCTTCTACAAAAGAGGCACATGCAGCTGGAGGCTGAGGACAGAAACCTCGAGGGCCTCACTGCTGAACCATTTCACAAAGCCGCTAGAAGCTATTATCTTTGAGGTGGGGTGGTGGGGGGGGGGGGGGGGGGGGGTTTGGCAGGAGTCTCCCACTTGCTCCACTTTCAGCCGAGTTTCTCTACTGAACCAGTAGTGGCTGCCAAGACCGGCACTGGGATGAGATTCACTGGATGAGGCAAGGCCTCGCTCAACCACCTGATTGCGGGAACACCCGAGTTTACAACTCCGAAAGCCAGCTGGTGAAGGAAAAAACTGGAGCCTTGTCTTTGGAGACTTTTATTTACAGAGGTAGACATTGTACACCTTTCAATCGACAACCTAACTTTCAGCCACAGGTGAGTCCTCATTTAATACCCAGCACCTGAATACAATTAAACTTCAATTAATATACAAATAACACCAAAGGTACTCCACCCCTTTTACAACAATAGTGACACCGTGGTTAGCACTGCAGCCTCACAGTGCCAGAGACCCAGGTTCAATTCCCGGCTCGGGTCACTCTCTGTGCCGAGTCTGCACATTCTCCCCATGTGCATGGGCTTCCTCCGGATGCTCCGGGTTCCTCCCACAGTCCGAAAGACGTACTGATTAGGTGCTAAATTCTCCCTCATTGTACCCGAACAGATGCTGGAGTGTGGTGACTAGGGGATTTACATATTAACTAAATTGCAGTGCTAGTGTAAGCCTACTTGTGACATTAATAAATCAATAAACTTGAAAAAAACTTTAAAGTATGGATAGAGAATCAAAAAAGATCCATTTATGCCTACTCTCTGTTTCCTTTTAGTTAGAGTTGGCAGGATGTAACCAATGGATCGCCAAAGGGGTCAGTGCTGGGGCTCAACTATTTACAATCTACATCATTGACTTCAGGCAGGGGCATTGGACAGATACATGGCTAGGAAAGGCTTAGAGGGATATGGGCTAAATGCAGGCAAATGGGATTAGCTTAGATGGGCAGTTTGGTTGGCATGGACCAGTTTGGGCCGAATGGCTTGTCTCCGTGCCGTAGATTCTATGATTCCATGATTCTGTGACTTGATGAAGAGAGCAAAGGCAAGGTTGCTAAATTTGTAGATGACACAAAGACAGACAGTAAAGTAAATTCTGAAGAGGACCGAAGGAGTCTACAAAGAGATACAGGTGGGTTAAGTGAGTGGGTAAAGTTTGGCAGATGGAATATAATGTGGGAAAATGTGAGGTTGTTCACTTTGGCATGAAGAGTAGAAAAACACTCTATTGTTTAAATGGAGAGAGATTGCAGAACCCGGAGGTACAGAGGGATCTGGGTGTCCTGGTACATGAATCACAAAATGTTAGTATACAGGTACAGCAAGTAATTAGGAAGGCAAGTGAAACACTGATGTTTATTGCAGGAAAATTGAACTCCTAAAAGTGAGGATATTTTGCCACAGTTGTATAGGCCATTGGGAGACCACATACAGAATGCTGTGTACAGTTTTAGTGTCCTTATTTAAGAAATGACCAGATTGCATTAGAAGCAGTTCAGAGAACTGGGTGATAGTTGGGATGAGAGGTTATTATCTAAGGAAAGGTGGGACAGGCTGGCCCTGTACCCATTGGAGTTTAGAAGAATGAGAGGTGATCTTATTGAAAGATATAAGATCCTGAGAGGACTTGTGAAGGTGGGTGCTGTAAGGGTGCTTCGCCTTGTGGGAGAGACTAGAACCAGAGGTCACAGTTTAAAAATAAGGGGTGTCTCCCATTTAAGACAGACAAATGTTGTCTCTCGCTGTTGTGAATGTGTGGAACTCTCTTCCTCGGTGAGTGCTGGAAGTGGGGTCATTGAGTTTTTCTAAGGCTGAGTTGTATGGATTCTTGATTGATAAAGGAGTCAAAGATTATTGGAGACAGGCAGGAATGTGGGGTTGAGGTCACAGTCAGATCAGCCATTGAATGGTGGAGCAGGCTCAAAGTGGCCTCTTCCTGCTCCTAACTGGTATATTTACATGGTCATATGTCCCAGGCATAGTGCAGCCAGATCATGGTCAACCTGTATCTGAGCTACAAATTCCCACCTTTACTCCCGAACCCTCGGTTAAACAACAAAATCAATCTCAGTCCTGAGAACTTCAATTTCCCCTGAGCATCCCCGGCTATCCGGGAGAGAGATTCCAGGTTTCCACAGCATCTTGTGCAGAGGGAAGTGCTCCTGGATTTCAAAGCTGCAAATCCCAGATCTAATTTTATCATGCTCCCTCATTCTCCACTTCCCACCAGAAGAAATAATTCCTAATAAACCTACTGACTCTTTTTAAAAATCAAAATCCGATCATCCTTCTATATTTTATGTTGAAGGGAATACAAGTCTTGCCATCATAATGCCACAGTTTAGCCACAGTTTTATTCAGGTCAATGCACCCTTCCTGCAGTGTGGTGCTCACAACTGAACATTGCAACTCCGAATGAGGCCTAACCAGGGCCTAGTCACCTCTGATTCCACCAGCCTCATAGGCAGGAAGGAGAGATGAATGGTGCAGCACAGGAACAGGCCCTTCAGCCCACTAAGCCTGTGCTGACACGTGATACCTTTCTAAACTAAAGACCTTTTGCCTCTATGCGGTCCATATCCCTCTATTCGCTGCCTATTCATAGATCTGTCAAGATGCTTCTTAACCTATAGAAGGCCTATAGTGTGTTGGCGTTCATTAACAGGGGGTTTGAGTTTAAGAGCCGTGGGGTTATGCTGCAACTGTACAGGACCTTGGTGAGACCACATTTGGAATATTGTGTGCAGTTCTGGTCACCTCACTATAAGAAGGATGTGGAGACACTGGAAAGAGTGCAAAGGAGATTTACCAGGATGCTGCCTGGTTTGGAGGGTAGGTCTTATGAGGAAAGGTTGAAGGAACTTGGGCTTTTCTCTTTGGAGCGGAGGAGGTTGAGAGGAGACTTGATAGAGGTTTATAAGATGATGAAGGGGATAGATAGAGTGAACGTTCAAAGACTATTTCCTCGGGTGAATGGAGTGGTAACTAGGGGGCATAACTATAGGGTTCATGGTGGGAGATATAGGAAGGATGTCCGAGGTAGGTTTTTTACTCAGAGAGTGGTTGGGGTGTGGAATGGACTGCCTGCAGTGATAGTGGAGTCAGACACTTTAGGAACATTTAAGAAGCTATTGGATAGGCACATGGAGTACTTCGGGATGATAGGGAGGAAATAGCTTGATCTTGGTTTCAGACAAAGCTCGGCACAACAACGTGGGCCGAAGGGCCTGTTCTGTGCTGTACTGTTCTATGTTCTATGTTCTAACCGTTGCTACTGGATCTGCTTCTACCACCTCCTCTGGCAGCGCATTCCAGGCACTTACTGCCCTCTGTGTAAAAAACATGTCTCTCACATCTCCTTTAAACTTTCCCCCTTTTACCTTAAACCTATGTCCCCTAATAGTTGACATTTCTACTCTGGGAAAAAGACTCCGGCTAGCCATTCTACCCAAGCCTCTCATAATTTGTCAAACTTCTATCAGATTGCATCGCTACAAACGAAGCATTATTTCTTCACTTTTATACTCCAGCCCACTTCAGAAAAAGCCAACGATAATTTACTGACTCACCTTTTCACCTTTAGATCCATGGCGGCCTCGTACTCCTGGGATCCCAGGGATACCTGGGATTCCTGTTGATCCTGGCTCTCCCGTGTCACCCTTTGGTCCAGGATCACCCTAAATTAACGGGATTACAGAGTGAGCCACGTCGCGTTAGAATGTCAATCCAAACCCCTCACTGCACACTCACCCTGCCACCCAGTGCTAACAGCAACAATCATTTACATTTATTACATGTGAGGCATCGACAATGGCCCAAGGCTCCTTGTGAAAATTAAGTTGTAATTCCAGCTATGGCCAAATATTTAATTCACTTTGTTGTGCAAGATTAAGGCTGCTCACTTCAAATAAAGCAATCAATATAATGAAACTAGAGTTAAAAGCAGTTAAAAACTGCAGATGCTGGTATGAAAAAATTAAGTTACAACAATTGTGGAAATTAGGTTATGACAAACGACTCTGCCAGTAATGGAAAATGATTATTAGCCAAACAAGGCCTTCAGTGGGGCCTGCGCTTGCGTACTCAGGATAAGAAACTAATCTAAATATCTTTTATATGCAATCCGGGTCATAGCTAATGATGTCCTGACAAAACAAGAGGTTGAGGTGAACTTGGGGTCCTATGGCAAGGTTTCAAGGACATTTAATAATTGCTTTAGCCCAAAGAATATAGTAATTGAATGGGAGACGTTCAATGAAGGGAACCAAAGGCCAGGTGGATCTGCTAATTCATTTAGTAATGACTTGTATCAACTGGTCAGTAAATCTGGCTTCAAAGCATGAGTTACTTTGCAACCACATTGAAGACAGCAAGCTCGATCACGTGTACTGGACCACTTGCAAACAAAGGAGGACAGAAGGCCAAACATGTGGCAGGCACGCTGAGCGCAACATCAAAATTGGGGTGTACTTTTTAGATGCACTGAAGATCGGGAGGGATGGGTCCAGTATGAAAGGCCAAAATCGGAGCCTTGTCCACCGAAGAACCTGCCAAAATCACCGAAGAGGTGGCACAGTGGTTAGCACTGCTGCCTCACAGTGCCAGGGACCCGGGTTCGATTCCAGCCTCAGTGACTGTCTGTGTGGAGTTTGCACGTTCTCCCTGTGTCTGTGTGGGTTTCCTCCGGGTGCTCCAGTTTCCTCCCACAGTCCAAAAACGTGTAGGTTCGGTTAATTGGCCATGCTAAATTGACCCTTAGTGTCAGGGGGGACTAGCAGGGTAAAATACATGGGGTTATGGGGACAGGGTGGGATTGTTGTGGGTGCAGGCTCAATGGGCCGAATGGCCTCCTTCTGCACTGTAGGGATTCTATAATTCTATGAAAAATCCTCCCACTGATTTTGAAATTTTCCTCATTTGGCTCTGAAAAGCAACGTTGTCACATAGACTGCCCAGCAGGGGGGGCTGGATGTTTTCTCGGTGCTGAGACTGGGTATTTTAAACAATGCTACAGATCTAAAGTTCAATTGAAAGGAAGAAAGCTGGAATAAGCTTCCAGTCATTTTGAAGTCCAGGAAATTGGAAATACAGAATTTCAACCTGATGATTCCCTGGGAGAAAATTCAAAGACTATTTCCTCGGGTGGATGGAGCTATTACAAGGGGGCATAACTATAGGGTTCATGGTGGGAGATATAGGAAGGATATCAGAGGTAGGTTCTTTACGCAGAGAGTGGTTGGGGTGTGGAATGGACTGCCTGCAGTGATAGTGGAGTCAGACACTTTAGGAACATTTAAGCGGTTATTGGATAGGCACATGGAGCACACTAGGATGATAGGGAGTGGGATAGCTTGATCTTGGTTTCAGATAAAGCTCGGCACAACATCGTGGGCTGAAGGGCCTGTTCTGTGCTGTACTGTTCTATGTTCTATGTTCTAAATCAAAGATCTTGACAAGCGGTCCTGGTTTGTATCCAGGGAGAAGTTTAACAACACCAGGTTAAAGTCCAACAGGTTTATTTGGTAGCAAAAGCCACACAAGCTTTCGTTTCGGTATCTTGTCTGCTTTCTTGCATCTTTGTAATCCAGGGATTAATTGTATCCAGGGATACAGAAGATAATTTAAACAGGGCACCAGGGCTGGGGTAAGGTGTTTTAGTGGAAATTGGACTGGCTTAAGAAAGTAGAAACTCAGCCATCTAAAATGAAGCTACGGGGGCCAGGAGGCCCACGCCTCAAAGTGAAGAATTGGCTCATCACAACCCTTAGGAATGAAGATAAATAAATTAACAAAACTCTTCATATTGTACACAACTAACACATTTTTCTGCTCAGCAAGTCAGTGTTTGAAACTCTGTCTCGGTGCCAAACGTCAACAATGTACACCGCTCGCACACAGCTATCCCGGGAGGATGAGATGCTTAACTCCAAGCTGGATAAAAGCAATAGAGAATGTTCAGAGCTTGCTCATAAATACAAGCTGCGGCTCACACTTGGATCTCACCAGCAAGCCACAGATACTCTCAAATCTTCTCTCAGCAAAAAAAAAGGTCCAAACTACAGGAAGTCTCCAGCTGAAGAGTACTATACGTCCCGGCCCTGAGGTTTATTGATGATGGTGCAATCCTACTTCCTCATGCTGACCCAGCGATCCCAGTGTCTACAGCGGAATGGCCTCACACTGAAGCACGTGTGGAAATGGTATCACTGCCTACAGAGGGTGTAGGGAAGTCTTCCTTTCCTCGTATCTGACAGTGGCTTCCAGGATGTTCTTCATTTTCCTTTTCATCCACCCCGCTCATTCCCCACTCAGATATTGGGTCTCTTGTGTCACAGCAGCAGTAATTGATACAGCTGCAACATTCCTCACAGGAGCTGCGAGTGCTTCATTTTCTCAAGCTGCTGCTTTAACATTTCTCCAGTGTGCCACACAAGACGATCACAGAGAGAACTTCAGCTCAATGTCTTCCCTTTCAGGAGGTTGTGATCATTCGGGTCCCTGGAGCTGTCTCTCTTTAATCAGTTTCGCGTCGATTAGTTTCACAGCAACTTCATTGCAGTGTTAATGTACTTGTGACACTAACAAATAAACTTTAATCTGCCTTTGCAATCAGATTATTGTAAGTGTCACAACCCCGGAGCCAGCTGTGGTGAGAAACTGTTCTCCCACTTCATCAATGTGTTCACCTTCCAAAGACGATGGGTGGGATTTTCCAGCTGCACGCTCCCCAGGACCTGAAATTCTGGCTTGGGCTCAGCAGATCTTCAAACGGTCCGTGGAATTTTCTGTCTCACTCTCTATGATTCCAGCGGCGGGACAGGAAATTTTCCCCCAAGGTAACGGAACACATTTGCCTGACATGTCCCCCAAGAGAGCCGGGAATACTGCTGGGGATTGATGCCTTTGATAAAGGGGGACTGGGGGTGGCAGGATGAAAACTATGAATAGTACATGAGGTCGACAGATGGTGGGAATGCAATGTAACTATCTTAACAAAATACTGTCAGAGGTTTGCAATTGGGGGAGACGCAAAGTAAATGATTTTTCAAATTAGACAATGATGTAGACATGACATCAGGGTCAGTGATTAAGAGGCTCCAAGGCAGCAAGACACAGAACAATCTGTATCCAAAGACCAATGTTCTTACCGTGAGGTCCAACTTGTAAATAGTTCCAAATAAATAGTGCAAATTAAAACTAAATACTGACTATCTCCAAGTTAATCAAGGACTAAGAGGAATCTCATTCAGTCAGACGACAAGGAGTAAAGGACAGCAAGCACAAAACAGCCACAACATTTTCCAATTGGAGACGGGCCTCTGACAGAGCTAGCTCCTATTTCCAGTCTCCAAGTGGAAATATTCTCAACATCTCTGGGGAGAAAGTTCCAGATTTCGAGCACCCTGCGTGTGAAAGGCTCCTTCCTGACATCAGCCCCCATTGGCCTTGCTCTAATATTAATGTCCTGCGGCCTTATTCCAGACTGTCCCACTAAAGGAAGTAGTTTTTCTCTGTCTACCAAACCATTTAATCATCTTGAACACCTCCATAAGATTATGCTGTAATCTTTCATACTCAAAGGAATACAAGCTTACTCAATGCAACCTGCCCTCATAATTTAGCTTTCTTAAAGCCAATATAATTCTGCTCAATCTGTGCTATATTTTCACATATAGGCTGTTGTGAAATTATTTTAAAAATGTAAAATGCTAAGAGTTGTAAATTTCATGGTTCTGTTAAAAAAATGGTTTGTAAAAGAGGTGCAGGTGCAAACTGCAAGTAGACAGAGAGCACAGAGTGAAACACTGTATTGCGAGCCCGGGCAGGGGTGCTGCCAAGACAACAGGTTGTTTTTGAATTTTAACCACTCAGTTTAAGCTAGGCATTTGATTAACAGCAGCCTATCAGATTTGAATTTGATGTTTTGGTAACCTGTAAACCAATCCTATTGTGGGGATATCGCTCTGTCATCAGGGGGTATAAGAGAAAGCTCCCAGGTCCAGAGGGCCAGTCAACCTCTGCCACAGCGAGAGAGGGACATAGCCAATAACTATCTCTGCCAGCATAACAGCCACATTTATGTCTTGAAAGAAAGCCTCATCTCGATAGTGAAGACAGAAAAAATCAGCAAAGAGGACAGAAGATTCCGGAAGACGACAAACCTGATTGAAATTTAAGAGTGACTAAGAATTCTATGTTTTTTGTTAATAAGTGGGAATTGGATTATTTTAAACAGCATTCCATTAGAATTGTGTATTATTCGGTTTGTTTATAGTTTAGTTAACCTGTTTACTGTCAGTTAGATAAATAAAGTGTTACTTGTTGATTTTTTCAGAGAGAGTCTCTGATTTAACCACGAAAAGTTGCAGAAGTGCAGATAATCCCCCTTCTCACGCACAGATTCTGAAGGGAGGTACTTCTCTTTGAGTGGTTGAGTGTTAGTTCTGAGAGAGGAGATCAACTTCCCCTTCATAACATAAACATGCTACTCAAAATCAGGTTATCCAGAGTTCTATACTGTAAAATGCCTACCCCTTGGACCATAAGACATGGGAGCAGAATTAGGCCACTCGGCCCATCGAGTCTGCTCCGCAGGTTACCCCTCGGTAACCCAGCCCGATTCAGATGAAGGCCAACATTTCATTAGCCTTAATTAATTTTTTCTTCCTTTTCTGATTAAAGTTCATTGACCGGATACATTAACTCTGTTTATCTCTGCCTGATCTCCTCCGTAATCCCAGCACTTGTTTTGTTTTTATTTCAGATTTCCAGCATCTACAGTATTTCAAACTATTTTTCTTACTGTTCATTAGCTTTGAATGATTTGTGTACTTAGACTAAAATCTCTCCACCGTTCCTAGTATTTTTTCCATTTCGACAATACTCTGATCCATCTATCATTGCTCTTCACTCGTCCTCTGGCCTGACAGAGATTAACCTTTTCATCCATTGGTGGAAAGGGGACCAGTGTGGAGGGTAATGTGCCGGCGACTAGTTGCTGACATTCAGCCGAGGGGTGGCTAAATCTGACTAGTTCTGAGAGCAATAAAATGGGTTTTGACAGAACATGAAAGAGAGACTAATATAATAGTCACATCAACCCTGGATAAACCAGGGGTAAAGTCATGTTCGTGCATTGGGAGGACAGGCAGCAATAGTGATTTCCCAGTGAATCATTTGGAGTTGTGGACACCTTTCCCACCAAACCAGAGGGCGGTTTCCCACCAAACGTGGGCGGCACGGTGGCACAGTGGTTAGCACTGCTGCTTCACAGCTCCAGGGACCTGGGTTCGAATCCCGGCTTGGGTCACTGTCTGCGTGGGGTTTGCACATTCTCCCCGTGTCTGTGTGGGTTTCCTCCGGGTGCTCCGGTTTCCTCCCACAGTCCGAAGATGTGCGGGTTAGGTTGATTGGCCATGCTAAAATTGCCCCTTAGTGTCCCAGGATGCATAGGTTAGAGGGATTAGTGGGTAAATATGTAGGGATATGTGGATAGGGCCTGGGTGGGATTGTGGTGGGTGCAGACTCGATGGGCCGAATGGCCTCTTTCTGCACTGTAGGATTCTATGATTCAAACAGCTTCTCAATAGTCCGGACTCTATCTATGATCAGAAAGTTCCCATCACACACAACATTCCACAACACAGGATAGCTGACATGCTTCTGAATTTGAGAATTTGATGGTGAAAGAGCATTGTGGAGTTTCTCACCTGCTTGCCAGGCTGAGTTAGGGCTGCCGGATGTCTTCCTGTATAGCTCCCGTTTTCATCCTCTGGGACATGTGTTTGAGGGTGACCAGTCTGAGCAGTCAGGCACTGCCCACATCCATCGCCCTGTGTTGTGAAGAGGAAGATGGCAGCTTCAATTCACGTTACCCCATTTCCAATAACACAGTAACATACCCCCAGCCTGTTCAGAACTCACCCACTGATGATTCAATAGTGGCGGTGTGTGTGTGTTACATTGCGGCTGTGAGATTTCAGCTTCTTGGTGAATGAGTCTACCCCTTTCTTCCTCCTCCAGAACCCGCTCGCTAACTGGGCAATGCTTTGTGGATGCTTCAAGCTGACACCATCCCATCTGCATGTCAATTTCCTTCTACCGCAGAAACACGTGGGCCGGACCTTTTGTGGGCGAGGGTGGGTAGGTTGAGTCAGGAAACTCCCTGGAAAAAGATCCCCCCTCACCATCTTTACACTTTGGGGAGATGGGGGTGGAGGCAGGTTTGAGGCAACAGCAAAGGTGGGCATGGGGCAAGGCTGGCAGGCTGGAATGCCTACCTCCATCCACTGGCATGTCAGCCCAATTTTAATGACAAAATGTTAGGCACTCACCCCTCACTCTCCATCCACTCCACATGCCCCTTCATATCCCCCATGCCCTTTCACTGCTATGCACTATGGACAGGATCAATAGCCACATACTGACAGTGGAAGCCTTGGAATGCTCATAAATAGGTGTAAGTGGTAATAAGACCATAAGAATTAGGAGCAGGAGTGGGCCATCTGGCCCCTCGAGCCTGCTCCGCCATTCAATAAGATCATGGTTGATCTTTTCGTGGACTCAGCTTCACTTACCCGCCCGCTCACCATAACCCTTAATTCCTTTACTGTTCAAAAATGTATCTACCCTTCCCCTGAAAACATTTAATGAGGCAGCCTCAACTGCTTCACTGGGCAGGGAATTCCACAGATTCACAACCCTTTGGGTGAAGAAGTTTCTCCTCAACTCAGTCCTAAATCTGCTCCCCCTTATTTTGAGGTTATGCCCCCTACTTCTGGTTTCACCCGCCAGTGGAAACAACCTCCCTGCTTTTATCATGAAAGAGGTAGTGTTGGGCAAGCTAATGGGGCTAAAAGTAGAAAAGTCTCCTGGCCCTGATGGAATGCATCCCAGGGTACTAAAAGAGATGGTGGGAGAAATAGCAAATGCACTAGTGTTAATTTACCAAAATTCGCTGGACTCTGGGGTGGTTCCCGCAGATTGGAAAACAGCAAATGTGACGCCACGGTTTAAAAACGGAGGTAGACAAAAGGCAGGTAACTATAGGCCGGTTAGCTTAACTTCTGTAGTAGGGAAAATGCTTGAATCTATCATCAAGAAGAAATAGCGAGACATCTGGATATAAATTGTCCCATTGGTAAGACGCAGCATGGGTTCATGAAGGGCAGGTCATGTTTGACTAATTTGGTGGAATTGAGAACATTACATTACTTTGAGAACATTACATGTGCAGTGGACAATGGGGAACCTGTGGATGTGGTGGATCTGGATTTCCAGAAGGCATTTGACAAAGTGCTGCACCAAAGACTGCTGCTTGAGATAAAGGTGCACGGTGTTACAGGTAATGTATTAGTGGTGTGCCTCAGGGATCAGTGTTGGGACCGCAATTGTTTATGATTTACATAGATGATTTGGAGTTGGGGACCAAGTGTAGTGTGTCAAAATTCGCAGATGACACTAAGATGAGTGGCAGAGCAAAGTGTGCAGAGGACGCTGAAAGTCTGCAAAGGGATATAGATAATCTAAGTGAGTGGGCGAGGGTCTGGCAGATGGAGTACAATGTTAGTCAATGCGAGGTATCCATTTTGGTAGGAATAACAGCAAAATGGACTATTATTTAAATGGTAAAAAATTGCAGCATGCTGCTGTGCAGAGGGACCTGGGTGTCCTTGTGCAGGAATCTCAAGGAGTTGGTTTGCAGGTGCAGCAGGTAATTAAGAAGGCAAATGGAATTTTGTCCTTCATTGCTACAGGGATGGAGTTTAAAAACAGTGAGGTTATGTTGCAGCTGTATAAGGTGCTGGTAAGGCCACACCTGGAGTACTGTGTACAGTTTTGGTCTCCTTACTTGAGAAAGGATATACTGGCACTGGAGGGGGTGCAGAGGAGATTCTGGAGTTGAGACGGTTGGCTTATGAGGAGAGACTGAGTGGAATGGAACTATACTGATTGGAATTTAGAAGAATGAGGGGAGATCTTATAGAAACATACAAAATTATGAAGGGAAAATATAAGATAACATAAGAACAAGGAGCAGGAGTGGGGGAGTGAGGGTGGGGGAGTGAGGGTGGTGTGTGGGAGGTGTGCGCGAGGGGTGTGTGCGCGTGGGGGGGTGCGCGCAGGGGGGTTCGCGGGGGTGTGTGCGCAGGGGGTTGTGCACTGGGGTGGTGTGCTCCAGTGTCAATCTTGACTTTAAGTTTGGCATTACTGTTCATTATGTTGAGAGTGGTAATGGTCTCACCCGTTCCTGGAAGTAAGTCAACACTGTCGCAGTACTGTTTTGTTGGAGGCTCTGTAGCTTCACTGCTTTGGTTGAACTCCAACTCATTGGTGTGCGCCGGGTGGTGTGCGCGGGGGTTGTGTGTGGGGGGTTGTGTGTGGGGGGGTTGTGTGTGAGGGTATGTGTGTGGGGGTGTGCGTGTGGAGACGTGCATGTGGGCGTGTGTGTGTGGGGGTGTGTGTGTGGGGGGGCATGTGTGGGGGGTGTGTGTGTGTGGGCGAGTGCGTGTGGGGGAGTGCGTGTGGAGGTGTGCGTGTCGGGGTGTGTGTGTTGGGGTGCGTGTGAGCAGCTGTGTGTGGGTGTGTGTGTGGTGGTGTGCATGCGGGGGGTTACGTGTGGGGGTGTGCATGTGGAGGTGTGTGTGTGTTGGTGTGTGTGTGGGTGCGTGTGTGGGGGGTGTGTGTGGGGGTGTGTGTGTGTTGGTGTGTGTGTGGGTGTGTGGGTGGGGGGTGGGTGTGTGTGTGTGTTGGTGTGTGTGTGGGGGTGTGTGTGTGTAGGTGTGCGTGTGGAGGTGTGTGTGTGGGGATGTGTGTGTATTGGTGTGTGTGTGGGGGTGTGCATGTGGAGATGTGTGTGTGGGGGTGTGCGCATGGAGGTGTACGTGGGGGGGTGTGCGTGTGGAGGTGTGCGTGTGAGGGTGTGTGTGTGGAGGTGTGAATGTGGGGGGGTGCATGTGGGGTTGTGTGTGTGGAGGTGTGGGTGTGTGTCTGTGGGAGTGTGCATGTGGGGGTGTGCGTGGGAGTGTGCTTGTGGGGGTGTGTGTCTGTGGGAGTGTGCGTGTGGAGGTGTGTGTGTGGGAGTGTGCATGTGGGGGGGTGTGTCTGTGGGGGTGTGCGCATGGCGGTGTACGTGGGGGGTGTGCGTGTGGAGATGTGTGTGTGGGAGTGTGTGTGTGGGAGTGTGCGTGTGGATGTGTGCGTGTAGCGGTGTGGGAGTGTGTGTGTGGGAGTGTGCGTGTGGGAGTGTGCGTGTGGCGGTGTGCGTGTGGGAGTGTGCGTGTGGGAGTGTGTGTGTGGATGTGTGCGTGTGGCGGTGTGCGTGTGGGAGTGTGTGTGTGGGAGTGTGTGTGTGGGAGTGTGTGTGTGGGAGTGTGTGTGTGGGAGTGTGCGTGTGGATGTCTGCGTGTGGCGGTGTGCGTGTGGGAGTGTGCGTGTGGCGGTGTGCGTGTGGGAGTGTGCGTGTGGGAGTGTGTGTGTGGATGTGTGCGTGTGGCGGTGTGCGTGTGGGAGTGTGTGTGTGGGAGTGTGTGTGTGGGAGTGTGTGTGTGGGAGTGTGCGTGTGGATGTGTGCGTGTGGCGGTGTGCGTGTGGGAGTGTGCGTGTGGGAGTGTGCGTGTGGGAGTGTGTGTGTGGGAGTGTGCGTGTGGATGTGTGCGTGTGGCGGTGTGCGTGTGGGAGTGTGTGTGGGAGTGTGCGTGTGGGAGTGTGCGTGTGGCGGTGTGCGTGTGGGAGTGTGCGTGTGGGAGTGTGGGGGGGGTGTGTCTGTGGGAGTGTGCGTGTGGGGGTGTGTGTCTGTGGGAGTGTGCGTGTGGGGGGTGTGTCTGTGGGAGTGTGCGTGTGGAGGTGTGTGTAGTGACACAGCATTATCCTAGTGCTGGTCAAAATTGCCATCAAAGGGAATGGGGTGGGAATGCTGGAATCAGGTTCCGCCTGGCATTCAGGAATCCGGAGCACAGCCTTTAATTTTGGAGTCTCTCATCCCATCTCCTCCCCGAGCTCCATTTGGACAGAATCGCCTGCCAATAGGCTGTGAGTATGAGTCAGGATCAGGTCCAAGTCTGAACCCCATCAATATGGCCGACTGAGAATCCTTTTCAGTGGAGGCCAATTAAGTTCTGTCTCCGGGTCAGCTGTTCAGTAGAGGATGGTGGTGTTGGTCCCTGGGGCTGCAGGATTATTCAGAGAGCCTGGCACTGCCACTGGGAGCTGTCGTGTGGCCCAGTGATGTCTGTGATTTGGGTGGGGAAGGGTTAAGGCAGGAGGTTTCTCCTGCCTTAACCCTTCCCCAGGCCCTGACCAGGTCAACTTTCAGTGAGATATCTGTAGACACCTGTCAGTTTTAGTCTTCAGCCCATCCACTGGGGAGATCTCAGCAACAGGCCCAAGCAACTCTCAAACTGAGATTCCATTCTGTCGATTGGTTGTCTGTCTCTACTGGGTGAGGATCCTGTGCAACTTTTGACCTTCCTCTGGGAACACTGCTCGAAGGTGGGAGGGTAACAGGTTGCCCCCAATGCTCCTACTTGAAAGGTTCCTCCCTGTCTGACCTGGAAGCCTATCCCACTTCTTAATGGGCAGGACCCAAATCTGTGGCCCTCTCTGCCAGGCCTCCGAATTCTCCTCCGAGAACATAGAACAGTACAGCACAGAACAGGCCCTTCGGCCCACGATGTTGTGCCGAGCTTTGTCTGAAACCCAGATCAAGCTATTTCCTCCCTATCATCCCGAAGTACTCCATGTGCCTATCCAATAGCTTCTTAAATGTTCCTAAAGTTTCTGACTCCACTATCACTGCAGGCAGTCTATTCCACACCCCAACCACTCTCTGAGTAAAAAACCTACCTTGGACATCCTTCCTGTATCTCCCACCATGAACCCTATAGTTATGCCCCCTAGTTACCACTCCATTCACCCGAGGAAATAGTCTTTGAACGTTCACTCTATCTATCCCCCTCATCATTTTATAAACCTCTATCAAGTCTCCTCTCAACCTCCTCCGCTCCAAAGAGAAAAGCCCAAGTTCCCTCAACCTTTCCTCATAAGACCTACCCTCCAAACCAGGCAGCGTCCTGGTAAATCTCCTTTGCACTCTTTCCAGTGTCTCCACATCCTTCTTATAGTGAGGTGACCAGAACTGCACACAATATTCCAAATGTGGTCTCACCAAGGTCCTGTACAGTTGCAGCATAACCCCACGGCTCTTAAACTCAAACCCCCGTTAATGAACGCCAACACACTATAGGCCTTCTTCACGGCTCTATCCACTTGAGTGGCAACCTTCAGAGATCTATGGAAATGAACCCCAAGATCTCTTTGTTCCTCCACATTCTTCAGAACCCTACCTTTGACCCTGTAATCCACATTTAAATTAGTCCTACCAAAATGAATCACCTCGCATTTGTCAGGGTTAAACTCCATTTGCCATTTTTCAGCCCAGCTCTGCATCCTATCTATATCTCTTTGCAGTCTACAACGGCCCTCCACCTCATCCACTACTCCACCAATCTTGGTGTCATCAGCAAATTTACTGATCCACTCTTCAGCCCCCTCCTCTAAGTCATTTATAAAAATGACAAATAGCAGAGGACCAAGCACTGATCCCTGTGGCACTCCGCTGGTAACCGGTTTCCAGTCCGAAAATTTTCCATCCACCATCCTCCTGCGTGTGATGTTTACTGGTCTCTCCAGATTCCAGGCCATTATTTCTTTCTTCTTTTGTTTCCTCTTGACCTTTCTCTCCGGCCTTCCCACCTCCCTGTCACCCAATCACCCACCTTTCATTTCACCCTTGAGTAAGTTTGCCACTTGGGCCTGGCCCCACTCTGCCTTCCCGCTCTTCTCTCATTGTTCCAGGCTCGAATTACTCTCAGACTAACCTGCTGAGACCCTCTGTGCCTCCCTCAGCATTCCCCACAGTGCCCACCACCCACCCCTGGATATCTGTTCAACAGCAACAAACCCATTGGCCCCAATCTCCTCTCCCTCACTGCCCTTCCACTCAATCCATTCACAGGCTAATTTGCCCCCTTTTGCTGTTCTCCATTCACTGTGGAACATCAGGAATCACCCATCTGCTCAACTCCTCTCTCCCATTGACCCCTGTAATCCCACTCTTGCCCCCTGATATGACCATCCATCTTTGCTTCCCCAGGTCAGAAGGATGTATGTTAGTGCGTCACT
This sequence comes from Mustelus asterias, assembly GCF_964213995.1. Taxonomy (NCBI): domain Eukaryota; kingdom Metazoa; phylum Chordata; class Chondrichthyes; order Carcharhiniformes; family Triakidae; genus Mustelus; species Mustelus asterias. The sequence goes on from NC_135821.1 coordinate 32,665,061, forward strand.
GCTGCAGAACAGCTCTGACTGTCGACCATTCGAGCTGCTTGGCCCTGTTCCCCTTTTCTGAAAGCAACATTATTGCAGAATCACCTTGGAATGCAATGTTAATCGTTACCTTATTCCCATCATTGCCATCCATCCGCTTAAATCCCTCTCTTCCTCCACTTTCATCCACTTGTGTGAGAAGTGCATGAATCCTTCCGTCGCTAAGGCCCAGGCTGTTTGTTCAGCTCCCAGTGCTTTCCCCTCTTTCATCTGGAAGCCAAACATCCTCCGAGACCCCACCCTGCCCTCACCCCCTCTCTAACCCCAATCCTGTATCCTTGTCAAGTTCTCTTATTTCCCCATAAAGACCTCTACAAGCTCCTCTCGTCAAAGGGACTCTGTGAAGAGCCTGAATTAACATCAAGACAAATGTTTGCTGTTCGGAAGGGATTTAAACAGACAGCAGAATTCAAAGTTAGAGTTTGTATTCACAAATGCCTTTCAGAGGATGGATCTTGTGAACAGAATGGGGGCCTCAGCCATTGGCTGTAGAGATGGTAAGACCCCTATGTTGCCTCTTTTCAGGGGGGCCGTCACATGTTGTGCCACTCGGTGTCGACCCTTCCCCCAGGATCAACGACCCCAAAGGTCCAGCATGCTGAGAGCTGCCAGCCAATCAGAGGCTGGCTGCTCTTCTGTACTCAGTAGCTCCACAGGGGAGGCGCTGGCCACTGCACCCACACGAAGCCGAGGATCAAGGTGCCAGGCCCAGGTGAGTGTTGGCAAGAGGGCCAACTATGGGCGGCACGGTAGCACAGTGATTAGCACTGCTGCTTCACAGCTCCAGGGTCTCGGGTTCGATTCCCGGCTTGGGTCGCTGTCTGTGTGGAGTTTGCACATTCTCCTCGTGTCTGCGTGGGTTTCCTCCGGGTGCTCCGGTTTCCTCCCACAGTCCAAAGATGTGCGGGTTAGGTTGATTGACCAGGTTAAAAATTGTCCCTGAGATGCGTAGTTAGAGGGATTAGCGGGTAAATATGTGGGGGTAGGGCCTGGGTGGGATTGTGGTTGGTGCAGACTCGATGGGCCGAATGGCCTCCTTCTGCACTGTAGGGTTTCTATGATTTCTATGAAGAGGTGGCTTCCAAAGGAGGGTAGTTGGCAGAAAGGACAGGGGGATGGCTTTCAATGCCCTGCTTGCTCACTCCCCCTCATCCCCCAGATTCCTGATGCCAGTTCTCTCGATCAGGCACTGAGTGACTTTGGGGCAAGGGGCCCTCCTTGGAGATTGCAGACACACCGGGAGAGCTCTCTCTGCCTGTCGCTGGGTTAACACCAGTAACGGTGAGGTGAGGCCTAGTTGGGGGCCTCTATTGGCGGTGAGGTGGAAAGGCCATCCTGCTCCAGAATGAATCGAGGTGGAGAGAGCAGTGAGGTCCTCACCCAGCAACCTCCCACCTGACTGAACACACCCCACTATGGGAGAGGTGGGATACAAGATACCACCAAAGACCTCAGGGTGTCGACCAGAGTGCCGCCAATGGAATACATCAGAGGTGTTACATCGTTGGGAGTAACAGCAGTCAATCTGCACACAGCAAGATTAACAGCACTGAGTTAAATCACCTGATAATCTGTTGTACTGATGACAGCTCAAAGCTTATTGGTCTGGAAAGCAGGGAGAGCCCCTCGGGTCTTTAAATATAGCAATCAGAGCTGACAGGGCAGATAGCTTTAATGCCTCAGTACTGGCCTTCTGACAGTGCAGCACTCCCTCAGTACTGACCCTCTGACAGTGTGGCACACCCTCTGTACTGACCCTCTGACAGTGCGGCACTCCCTCTGTACTGACCCTCTGACAGTGTGGCACTCCCTCAGCAATGACCCTCTGACAGTGCGGCACTCCCTCAGTACTGACCCTCTGACAGTGCAGCACTTCCTCAGTACTGACCCTCTGACTGTGCAGCACTCCCTCAGTACTGACCCTCTGACAGTGCAGCACTCCCTCAGCACTGACCCTCTGACAGTGCAGCACTCCCTCAGTACTGACCCTCTGACTGTGCAGCACTCCCTCAGCACTGACCCTCTGACAGTGAGGCACTCCCTCAGCAATGACCCTCTGACAGTGCGGCACTCCCACAGCACTGACCCTCTGACAGTGCGGCACTCCCTCAGCACTGACCCTCTGACAGTGCAGCAGTCCTTCAGTACTGACCCTCTGACTGTGCAGCACTCCCTCAGCACTGACCCTCTGACAGTGCGGCACTCCCTCAGCACTGACCCTCTGACAGTGCAGCAGTCCTTCAGTACTGACCCTCTGAAGTGCGGCACTCCCACAGTACTGGTCCTCTGACAGTGCAGCACTCCCTCAGTACTGACCCTCTGACAGTGCGGCACTCCCACAGTACTGGTCCTCTGACAGTGCAGCACTCCCTCAGTACTGACCCTCTGAAGTGCAGCACTCCCTCAGGACTGACCCTCTGACAGTGCGGCACTCCCTCAGCACTGACCCTCTGACAGTGAAGCACTCACTCAGTACTGACCCTCTGAAGTGCGGCACTCCCTCAGTACTGACCCTCTGACAGTGCGGCACTCCCTCAGTACTGACCCTCTGACAGTGCGGCACTCCCTCAGCACTGACCCTCTGACAGTGCGGCACTCCCTCAGTATTGATCCTCTGACAGAGCAGCAGTCCTTCAGTACTGACGCTCTGACAGTGCGGCACTCCCTCAGCACCGACCCTCTGACAGTGCAGCAGTCCTTCAGTACTGACCCTCTGACTGTGCAGCACTCCCTCAGCACTGACCCTCTGACAGTGTGGCACTCCCTCAGCACTGACCCTCTGACAGTGCAGCAGTCCTTCAGTACTGACCCTCTGAAGTGCGGCACACCCACAGTACTGGTCCTCTGACAGTGCGGCATTCCCTCAGTACTGACCCTCTGACAGTGCGGCACTCCCTCAGTACTGGTCCTCTGACAGTGCAGCACTCCCTCAGTACTGACCCTCTGAAGTGCAGCACTCCCTCAGGACTGACCCTCTGACAGTGTGGCACTCCCTCAGCACTGACCTTCTGACAGTGCTGCACTCCCTCAGTACTGACCCTCTGACAGTGCTGCAACCCCTCAGCACTGACCCTCTGACAGTGCGGCACTCCCTCAGTACTGACCCTCTGACAATGCGGCACTCCCTCAGTACTGACCCTCTGACAGTGCGGCACTCCCTCAGTACTGACCCTCTGACAGTGCGGCACTCCCTCAGCACTGACCCTCTGACAGTGCGGCACTCCCTCAGTATTGATCCTCTGACAGAGCAGCAGTCCTTCAGTACTGACGCTCTGACAGTGCGGCACTCCCTCAGCACCGACCCTCTGACAGTGCAGCAGTCCTTCAGTACTGACCCTCTGACTGTGCAGCACTCCCTCAGCACTGACCCTCTGACAGTGCGGCACTCCCTCAGCACTGACCCTCTGACAGTGCAGCAGTCCTTCAGTACTGACCCTCTGAAGTGCGGCACACCCACAGTACTGGTCCTCTGACAGTGCGGCACTCCCTCAGTACTGACCCTCTGACAGTGCGGCACTCCCACAGTACTGGTCCTCTGACAGTGCAGCACTCCCTCAGTACTGACCCTCTGAAGTGCAGCACTCCCTCAGGACTGACTCTCTGACAGTGCGGCACTCCCTCAGCACTGACCCTCTGACAGTGCGGAACTCCCTCAGCACTGACCCTCTGACAGTGCAGCACTCACTCAGTACTGACCCTCTGAAGTGCGGCACTCCCTCAGTACTGACCCTCTGACAGTGCGGCACTCCCTCAGTACTGACCCTCTGACAGTGCGGCACTCCCTCAGTACTGACCCTCTGACAGTGCGGCACTCCCTCAGTACTGACCCTCTGACAGTGCGGCACTCCCTCAGCACTGACCCTCTGACAGTGCGGCACTCCCTCAGTATTGATCCTCTGACAGAGCAGCAGTCCTTCAGTACTGACGCTCTGACAGTGCGGCACTCCCTCAGCACCGACCCTCTGACAGTGCAGCAGTCCTTCAGTACTGACCCTCTGACTGTGCAGCACTCCCTCAGCACTGACCCTCTGACAGTGCGGCACTCCCTCAGCACTGACCCTCTGACAGTGCAGCAGTCCTTCAGTACTGACCCTCTGAAGTGCGGCACACCCACAGTACTGGTCCTCTGACAGTGCGGCACTCCCTCAGTACTGACCCTCTGACAGTGCGGCACTCCCTCAGTACTGACCCTCTGACAGTGCGGCACTCCCTCAGTACTGACCCTCTGACAGTGCGGCACTCCCTCAGCACTGACCCTCTGACAGTGCTGCATTCCCTCAGCACTGACCCTCTGACAGTGCGGCACTCCCTCAGTACTGACCCTCTGACTGTGCAGCACTCCCTCAGCACTGACCCTCTGACAGTGCGGCACTCCCTCAGCACTGACCCTCTGACAGTGCAGCAGTCCTTCAGTACTGACCCTCTGAAGTGCGGCACTCCCACAGTACTGGTCCTCTGACAGTGCGGCACTCCCTCAGTACTGACCCTCTGACAGTGCGGCACTCCCACAGTACTGGTCCTCTGACAGTGCAGCACTCCCTCAGTACTGACCCTCTGACAGTGCGGCACTCCCACAGTACTGGTCCTCTGACAATGCAGCACTCCCTCAGTTCTGACCCTCTGAAGTGCAGCACTCCCTCAGTACTGACCCTCTGACAGTGCGGCACTCACTCAGTACTGACCCTCTGAAGTGCGGCACTCGCTCAGCACTGACCCTCTGACAGTGCAGCACTCCCTCAGTACTGACCCTCTGAAGTGCGTCACTCCCTCAGTACTGACCCACTGAAGTGCGGCACTCCCTCAGCACTGACCCTCTGACAGTGCAGCACTCCCTCAGCACTGACCCTCTGACAGTGCGGCACTCCCTCAGCACTGACCCTCTGACAGTGCAGCGCTCCCTCAGTACTGACCCTCTGGCTGTGCAGCACTCCCTCAGTACTGACCCTGTGACAGTGCGGCACTCCCTCAGTACTGACCCTGTGACAGTGCAGCACTCCCTCAGTACTGACACTCTGACAGTGCAGCACTCCCTCAGTATTGATCCTCTGACAGAGCAGCACTCCCTCAGTACTGACCCTCTGACAGTGCTGCAATCCCTCAGCACTGACCCTCTGACAGTGCGGCACTCCCTCAGCACTGACCTTCTGACAGTGCTGCACTCCCTCAGTACTGACCCTCTGACAGTGCTGCAACCCCTCAGCACTGACCCTCTGACAGTGCGGCACTCCCTCAGCACTGACCCTCTGACAGTGCGGCACTCCCTCAGTACTGACCCTCTGACAGTGCGGCACTCCCTCAGCACTGACCTTCTGACAGTGCGGCACTCCCTCAGTATTGATCTTCTGACAGAGCAGCATTCCCTCAGTACTGACCCTCTGACAGTGCGGCACTCCCTCAGCACTGACCCTCTGACAGTGCAGCACTCCCTCTGTACTGACCCTCTGACAGTGCAGCACTCCCTCAGTCCTGACCCTCTGACTGTGCAGCACTCCCTCAGTACTGACCCTCTGACAGTGCGGCACTCCCTCAGTACTGACCCTCTGACAGTGCAGCACTCCCTCAGTACAGACCCTGTGACAGTGCTGCAATCCCTCAGCATTGACCCTCTGACAGTGCGGCACTCCCTCAGTACTGACCCTCTGACAGTGCAGCACTCTCTCAGTACTGACCCTCTGACAGTGCGGCACTCCCTCAATATTGACCCTCTGACAGTGCAGCACTCCCTCAGTACTGACCGTGTGACAGTGCGGCACTCCCTCAGCCCTGACCCTCTGACAGTGCGGCGCTCCCTCAGTACAGACCCTGTGACAGTGCTGCAATCCCTCAGCACTGACCCTCTGACAGTGCGGCACTCCCTCAGTACTGACCCTCTGACAGTGCAGCACTCTCTCAGTACTGCACTATAGTCTCAGCCTGAATGATATGTTCAGGAATCTGGAGTGGGCTTGAACCCACAGTCTCCATTGATTCCCGATGCTGCTGAGGGAGGCCATTCAGTTCATCAAGCCTGTACCGACTAGATGAATGAGCATTTTACCCAGGCCCACCGCTCTGGCCTATCCCCGTAACCCCACACATTTCGCTTGGCCAATCCACCTCACCTGCACATCTTTTGAGAGTGGGAGGAAGCCAGAGAACCCAAAGGAAACCCAGGCAGAAACGGGGAGGATGTGCAGATTCTACACAGAAGTCATCCAAAGCTGGAATTGAACCCGGGTCCCTGACACTGTGAGGCAGCCGTGCGAACCACTGTGGCACAGTGCCACCCTGTGTCTCTTTGCTCAGGGGTGAGTGTGATCGTGCCTATACATGTCACCAACCACTGGCAGTGAGACAAAGCAGAGATAAAGATACAGCGTTCTGGCAGAGAAGAAATTCTACAATTCTTCGCAACAAAATTCCACACAAACCTTTTCTCCTTTGGTCCCTGGAGCTCCTGCGATGCCTCTATCTCCAAAATCACCCTGAAAAACAAACAGGAACGCTGATGAAAATTTCAATCCCTGTTTAAAATGCTTGGTAAACAGTCAGCTAAACAAAAACACCACAATGCTTTATTCCTTTTGACCATCCCACGCACAAAGTCCTGACTGTGACAGCAAGACACCTCCACAAGGAAAGATTCCAGCTGGGATAACATTCCACAGGGAACCATTCTGACTGGGATATCGTGATGTGGAGATGCCGGCGTTGGACTGGGGTAAACACAGTAAGAGTTTTAACAACACCAGGTTAAAGTCCAACAGGTTTATTTGGTAGCAAATGCCATGAGCTTTCGGAGCGCTGCTCCTCGAAGGAGCAACGCTCCGAAAGCTAATGGCATTTGCTACCAAATAAACCTGTTGGACTTTAACCTGGTGTTGTTAAAACTCTTACTGTCGATATTGTTCCACAGGGAAAGATTCTGACTGGGATAATGTTCCACAGGGAACCATTCTGACTGGGATAACATTCCACAGGGAACGGTTCCGGTTGGGATATTTTTCCACAGGGAAAGATTCTGACTGGGATATTGTTCCACAGGGAACAATTCTGGCTGGGCTAATGTTCACAGGGAATGATTCCGGCTGGGATATCATTCCACATGGAACAATTCTGATTGGGATATTGTTCCACAGGGAATGATTCATTCAGGAGCCATTCTCCTAGTTGGAGTTGAAAAACCATTGCCTCATGGTGGGCATTGTGTCTCAGATTGCTGCTTCAGGTTCCAGTTGTCAGGGGCCAGGGGTTAGGTACAGCTCCAGGCCACAGGCTAGGTAGACACCCTGCTCGAGATATTTTGTAACGATAAGATTGAATCCTCAGTGTCTTCTCCTCAAAGCATATAAGACCAAAAGGTATAGGAGCAGAATTAGGCCATTTGGCCCATCGAGTCTGCTCCGCCATTCAATCATGGCTGATATGATTCTCATCCCTATTCTCCTGCCTTCTCCCCATAACCCCTGATCCCCTTATTGATCAAGAACCTATCTATCTCTGTCTTAAAGACACTCAATGACCTGGCCTCCACATCCCTCTGTGGCAATGAGTTCCACAGATTTACCACCCCCTGGCTGAAGAAATTCCTCCTCATCTCAGTGTTAAAGGAGCGTCCCTTCACTCTGAGATTGTGCCCTCGAGTTCTAGCCTCTCCCACTCGTGGAAACATCCTCTCCGCGTCCACTCTTTCTAGGCCTCTCAGTATTCTGTAAATTTAAATTAGACCCTCCCTCATCCTTCGAAACTCCATCGAGTAGAGACGCAGAGTCCTCAACCGCTCCTCATATTACAAACCCTTCATTCCTGATCATTCTCGTGAGTCTCCTCTGGACCCTTTCCAAAATCAGCATATCCTTCCTTTGGTATGGGGCCCAAAACTGCTCATAATATTCCAAATGGGGTCTGACCAGAGCCCAACTGGGATGTTGGGCTTCATAAATAGAACCAGCAAGAGCTGGTAAGTTATGCTGAATCTTTATACAAATCTAGTTTGCGAGTGTATTGCGGCCAGTTCTGGTCCCCATGCTTTAAGAAGGATATGAGGGTCCTGGAGAGGCGGGGGAAGGGGGGGCGCGAGTGTGGGGTGGTGGTGAGGAGATTGACCAGAATGGTCCTGGACATTTTAGCTACAAAGTGTGGGTTGGAGAAGCTGGGTTTGTTCTCCTTGTGGGGAAGGAGATTGAGGGAAGATCTGATCGAGGTGTGCAGGGATAGGACAGGTTTAGATGAGGTAGACAGGGAAAAGCTGATGGTGCAGGGACAGATTTACGGTTTTGGGTGAGATGCGAGAGGGGGCGGGCGGGGGGGGGGGATGCTTTTATGCAGCAAGTGGTAATGAGCGTGAGGGTTCCAGAAGCGAAGGGGAACAATGATTATAAAAGGGAACGGGATGAGCGTTTCAGAGAAATAATCTAGCAGAGCCATGGGGATAAAGCAGGGTACTGGGATTTCTCCACAGAGAGCTGGCACACAGTCGATGGGCTGAATGTTCTCCTGTGGCTCTGGGAGTTGAGCAGAGAGAGGGTTAGAGATTCATGCACTTACCTTGTTGCCTTTTTCGCCCAGATGCCCAGGGACCCCCTGATTGCCACGTTTACCCTTCAGAAAACAAACGTAAAGACAGCTTTAGGAAGGGTGATTTAAATATATTGATTAAAGAAAGACTTGTATTTATATAGCCCTTTGCACAATCTCACTGCATCCAAAAGCACCTTGCAGCTAATTCCGTACCTTTGGAGGTAGGACACACTGTGGCCTAAATGTGTACAGCAAGATCCCACAAACAACACAGTGATAACGATCAGAACATCTGTTTTAGTGATGTTGGTTGAGGGATAAATATTGCCCCAGTACATGAAGGAGGATTCCCCTAATCCATGACATCTCATACATCCCTCTAGAAGCACAGGCAGGGCCTTGGTTCAAAATCTCTTGAGAAAGATTGTACAGCACTACCTCAGCACTGCACTGGCAATGACAGCCTAGATATTCATAGAATCCCTACAGTGCAGAAGGAGGCCATTCGGCCCATCGAGGCTGTACTGACTCTCTCTCTCTGACAGAGTACCTTACCCAGGCGCTTTCCCCCACCCCATCCCTGTAAATCCACACATTTAGCACGGTCAATCCACCAAACCAGCACATCTTTCAGACTGTGGGAGGAAACTGGAGCACCCGGAGGAAACCCATGCAGACACGGGGAGAATGTGCGGACTCTACACAGACAGTGTCCCAAGGCTGGAATTGAACCCGGGTCCCTGGCGCTGTGAGATAGCAGTGCTAACCACTGTGTCACCGTGCGGCTGTTGGGTGGAATCCTCTCATAAAATGACTAAGTGTCAGCTCTAGCGGGAAAAGCAGTGAGATTGCCGCCGGGTGGGTCAGCACAATCCAGATTGCAATCCACTCTCAGATTCTTCTGGAGTTAAAGAGATGGCTGCTGGGAAGCAGATGTGTGGGATCTAAAGACACTGGCAAGAGCAGCTCCTCAGAGATCGTAATCACCAATTCAAAACAGTGCCTCAATCTCCAGGTAAAGCTGAAGGTTCTGACTGTGCCCTCCCCAACCTTTTCCCCATAGACATCGCGATCCCCCGCAGTTTTGGGGTACACTCCCCACGCTCAACCCCAGAGGGAAATCTTCCCCCATCACTAAATGACCAGGTCACCCTCACACAACGCAGGCATCAGGGTGACCCGGCTGCGCCACCCATTGCCAGCGAGAATGGGGCATCGCCCCCCCCCTCCCCCTGGGCAATTCAGCTACACACCGCTCTGACGTCGCTCAGGCACCCACCCCCCCAGGCACCCCCTTTAATCCCTGCCCCTTATCAGTGCAATCCTGGCAGTGCCAACCTCCCAAGTTGTGTTTGGCACCTCTTTGGTGATTCTCTGGCCACAATGCGATTTGCAGGGTTGGACACACAGGGCTGGAGAATTGCCCCATTGTGTTCAAGTCTCCAGAGTCAGTGAGGAGTGCACCCACTGATCCTTGGCTAACACCAAACTAACACTGGGAACCGTGACTTCGTTTTCTGCCTGTTCCAAACACTCCCACGACAGGTACAGCACGGGGTTAGATACAGAGTAAAGCTCCCTCCACACTGTCCCCATCAAACACTCCCAGGACAGGTACAGCACGGGGTTAGATACAGGGTAAAGCTCCCTCCACACTGTCCCCATCAAACACTCCCAGGACAGGTACAGCACGGGGTTAGATACAGAGTAAAGCCCCCTCTACACTGTCCCCCATCAAACACTCCCAGGGCAGGTACAGCACAGGGTTAGATACAGAGTAAAGCTCCCTCCACACTGTCCCCATCAAACACTCCCAGGACAGGTACAGCATGGGGTTAGATACAGAGTAAAGCCCCCTCTACACTGTCCCCCATCAAACACTCCCAGGGCAGGTACAGCACAGGGTTAGATACAGAGTAAAGCTCCCTCTACACTGTCTCCATCAAACACTCCCAGGACAGGTACAGCACGGGGTTTAGATACAGAGTAAAAATCCTTCTACACTGTCCCCATCAAACACTCCCAGGACAGGTACAGCACGGGGTTAGATACAGAGTAAAACTCCTTCTACACAGTCCCCATCAAACACTCCCAGGACAGGTACAGCACGGGGTTAGATACAGAGTAAAGCTCCCTCTACACTGTCCCCATCAAACACTCCCAGGGCAGGTACAGCACGGGGTTAGATACAGAGTAAAGCTCCTCTACACTGTCCCCCATCAAACACTCCCAGGACAGGTACAGTATGGGGTTAGATAGAGTAAAGCTTCCTCTACACTGTCCCCATCAAACACGATGTGGAGATGCCGGCGTTGGACTGGGGTAAGCACAGTAAGAAGTCTCACAACACCAGGTTAAAGTCCAGCAGGTTTATTTGGTAGCAAATATTTCCATTTGCTACCAAGTAAACCTGTTGGACTTTAACCTGGTGTTGTGAGACTTCTTACCATCAAACACTCCCAGGGCAGGTACAGCACGGGGTTAGATACAGAGTAAAGCTCCCTTTACGCTGTCCCCATCAAACACTCCCAGGACAGGTACAGCACGGGGCTAGATACAGAGTAAAGCCACCTCTACACTGTCCCCATCAAACACTCCCAGGACAGGTACAGCACAGGGTTAGATACAGAGTAAAGCTCCCTCTACACTGTCCCCATCAAACACTCCCAGCACAGGTTCAGCATGGGGTTAGATACAGAGTAAAGCTCCCTCTACACTGTCCCCATCAAACACTCCCAGGACAGGTACAGCACGGGGTTAGATACAGAGTAAAGCTCCCTCTACACTGTCCCCATCAAACACTCCGAGGACAGGTACAGTATGGGGTTAGATACAGAGTAAAGCTCCCTCTACACTGTCCCCGTCAAACACTCCCAGGACAGGTACAGCACGGGGTTAGATACAGAGTAAAGCTCCCTCTACACTGTCCCCATTAAACACTCCCAGGGCAGGTACAGCACGGGGTTAGATACAGAGTAAAGCTCCCTCTACACTGTCCCCATCAAACACTCCCAGGACAGGTACAGCACGGGGTTAGATACAGAGTAAAGCTGCCTCTATACTGTCCCCACTACACACTAAACTCACGATAGCAGGTTATAATGTCTGCAGGTTAAAGACGGAGGAGAGTAGACTCAGTGGCTAAGAAGGAAATGACATCAATGATAAGAGGGAATGACATGAGGTAAGTAGACAAAGGAGACTTCCTTCTGCCCATAAAGAAGAAGAGGATTTCAGACTGTGTTGGGAGGTCTGTCCAAACCCCTGTGAAGTAACTGATTGCATAACCTCAGATATCAGACAAGATTCAGTGATTAGACAAGCATGTGGTAAAGGTAGAGAGGTTATAATGGGGAATTTTAAGTTTTATATTGATTGATACAGTAGACTGGCACATGTCAAAAAGGCAGCAAATTTCTTGAATGCTTCTGATGCGCGACAATCAAGCACGTGGAACAAGGCTTCGATATTGAAGGCTTTTATTGTGTAACAATGGAACTACTAACACGAATACACCAGTTCAGACTGAAGGGGTCCTGCCGGAGCAGAGGGTCTTATATCTCGCCACCGGAGGCGGGGCCCCACCGGGATGTGCCATGATAACACTTATAACAGGTAAACACCCTAACCCAACAACATTGTACAACCCCCACAGTAACAACACCCTAGCCCAACAGTAACATAATAACAACCCCCAGTGGTAACCAACGATGGTTCACCACATTCACCCCTCCTTTAAAAACAAAAGGCGGCGGGGTGCAAGAAAAAACAGGTCATATATACAGAATTCACAAGTCCAGACGGTCCGGAGGACCGCACCGACGCTGTGATCTCCTCAACACCGGTTGCGAAACCGGAGCAGGTGCTTGCGGTGGCGTTCTCTCCAAATCAACGTCCGGCTGTCCCCTCAAGGACTCCCGGGCCGGTTGGCCCTGGTGAGGCGATGGTGCAGGGGATCCTGGAACCTTCGGTGGTGGCGCCGATCTCCGAGTCTCAGGCAAGCTGTACATGGGAGTAGAACTGTTATGCACTGGTCCCGGTGCTGACCGCGCCACGTCTGGAGAAGCAATGAGGAGTAGTGGATTCGTGACAGGGGGAATAGGAGCGACAGGAGTTGCTACGTCCCCTGCGGGCGCCAGGTCTCTAATGGAGACAGTGTCCTCTCGCCCGTCAGGATATGCCACATAGGCATACTGAGGGTTGGCGTGGAGGAGTTGGACCGGTTCGACCAAGGGGTCGGACCTGCGAGCCCTCACATGTCGCCGCAGAAGGACGGGTCCTGGGTACGTCAACCAGGCTGGCAATGAGATCCCCGAGGACGACTTCCGAGGGAATGAGAACATCCTCTCGTGGGGAGTAGCATTGGTTGCCGTACACAGGAGGGAGCGGATAGAATGGAGCGCATTTGGAAGGACCTCCTGCCAACGGGAGACTGGAAGGCCCCTGGATTTCAGTGCCAGTAGGACAGCCTTCCAGACTGTAGCATTCTCCCTTTCCACCTGTCCGTTACCCCTAGGGTTGTAGCTCGTGGTTCTACTAGAGGCAATCCCGAATGAGAGCAGGAATTGCCTCAAGTCGTTGCTCATGAACGACGAGCCCCTGTCGCTATGAATGTAGCAGGGGTACCCGAACAGGGTAAAAAGCTCACTGAATGCCTTGATGACGGTGGCAGTCGACGTGTCTGCACAGGGGACAACAAACGGGAACCGGGAGTACTCGTCTATTATGTTGAGGAAATAGACGTTCCGGTCCGTTGAGGGAAGGGGGCCCTTAAAATCCACACTCAGCCTCTCAAAAGGGCGAGTGGCCTTGACCAATTGTGCCCGGTCTGGTCGATAAAAGTGTGGTTTGCATTCTGCGCAAATCCGACAGCTTCTCGTCACTGACCTGACATCCTCCACCGAGTAGGGCAGGTTGCGGGCTTTGACGAAATGGTAGAGTCTGGTGACTCCAGGATGACACAGATCATTGTGGAGGGCCTTCAAGCGGTCCTCCTGCATGATGGCGCATGTTCCGCGCGAGAGGGCATCCGAGGGCTCATTGAGCTTCCCTGGACGATACATAATATCGTAATTATAGGTGGAGAGCTCAATTCTCCACCGCAAGATCTTATCGTTCTTGATCTTGCCCCTCTGCGTGTTGCTGAACATAAACACCACGGATCGTTGATCCGTGATCAGGGTGAACCGCTTCCCCGCCAGGTAATGGCGCCAGTGTCTGACTGCCTCCACAATGGCCTGAGCCTCCTTCTCCACCGCTGAGTGCCGAATTTCGGGGCCTTGAAGGGTGCGGGAAAAGAACGCGACGGGCCTGCCTGCCTGGTTTAGTGTGGCGGCTAGGGCGAAATCAGATGCATCACTCTCCACCTGGAAAGGAATGGATTCATCCACCGCGTGCATCGTGGCTTTCGAGATGTCGCTTTTCAAAGCCTTGAAGGCCAATTGGGCCTCCGGCGTAAGTGGGAAGGTCGTGGACTTGATGAGCGGACGAGCTTTGTCCGCGTAGTTGGGGACCCACTGCGCATAATACGAAAAGAACCCGAGGCATCTCCTCAGTGCTTTCGTGCTAGCGGGCAAGGGAAGTTCAGTAAGGGGGCGCATACGGTCTGGATCAGGGCCAATGACCCCGTTTTCCACCACGTATCCGAGGATGGCTAACCTGCGCGTACGGAATACGCACTTCTCCCTGTTATAGGTCAGGTTCAGGCGAGATGCGGTGCGCAGAAAGTGTTGGAGATTCGTGTCGTGGTCCTGCTGGTCATGGCCGCAGATGGTGACGTTATCCAGGTACGGGAAGGTAGCCCGCAACCCGTTCTGGTCCACCATTCGGTCCATAGCACGCTGGAAGTCCGAGACCCCATTGGTGACACCAAAAGGAACCCTGAGGAATTGGTATAGACGACCATCCGCCTCAAAAGCCATGTATTGTCGGTCCTCTGGGCGGATGGGGAGTTGATGGTAGGCGGACTTAAGGTCTATGGTAGAGAACACTCGGTACTGCGCAATCTGATTGACCATATCAGAAATGCGCGGGAGAGGATACGCATCCAGCTGCGTATAACGATTAATGGTCTGACTGTAGTCGATGACCATCCGAGGTTTGTTCCCGCTTTTGACTACCACGACCTGCGCTCTCCACGGACTAGCACTGGCCTGTATGATCCCTTCCTTGAGGAGCCGCTGAACCTCAGATCTAATAAAGATCCGGTCCTCAGCACTGTAATGCCTACTTTTAGTAGCGATGGGCTTGCAGCCTGGTACCAGATTCTTAAAGAGGGATGGTGTAGTGATTTTCAGAGTGGAAAGATTGCATGCGGGGCGCTTTGGGCAATTTGGCGGCTGCGGCTGATTCCCTACTGCCAGTGAAGGGAGTGGCCCACCGTACTGTAGGATCACACTCTTCATGTGGGCCATAAAATTTAGTCCGAGGAGAATTGGCGCACAAAGGTGAGGTAACACAAGGAGCCTGTATTGCTCGTAAATTGTGCCCTGTACCTCAAGAGTTACCATACATCGTCCTTGGATCGGTACAGACCGGGACCGTGATGCCATGGAAATTGTCTGCTTGGCAGGGAGAACCCGGAGTCCACACCTTTTAGCAGTTTCAGGGTGTATGAAACTTTCGGTGCTCCCACTGTCAAACAGACAATTCACAGTTCGACCATTTACCTTTATATCCATCATGGAATTCTCAAGCCTGTGGTGCTTAGTCTGGTCCAGGGAGATCGACGCCACCGTTGGCCCCTGGGCGTCACTGCATGCCGCCGATGTTGATGCTGAGGACCCCTGCTGGTCGCTCCTAGTCGTCGTGGACCATGATGGCCGCCCCCATGAATCGCACGTGGGCGAGGGCGCCAAACGCAGCGACTCCTGGTGGTCTTCCTCCTCCTCCGTCAGCCACGATGGCGCCGTCCTGGGTTCGCACGTGGTCGGACCTCGTGGGTACTGCGACGCCGAAGGAGATTGTCTCCGTTCTGGAGGGTTACAAGCTGCACTGCCGTTTTTAGACTTCGACCTGCAGACTTTACCGTAGTGGCCTTTTTTACCGCACTGGCTGCAGATAGCCGTTCTTGCCGGACACTGTTGCCGTGGATGCTTGGCCCCACTGCAAAAATAGCATCGCTGGCCACCTGGAGCTGCCGCCGTCGTCGGATCGATCTGGGAGCGCGGGTTAGCGGGGCGAGGAGGGAGCTGAGCTTGCTCCTGCCACGTTGACTGCACGTGGTCCTCGGGGTACAGCGCCAAGCTTTTCGACGCCGCTTCCAGCATCTCAGCCATCTCCATCGCTTGGGTCAAGTCGAGGTTCCCCTTTTCCAGCAATTTAAGCCTGATGTACGAGGACCCTACCCCTGCTACGAACGCGTCTCGGGCGAGGTCGTACATGTATTGTTCGGCTGATACGTCTTTACAATCGCAACCCCTGGCAAGCTGCAGGAGCTCATTGGCGTAGTCCTCCATGGTTTCGCCCGACTGCCGACGTCGTGTAGCGAGGAGGTAACGAGCGTGTATCTCTTTGGTGGTTTCGTGTATCATTTCTTCAGGAGCTCGACGGCCCTCGGGTAAGTGGGAGCCGCACGAATCGCGAGATAAATCATGTCGCTTACCCTTGCGTGGAGGACTTGGAGTTTGTCACTGTCTGTAGTAATAGCTACAGAGGCAGCCAGGTAGTCTTCGAAACACTTCCACCAGTGGTCGAAGGTGTTAGCGGCACCGACCGCACGTGGGTCCAGCGCCAGACGATCTGGTTTTAAGATCTGTTCCATACTCTTTTTTTGTACAGCTGAGAGTTTTCTGTTACACAATAAAATTGATGCGCGACAATCAAGCACGTGGAACAAGGCTTCGATATAGAAGGCTTTTATTGTGTAACAATGGAACTACTAACACGAATACACCAGTTCAGACTGAAGGGGTCCTGCCGGAGCAGAGGGTCTTATACCTCGCCACCGGAGGCGGGGCCCCACCGGGATGTGCCATGATAACACTTAGAACAGGTAAACACCCTAACCCAACAACATTGTACAACCCCCACAGTAACAACACCCTAGCCCAACAGTAACATAATAACAACCCCCAGTGGTAACCAACGATGGTTCACCACAGCTTCAAAGAATCATAGAATTATAGGATTAAGAACATAAGAACATAAGAAATAGGAGCAGGCGTAGACCATCTGGTCCCTCGAGCCTGCTCCGCCATTCAATAAGATCATGGCTGATCTTTGCGTGGACTCCGCTCCACTTACCCACCCACTCACCATAATCCTTAATTGCTTTACTGTTCAAAAATGAATCTATCTTTGCCTTAAAAACATTCAATGAGGTAGCCTCAACTGCCTCACTCGACAGGGAATTCCACAGATTCACAACCCTTTGTGTGAAGAAGTTTCTCCTCAACTCAGTCCTAAATCTGCTCCCCCTTATTTTGAGGCTATGCCCCCTAATTCAAGTTTCACCCGCCAGTGGAAACAACTTCCCTGCTTCTATCTTATCTATTCCCTTCATAATCTTATATGTTTCTGTAAGATCTCCCCTCATTCTTCTGAATTCCAATGAGTATAGCCCCAGTCTACTCAGTCTCTCCTCATAAGCCAACCTCTCAACTCTGGGATCAACCTAGTGAATCTCCTCTGCACCCCCTCCAGTGCCAGTATATCCTTTCTCAAGTAAGGAGACCAAAACTACACAGTACTCCACGTGTGGCCTCATCAGTACCCGATACAGCTGCAACTTAATCTCGCTGTTTTTAAACTCCATCCCTCTAGCAATGAAGGACAAAATTCCATTTGCCTTCGTAATTATCTGCTGCACCTGCAAACCAACTCCTTGTGATTCCTGCACAAGGGCACCCAGGTCCCTCTGCACAGCAGCATGCTGCAATTTTTTACCATTTAAATAATAGTCCATTTTGCTGTTATTCCTACCAAAATGGATGACCTCACATTTACCAACATTGTACTCCATCTGCTAGACCCTGGCCCACTCACTTAGACTATCTATATCCCTTTGCAGACTTTCAACATCCTCTGCACACTTTGCCCTGCCACTCATCTTAGTGTCATCTGCGAATTTTGACACACTACACTTGGTCCCAACTCCAAATCATCTATGTAAATCGTAAACAATTGCGGTCCCAACACTGATCCCTGAGGCACACCACTAGTCACTGATCGCCAACCAGAAAAACACTCATTTACTCCCACTCTTTGCTTTCTGTTAGTTAACCAATCCTCTATCCATGCTAATACATTACCCCTAACACTGTGCACCTTTATCTTATGCAGCAGTCTTTGGTGTGGCACCTTGTCAAATGCCTTCTGGAAATCCAGATACACCACATCCACAGGTTCCCCATTGTCCACTGCACATGTAATGTTCTCAAAGAATTCCACCAAATTAGTCAAACATGACCTGCCCTTCATGAACCCATGCTGCGTCTTACCAACGGGACAATTTATATCCAGATGTCTTGCTATTTCTTCCTTGATGATAGATTCAAGCATTTTCCCTACTACAGAAGTTAAGCTAACCGGCCTATAGTTACCTGCCTTTTGTCTACCTCCTTTTTTAAACAGTGGCGTCACATTTGCTGTTTTCCAATCTGCGGGAACCACCCCAGAGTCCAGCGAATTTTGATAAATTACCACTAGTGCATTTGCTATTTCTCCCGCCATCTCTTTTAGTACCCTGGGATGCATTCCATCAGGACCAGGAGACTTGTCTACTTTTAGCTCCATTAGCTTGCCCAACACTATCTCTTTCGTGATAATGATAGTTTCTAGGTTCTCACCTACCATAGCCTTCCTATCATCAATTTTTGGCATGTTATTTGTGTCTTCCACTGTGAAGACCGACACAAAATATCTGTTCAATGCCTCAGCCATTTTTTTCATTTCCAGTTATTACATCCCCCATCTCATCCTCTAAAGGACCAATGTTTACTTTAGCCACTCTTTTTCGTTTTATATATTTGTAGAAACTTTTGCTATCTGTTTTTATATTCTGAGCTATTTTACTCTCATAATCCATCTTACTTTTCTTTAGAGCTTTTTTCGTGGCTTTCTGCTGACCTTTAAAGATTTCCCAATCCTCTAGTTTCCCACTCATTTTTGCCACTTTGTCTGCCTTTTCTTTCGATCTGATACCCTCCTTTATTTCCTTAGATATCCATGGCTGGTTATCTCTTTTTCTACAGTCCTTCCTTATTCCTACAGTGCAGAAGTAGGCCATTCAGTCCATCGAGACACTACTGACCCTCAGACAGAGCATATTACCCAGGTCCACCATCTGCCCTAACCCCGTAATCCCACACTTCTATCGCACTAATCTCTCTAACCTACAACACTACAACACTAAAGGGCAATTTAGCACGGCCAATCCACCTGATCTGCACATCTTTAGACTGAGAGAGGAAACTGGAGCACGCGGTGGAAACCCATGCAGACACGGGGAGAACGTGCAGACTCCATACAGACAGTGATCCAAGCAGGGAATTGAACCCAGAACTCTGTGCTGTTGGGCAGCAGTGCTAACCACTGTGTCACCCATCTCCTGGCATTTTACCCATGTGCAACTTTACCCAGTTTACTGTGGACAGTCTGGGTCTTATTCCATTGAATTCAGCCTTTATCTCAATCTTAGCACCGGTTTCACATTTGTGTTAGAGGTAACTCCATGCACCCTTTACTGTATATTTGTGTATAGTTACAACTCGCTGCTGACATACAGAAGACTGATTTAACAGGCTCGTCCAGTAACCAACACCACTATACACATAAAAACAGAAAAAATAGCACTGGTTTGTGTTTTGTTTGTCCGAGATGAAACAGGAGACAATAAGTCAGAAATAATCACTGTACTCACGCTTTTCCCAGTGGCTCCTGGTTTGCCGATATTACCCTGTGAAATGGACATTTGTCATTTGAACAGTTGCACAACAGCCAGTGATTCCAGTCTGATCATTCTCCTGCACACTCAATTATCCGGACTGTAGCTCAACCTGGTGAGCCACATGATTCACATTTACACAAGGTTTAAACTAACCCAATGTTTTCCCCCAACTTACAGACTGAACTGCAGAAAGGAATGTGTCCCAAAGATTGTAAGGGATATCTATTTCAACACTGAAGGATTTTTCAATTATGTTCAGAGAAGGTGAATGGTTCAAAATAACGTGGACATCTTCACGACAGACACAGATAATATTCTATTTGGAAATCTGGAAAGAACTCTTACTAAATCATAGAATCCCTACAGTGCAGAAAGAGACAATTCGGCCCATCGAGCCTGCACTGACTCTCCAATGGAGCAACCCACCCGGTCCTATCCCCCTATTACCCCACGTATTTACCCAGATAATCCCCCTAACCTACACATCTTGGGACACTAAGGGACATTTTAGAATGGCCAATCCACCTAACCTGCACGTCTTTTGGACTGTGGGAGGAAAACGGAGCACCCGGAGGAAACCCACGCAGACACGGGGAGAATATGCAGACTCTGCACAGACAGTGACCCAAGGCTGGAATTGAACCCGGGTCCCTGGCGCTGTGAGGCAGCAGTGCTAACCACTGTGCCACCATGCTGCCAACATGTTGCATCATGAAGTATATCTATGGATGTTATTTATAGAAGACATTCCACAAAGTTCCAGATTAAACACTTGACAAAGATGGGATTGGTGATGGAGGTGGGTGGTGAATTGGTTAAAAAGAGGCAGAGAACAGACATAGTGGGCATGTGCTCAAATTTGCAGAATGCCAATACCAGCTCTGCCCAGGTGCTAACAAGATATTCAGAGGAAAATGTTGATCTACAGAAATACACAGGTGAAGAAGAAGCTCGAAACAAACCTGGGCCCCATTCTGAACATCTCCCAACTCAAACAAGAGTCAGTGGGACACCTAATGATTTCTGGCTCAGGGGTTAGGGATTAGCTGGGAGGGCTTCATATCCTGATTCTGATGGTGAGCAAACTGTGATATGGACAAAGTGAGGAAGCCCTGCCAATGTTGTATAGACAGTACATGTCTGCTGCGGCATCTGTCTGTCTGAGATATCCTCACAGGGCTGGACTGTGATGCGAAGTCAGCTGCTCTGGATCAGGAGATTGGAATTGGATTTCTGGTCAATCACAATAACCACGTTGTTCCTGTACTGCTCAACCGTGTTTGATTTAAACAATGTGTTTGCTGAAGTGCAGTTTTTGAGGTAGATATTGTCAACTCAGCGACTTACCTTTTCTCCCTTTGAACCTTGTAGACCTGGTGCTCCAGGTTGGCCCTATAGAGGGAGAATTTATATTGAAATGGCAATTTATCACACTCCCAAAACACCCCAATCAGTGTTATAGCGAATCAATTATTGCTTGAAACACAATTGCAGTTACTCAGACAAAGATGGCAACCAATCTGTGCAAAGCAAGACCCCACAAACAGTGAATGAGTAACAAAGAACCTGTTTTTATGTAGTGATATGGGTCAAGGGAGGAATGCTGGCCAAGCCTCTGGTAGAACTCCCTCCTTCTCTTCAGATAGAGACATTGAATTGATATACAGAGGCAGCAGGGAGAGGGTTGTTGGGGGACATTTGCCTCCTGCACTGATTCCATGATATATTTCGGGTGGGCACTCATCAGAAGCACTAACAGGGAGTAAAAGGCTGACTGATTGAAGTGATCTGTAAAATCGAGCTGAGAATGGCTAAATGTCCCAGCATGCCTTTCAAATTTCAGGGAGTCCAAGAGATAAAGTCACTCCCATCTCCCCCAGTTGCCTGACATTAGTGTGGGATAGCTGGTGCTTGAAAGGTCACTGGAAGAGGTCTATGCACTCCCTCTGACGTCACAACTTCCTCTCTGTATGTTCCTGATGAAGTCTCTTGATGCGTTCAATGCCTTACCTGAACGAACTTTCTCTATTTCTGCTGCTCACAAGTCAGGGGCTCCTATTCATCAGTGGGGATGTTTGACCTCTTCAGGGTTGCTTTGAGGATATCCCTAAAGCGCTACCACTGTCCTCCCAGGAGAGTCCTTCCACCAGCGAGTACTGAGTAGAGCCGTCTCCCAAATGTTGGGAGCATCCTCTTGACAAAGCCTGCATTTATATAGTGCCCATCACAACGTCAAGACATCCCAAGGCACTTTATAGCCAGCAGAGTACTTTTGAAGTCTTGTCACTGTTCTAATGTAGGAAATGTGGCGACAAGTTGTACCCAGGCAAACTCCCACATAGCAACATGATAACAGACAGCTAACCTGTTTCTCTGGTGCAGATTGAGAGATGAATATTAGCCGGAACTCTCCCGCTCTTCTTCCCAGCCATGGCACAGGATCTTTAACATCAATCTGAGCGAGCTGACCAGACCTCAGTTTGGTGTTTCAGCACCTCCGGCAGTGCAGCTTTCTCTCAGTGTTACACTGGAGTATCGGACAAGGTTCTGTGCTCATGTCCGAGTGTGAGCCTTAAACTGACCCCTCACCGCTCATTAACCTCTTATTCTGAAGGCGGCAGCTGGGATACTGAGAGGCCACAGCGAGGTTGGAACCTTTGACATTCTGTCTTAGAGCTCTGAGGGAATTCAGAGTAAGTGAATTGAAGCAAGAACAAGGTGATCCCTACACATGCTCACAGGCACAGTGAGGAACACGGGGTCAGGAACTCATCAGTTTAAAAGTCTGCGTAACATGCTCTCCAAAATAATTAATGTTGCCTCTCTGACGCGTAGTAAGCTTTGATTCTGAATACGCTGTCCTGGTCTTATCAAGAGCTGAAATGTAACGGGAGGCTCTGTGAACAGTGAGTGAGGACCCACCTAACCAGGTTGATTGGCCATGCTTAAATTGCCCCTTAGTGTCCTGAGATGCGTAGGTTAGAGGGATTAGTGGGTAAAATATGTAGGGATATGGGGGTAGGGCCTGGGTGGGATTGTGGTTGGTGCAGACTCGATGGGCCGAATGGCCTCTTTCTGTACTGTGGGGTTTCTATGATTTCTCTTATTTTAACCAGGAGGTGATGGAACTTTGCGCTGATTTGCCCAAAAACTAATTTCGCAGGATTTAGTTTCTTGTCAACAAGATTCAAAATCGCTCTCGGCAATAAAGGCAGGCAGTCCCGCATTTCAGGTATAACTTTTCCCCGATTGTCCCTGAGTAACCAGGAATAGAGGAATAATCCCAGGACATTGATCTCAGCAACTCCGGAGAAAAGTCCCATGGCCACTGAATACAATTCTCGGATTTTTTTTCCCTCTCGTTTTTGTTGAACACTTTTGTTTATTCATTATCAGTCCAAAGATGTGCAAGTTAGGTAGATTGGCCATAGCAAATGTGCACGGTTCAGGGATAGGGCAGGGCAGGACGGAGTGGGCCTGCGTAAGATATTCTTTTGGAGATTCGGTGCAGACGCGATGGGCTGAATGGCCTCCTTCTGCACTGTAGGCATTCTATGGTTCTTTAGTAAAAATATTGGAGATGGGAAAATGCTGCTTGATTGATTAATGGTCAATAATCATCCAATCGATGTGAGAAGTTGGGAAGCTTCAGGAACAGGCACTTGAGGTGTCGAATGCATGTATGAGGGGACAGATGATCAGGTGGTGATAAAGTCTCCAGGAATTAGTGCAGCCACAGTTGGCAACGCCAATGTTCCAAATGACCACCCCATGGTCTAAACGGCTGATCTGTGCCAGTATTGGTTCACACGGTTACTTCAGCAACTACTGACCTTGATTCCGAGTATGTGCAAACACACACAAGAGCCATCTTGTTTTTGGGTGACTGATTTGAGTGACTGTTTTATTCTGATCATTGGAGATTGCAAAAATACCATGGACTGATTAAAAAAATGACATCACAGAGCAGGTCCAAGTGTCAGTCAAACGCAGCTCCAATACCCAGGGCAGAGGAGATAATCCTGGATTATCCAACACAGTCAAACAGTAACACGTGCAGCGAAGCGGTTTTCCATTCAGTGAGCATATCTGTACCTGAAACTCCAGCTCTGAAGCAGCCCAGACCAAGGGAATTTTCAACTCAACTTCCAAGGCCGAGACAGACAGATTTTTAATCAGTAAGGAAATCTAGGGTTATGGGACTGAAGCAAGAAAATAGGGCGGCACGGTGGCCCAGTGATTAGCACTGCTGCCTCACAGTGCCAGGGACCCGGGATCAATTCTGACTGTCTGTATGGAGTTTGCATGTTCTCCCAGTATCTATGTGAGTTTCCTCCAGGTTCTCCAGTTTCCTCCCACACTCCAAAGATGTGTAGATTAGATGGATTAGCCATTGTAAATGCATACGGTTACAGGGATAGGGCAGAGGGGAGGGCCTGGGTGGGATGCTCTTTCAGAGAGTTAGTGCAGACTCGATGGGCCAAATGGCCTCTTTCTGCACTGTAGGAATTCTATGAAAGTGGAGTTGAGGACTATATCAGAACAGTCATGATCTCACTGAATGGCAGATCAGATTTGATGGGCCGAATGGCCTACTTCTTCTCCTACATCGTATGGTCTAGGGCTTCAACTGGATTTCAAAGCAGACTTGCTTACTGAGCGTTTGGCATGATCATGCAGCTGACATATCAATTAATACATGAGGTTTAGATCAAGGTGAGGCAGTGTGATAGATCTGGAGATAAAATCTGTTACTATAATCCCAAACTTTCCCATAACCAATGAGCAAACGCAATTCAAGGATGGGGTTATTCCTTCACAGCAACATTGCTGCCTCTCTGAACTGAGGTGTTATATTGTGGATACTCACAGGTTGTCCGGGTTCTGCTGCTCCTGGGGGTCCTGGGTCACCTTTTACTCCCGGTGATCCCGGAAGTCCAACAATGTTTCCAAACTCATCAGGGAGTTGTGGACAGACCTTACAAGATTCGCCCTACGTTACGGAAAAGAGGTGAGATGTTTCAGATGGTGAGTAATCCAGTCCCCCCCCCCCCTTCGCCCGCCGCCCAGCACCCCCATCAAAATAACAGGAAAGTGATTGGACAACAGCTCCACAGGCCTGTGTACCGCTTTGTTGAGTGGGTGCTGATTGGTAGCTGGGAGTATCTATAGGGGGTGTCCAATGGAGGCATTGGGGGTGCCTCTCACTTGGTGAGCTGGTGAGAGTCCCGTGTCACCTCCTTTCAGGCAGGTCCACTCAATGAAGTGCCACTCATGCACTGGCCAGAGGCAGACCTTCCCCACCATCGAGGACCTCATAGTGGAAGCCCCGCCCACAAAGAGTTACCAGCCAATCAGCAGTCAACAGCTCTTCATTGTTCAACAGCACCACCAGGGAGGCCATGGCTGTCAGTAACGCACCCACCCAAAGACCAGGGTCTCCAAGAGACCCAAAAATGAAGAGTGATGGCAGAGGCTGGGGAGGAAGGGATGGTTGTGGGGAAGGCAGCAACGGCCAGTGGGCCCCCCTCTTCCTGATGCCCAGTCCCTTGATTGGGCACTGAGTGCCTTTGAACAAGGGATTCTCCTGGGAGACAGCAAGCAACTCCCCGCAGAGTGAGCCCACCCGCCTATTGCAGCAAACTTATATATATAAGTTTGCTGCAATAGGCGGGTGGGCTCACTCTGCGGGGAGTTGCTTGCTGTCTCCCAGGAGAATCCCTTGTTCAAAATCTCCTGTCTATGTCACTAATATAGATTGCCAATAGTTAAGGGCCCAGTGGTTATCCTTGTCAGAGTCTGCCAAATGTTTCATTTATCCCTACTCTTTGTTTCCTGTCCATTAATCAATCCTTTATCTGTGCTAACTTATCACCCTCAATAGCTTGACCTTATCTTGTGTCTTAACCTTTTGTGTACTTAACATCATATCGAATCCGATGCACTACATCTACTGTGGCATGGTGGCACAGTGGTTAGCACTGCTGCCAAAAAATGCCAGGGAAACGGGCTCAATTCCAGCCTTAGTTACTCTCTGTGTGGAGTTTGCCTGTTGTCCCCGTGTCTGTGTGGGTCCACACCTCTACTTTCTCTGAACACTAAGGAAATTTAGAATGTCAGCTATAACTCTCACCAACTTTTACAGATGCCCCTTAGAAAGCATTCTTTCTGGTTGTATCACAGCTTGGTATGGCTCCTGCTCTGCCCAAGACTGCAAGAAACTACAAAAGGTCGTGAATATAGCCCAATCCATCACCCAAACCAGCCTCCCATCCATTGACTCTGTCTACACTTCCTGCTGCCTCGGCAAAGCAGCCAGCATAATTAAGGACCTCACACACCCCGGACATTCGCTCTTCTACCTTTTTCCATCTGGAAAAAGATACAAAAATCTGACGTCACATACCAACCGACTCAAGAACAGCTTCTTCCCTGCTGCCACCAGACTTTTGAATGGACCTACCTTGCATTAAGTTGATCTTTCTCTACACCCTAGCTATGACTGTAACACTACATTCTGCACCCTCTCGTTTCCTTCTCAATGAACAGTATGCTTTGTCTGTATAGCGAGCAAGAAACAATACTTTCCACTGTATGCTAATACATGTGACAATAATAAATCAAATCAAAAAATCAAATGAGGTTTCCTTCGGGTGTTCTGGTTTTCTCCCACACTCCAAAGATGTGCGGGTTAGGTTGATTGGCCATGCTAAAATTGCCCCTTAGTGTCAGGGGGATTAGCAGGATAAATACAGGGGGTTAAGGGCTTAGGGCCTGGGTAGGATTGTCGGTGCAGGTTGGATGGGCCGAATGGCCTCCTCCTGCACTGTAGGGATTCTATGATTCTATACTGATTTCCCTTTATCTATCCTACTCATTATATCCTCAAAAAGCTTCACTAAATGTGTCAAACAGGATTTCCCTTTTGTAAAACCAGGTCGACTTGTTCGAATCATACTCTGATTTTCCAAGTGCTATGTTCAGACTATAAATAATAAACTCCACCACTTTTCCGATGACTGTAATCTGTTTTCTCTCTCTCTCTCTCTCCTTTCCTGAATCGCGGGGTTACATTTCCTTACTTCCAATCTGTTAGGATCATTGCGGAACCGAGGGAATTTTGGAAAATCTTAACCAGCGCATCCACTAGCTCTGCAGTTATCTCTTTCAGATCCCTACAATGTAGGCCAGGGTCTGGGGATTTGTCAAGCTTAGACCCTTAAATTTCCCCAGAGGGTTTTTCAATGATATTAATTCCCCCACTCTTACTATCCCCTGACTTACCCTCTGTTTCTGGAATGTAACTTGTCACTTCTACTGTGCAGACAGACACAAGCGGTGCAATCTTACCTGCCGTTTACGCCACGCTCTTGCTGCAGTGAGGTCGGAGAATTTGGCGGCCAGCCGAATCTCCGTTCATTGCGGCAGGATGGGAAAATCCTGCTGGTGTGAACGATGGTAAGATTCCAGGCAAATGCACTGGGGCTCAATTCCACTTCTCTGCGAGTCTGAGCAGAGCCCTACTCTATTCAGGAAAGTAGCTGAGGATGAGAAGGTGGCTGGAAATCTGAAACTCCCACTATCCCACCAATAATGAATATGATTCCTGATCCCAGGAAAATGTGCGTTGCCATATTTCATGGTGCAATTTGGCGGCACGGTAGCACAGTGGTTAGCACTGCTGCTTCACAGCTCCAGGATCCTGGGTTCGATTCCCGGCTCAGGTCACTGTCTGTGTGGAGTTTGCACATTCTCCTCGTGTCTGCGTGGGTTTCCTCCGGGTGCTCCGGTTTCCTCCCACAGTCCAAAGATGTGCGGGTTAGGTTGATTGGCCAGGTTAAAAAAAAAATTGTCCCTTAGAGTCCTGGGATGCGTAGGTTAGAGGGATTAGCGGGTAAAATATGTGGGGGTAGGGCCTCGGTGGGATTGTGGTCGGTGCAGACTCGATGGGCCGAATGGCCTCCTTCTGCACTGTAGGGTTTCTATGGTTTCTATATTCTCACATGACAAAGTAGCACCATAGAAAGCATTCTTTCTGGTTGTATCACAGCTTGGTATGGCTCCTGTTCTGTCCAAGACTGTAAGAAACTGCAAAGGATCATGAACGAAGCCCAGTCCATCACACAAACCAGCTTCCCATCCATCGACTCTGTCTATACTTCCCGCTGCCTCGGAAAAGCAGCCAGCATGATCAAGGATCTCAGGCACCCCGGACATACTCTCTTCCACCTTCTTCCATCGGGAAAAAGATACAAAAATGTACCTACCAACTCAAGAACATCTTCTTCCCTGCTGCCATCAGACTTTTGAATGAACCTACCTCGCAGTAAGTTGATCTTTCTCTACACCCTAGCTATGACTGTAACACAACATTCTGCACTCTCCTTTCCTTCTCCCCTATGAACGGTATGTCAAGTCTGTATAGCGCACAAGAAATAATACTTTTCACTGTATCCCAATACATATGACAATAATAAATCAAATCAATCAAAAAACTTGGTCTTTATGGTAATAAGAGCCCTGTCCTTAAAAGGATATTCTAACAAATGGATTCCCCTCTGATTTATAAACCTGCTTCATATTTAAATATCAGCTGCCAATTTCCTCCCAGAATCCTGTGGTAACACAGTCAGCAGCAAGAAAAACTGATGGAGCAACTAATTCTCTAAGCATATGCTCTTGACAGGAGTTTCAAAATTACTGCTGCAACAGAACAGTGTTTCCCCCATATCTTTGCTGCTGTCAGTTACTCTGGGTGTTAATAAGTGAGGTCAGTTGCTTAACCTGTACAGAACTGGTTTAATGGACCTTCTGAGGTCCAGTTATCTGATCAACTCAAACCACAGACTCAAACTTTACAAAAATTCCCAATCCCCAATTCATCAGAATCAGGGTTCTTGGACAGATTGGGGTTACCGTAGCCTCACGAGGAGCGGGTTTCAGATCGCAGGGACCCACTGAATCTGCACCCAGGCTGGCTGAACGAGTAAATCTGGACGTGCCTGTCATGCAATGGTGAAGGGTTCAGCAACATTTACCCAAGGGTTAGATTCAGTCCTTAGAATCGTGGAATGATCCATCACAGAAGGAAGCCACTTGGCCCATTGTGCTTGTGTCAGCTCCATTTATTAGTCTAATTAATCCTTCTTTCCTGTTCGCTCCACATAGACCTGCAAATCTTTCCTATTAATCCACGTTTTCCCAATTCCCTTTAGAAAGTTGTGACTGAAACTGTCTCCATTATTCTTTCAGGCAGCACATTCCAGATTAAAACAACTCCTTGCATCAAAATAACTCTCCTGCCGCCCCCATGGAGATTTGGACAATATCGTGGTCTACTTGTGGCTCTAGGATGTGACGCATCGGGCAGAGGAATGTTCCTGTTCCTGGAATGGGAACTGACTCTTCCCATGACGGACTGGCGGAAAGGAATGTTTGGCTTTCAACAGTTAATGAGCTCACCTTCTCTCCTTTCAGACCAGGATCGCCGGTGTCACCCTGTGTGGAAGTTAAACAGAGATTCAGCGGATAATGGAACATATATATATCCTTTTAGAAGATTACATTGTCTGGGATGGAGTCCAAATTAACAACAACCAACCGGCCAAACACTCACCGCACTTTTTTTAAAACTGGAAAATCTCCAAGTCAGCAGCTAGTTACACGCCCTGTCCACATTGTGGGACATGTGAACATGTGATGTCCACATTGTGGGACATGAGAAGAGTGGGAACACGTCAAGAAAAGCAACTGGACAAATTAGGCCATAAAGATAGACAGCAATAGACAGTGCTGAGTGACCCGTACCTCTGACCCCAATAAATAACACCAGGTTAAAGTCCAACAGGTTTATTTGGTAGCAAATGCCACTAGCTTTCGGAGCGTGCTGCTCCTTCGTCAGGTGGAGTGGGAGATGTGCTCATCTTGTGAGCACATCTCCCACTCCACCTGACGAAGGAGCAGCACGCTCCAAAAGCTAGTGGCATTTGCTACCAAATAAATCTGTTGGACTTTAACCTGGTGTTGTTAGACTTCTTACTGTATTAACCCCAGTCCAACGCCGGCATCTCCACATCATGACCCAATAAATAACCCACCCGACCCCATCCCACCCCTGACTCAACACTCACACCACCTGACCTCTGACCCCAATAAATAACCCAACCGACCCCACCCCTGACCCCAACATTCACACCACCTGACCTCTGACCCCAATAAATACTCACTCCACTCCCATAACTACCCCACACCACTTGGCACAGTGGTTAGCATTGCTGCCTCACAGCGCCAGGGACCCAGGTTCAATTCACATGTTGGGTCACTGTCTGTGTGGAGTTTGCATGTTCTCCCTGTGTCTGTGTGGGTTTCCTCCGGGTGCTCCAGTTTCCTCCCACAGTCCGAAGGACGTGCTGGTTAGGTGCATTGGCCGTGCTAAATTCTCCCTCAGTGTACCTGAACAGGCTCCAGAGTGTGGCGACTGGGAAATGTTCACAGTAACTTTACTGTGGTGTTAATGTAAGCCGACTTGTGACACTAATAAATAAATTGTAACTTAAAATCTAAAAACAAACACTACCTGACCTCTGACCTCAATAAAGCCCGGATTGCGCGTGACCCCAATATGGGGCCCTCCCCACCTGCAATAAGTACCCGACATCACCCAAATCCCGACTTCTGATCCCAGTAAATACTCCACAATCTTACTAAGGCAGGGATACGGATGCAGTTAGGTGTTTTTATATATCTTACCTTCTCACCCTGTGTTCCTGGAGACCCAGACACGCCCTAGGTTTGTATTTGAAGAGAGAATTCATTGTTAGATAATATTTGCCAGTACAGGTGACTCACAGACAAGGCCAGCGCTCTCTCTGGAAGCTCTGACAGCTCTACACCTCTGTGTACATTCCTGAGAACATTGCAAACCAGGCAGAAACATGTGGCAACAATTACCACCATCACTCTTTCTAACGATTTATCCAGTGAAACGTGTTGAGTTGTGATCACCTCTGGTGGCGGGTGAGACTGATTAATGATGGTACTTTACAAGTGACAGTTAAAAAAAACCACAAGAAATCTTGCAGGGATTTCATAAGGAAGGAGAGACTGGAGCGGAGTGCTTGAATGTGATATTATTCATTAATAAGAAACCCTTGTTTTCACATAAGGGGTTTCCTCCGGGTGCTCCGGTTTCCTCCCATAGTCCAAAAGCCATGCTGGTTAGGTGCATTGGCCATGCTAAATTCTCCCTCAGTGTACCCGAACAGGCACAGGAGTGTGGCAACTATGGGATTTTCACTGTAACTTCATTGCAGTGTTAATGTAAGCCTACTTGTGACTAATAAATAAGCTTTAACATTAACCTTTAATGAGCACCAGAAGAGTGTGTTATTCCAGGCTGGGTCACAGAGCAATGAAATCATAGAAACCCTACAGTGCAGAAGGAGGCCATTCAGCCCATCGACTATGCACTGACCACAATCCCACCCAAGCCCTACCCCCATATCCCTCCATATTTACCCACTAATCCCTCTAACCTACGCATCTCAGGACACTAAGGGGCAATTTTAGCATGGCCAATCAACCTAACCCGCACATCTTTAGACTGTGGGAGGAAACCGGAGCACCCGGAGGAAACCCACGCAGACATGAGGAGAATGTGCAAACTCCACACACACAGTGACCCAAGGCGGGAATCAAACCCAGGTCCCTGGAGCTGTGAAGCAGCAGTGCTAACCACTGTGCTACCGTGCCGCTTCCTGGGTGGGGGGGTGGTGGAGGGGGAGGTGGGGGGGGGGGGGGCGTACAGTTCCCATTAAAGCAAAGATATATGTCTCCGCTGTTCCATGGCTCCTCAGGGTTTCATAGATTCAGTTACCCCAGGGATAATTGTCCAATACTGGGACAGAGACAGTCCCTCTCTGTCCAAATCCTAGGATGCCATGATGTGGAGATGCTGGCATTGGACTGGGATGGGCACAGTAAGAAGTCTCAGAACTCCAGGTTAAAGTTACTTGGGATTGTCCCTATCCCAGGATTGGAGGGTCTCTGTCCAATCCTAGGATAGGGACAATCCCACTCTGTCCAATCCCAAGAGAGGGCCAGCCTCTCTCTGTCCAATCCTGGGATAGGGACAGTGTCCCTCTCTGTTCAATCCTGGGAGAGAGGCAGCCCCCTCTGCCCAATCCTGGCACAGAGACAGTTCCTGCAACTGGCAGCTAGCCCGCTACAAGTGGCTCCTCTTGGATCCGGGAAGCTTCTCTCCACTGGGGTTCCGGGATTTTGCCCAATGGTTCTGCCGGACTCCCTGAATCCCTGCGTTGCTAAGTAACAAAGCTCCAAAGCTAGCTCACATGGAACTCCAGAATTCACAACCCACTGGATTAGTTCAAAATTTACAAATAAAGTCCGAAACACTGCAAGAGCCCAAAGTCATGTTTCTTTAAAAGTTTTTCTGAACTTCTCCTCAGTGTTTTTGCAATCTTTTCGAATGGATTTTTGTAGTCTTGGAATAAATTACTTTTAAACTGGAAAACCCTCTGTGGTTACAAATCCTTCAACGCATTCCACCTAAAGTACAGAAATGATATATTGTTCGCTTCAATATGCAATCTTCACGTATCAAGGCAGGCTGAAAGATGCACTTTAGTATTTATGCAGATTTCATTCCTTTCGGCTGGTTTCTACATTCTGCTGATTCTAATGAGATTCTCAGGAAATTTCTGCATAACTTGCTGATTCACCTCACATCTGGAAATAATGGGCCAACCGCTGCATTCATAAGAACATAAGAACTAGGAGCAGGAGTAGACCATCTGGCCCCTCGAGCCTGCTCCGCCATTCAATAAGATCCTGGCTGATCTTTTTGTGGACTCAGCTTCACTTACCTGCCCGCTCACCATAACCCCTAATTTCCTTTGCTGTTCAAAAATGTATCTATCCTTGCCTTAAAAACATTCAATGAGGTAGCCTCAACTGCTTCACTGGGCAGGGAATTCCACAGACTCACCCTTTGTGTGAAGAAGTTCCTCCTCAACTCAGTCCTAAATCTGCTCCCCCCTTATTTTGAGGCCATGCCCCCTAGTTCTAGTTTCACCCGCCAGTGGAAATAACCTCCCTGCTTCTATCTTATCGATTCCCTTCATAATCTTATATGTTCCTATAAGATCTCCCTTCATTCTTCAGAATTCCAATGAGTATAGCCCCAGTCTACTTAGTCTCTCCTCATAAGCCAACCCTCTCAACTCTGGATTGATATGAAGCACAACTCAGTCATGATGCCAGCAAGTTTCCTTTTGTTTATTCTTCATTGTTTTTATTCCATGTTTAGCTGAGCGCTGATCCAAGCAAAATTTTCCAAGTGAGCGAGGTTCCAAAGATGGTGTTGAATTCCAGGCTCTTGTGAGCCAGTCTCGTCAAATCGCTCAATCGATCTTAGCTTTGCATTAATCATAGAAATCATAGAAACCCTACAGTGCAGGAAGAAGCCATTCGGCCCATCGAGTCTGCACCGACCACAATCCCACCCAGGCCCTAACCCCATGCCCCTACGTATTTACCCACTAATTCCTCTAACCTACGCATCTCAGGACACTAATCTGCGCATGTTCTGAACTTGCTCACTTTGGGTTATGTGTTAGGAGACATGGTGACAAGTTTTGCTGATCCTTAAACTCAGCGCTGAAACCTTTAGAATCTCCTGCTATTCCTGCATTCTTCCTCAACCTTTTCTCCTCTTTTTACCCGTTGACATCACTGTCAACATCCTGGGGGATTCCCATTTACCAGAAACTGAACTGGACTGGCCACAGAAATACAGTGGCGACAACAACAGGTCAAAGGCTAGGAATCCTGCGGGGAGTAACTCACCTCCTGACTCCACAAGCCTTTCCACCATCTACAAGGCACAACTTAGGGGTGTGATGGAATACAGTCTACTGGCCTGGATGAATGCAGTTCCAAGTGAATCTCCTCTGCACCCTCTTCAGTGCCAGTGTATCCTTTCTTTAGTAAGGAGACCAAAACTGTACACAGTACTCCAGGTGTGGCCTCACCAGCACCTTATACAGCTGCAACATAACCTCCCAGTTTTTAAACTCCATCCCTGTAGCAATGAAGGACAAAATTCCATTTGCCTTCTTAATTGCCTGCTGCACCTGCAAACCAACTTTTTGCGATTAATGCACAAGGACACCCAGGTCCCTCTGCACAGCAGCATGCTGCAATTTTTTACCATTTAAATAATAGTCCATTTTGCTGTTATTCCTACCAAAATGGATGACTTCACATTTACCAACATTGTACTCCATCTGCCAGACCCTTGCCCACTCACTTAGACTATCTATATCCCTTTGCAGACTGTCAGCGTCCTCTGCACACTTTGCTCTGCCACTCATCTTATCTGCGAATTGTGACACACTACACTTGGTCCCAACTCCAAATCATCTATGTAAATTGTACACAATTGCAGTCTCAACATGATCCCTGCGGCACACCACTAGTCACTGATCGCCAACCAGAAAAACACCCATTTACCCCACTCTATGCTTTCGGTTAGTTAACCAATCCTCTATCCATGCTAATATGATCATGTGATACACCACATATTGAGTTCTGACCACTAAAGCGAGTGGGGACAAAGTGGGCATCCCAGTGAGAGAGCACGAGAGAAAGAGTAAGGCATGGGGACCTTGGCAAGCAGCAGCAGCAACAAGCTTATCATAGGTAACGGGCTACCTTATTAAAAATTAATTCTTGTAAAGTGAGTGTTGCTGGCTAGGTCAGCATTTATTACCCATTCCTAATTGCCCCTCAGAAGGCGGTGGTGAGCTGCTTCTTCAACCGCTGCCATCCATGTAGTGTAGGCACACCCACTGTGCTGTTAGGGAGGGAGTTCCAGGAATTTGGCCCAGCGACTGGGAAGGAATAGTGATATATTTCCAAGTCAGGATGGAGAGTGGCTTGGAGGGGAACTTGCAGGTGGTGGTGCTCCCGTGTATCTGCTGCCCTTGTCCTTCTTGATGGAAGTGGTTGTGGGTTTGGAAGGTGCTGCCTATGGAGCCTTTGTGAGTTGTTGCAGTCTCTTGATGTTACACACTGCTGCCACTGTGCGTCGGTGCTGGAGGGAGAGAATGTTTGTGGAAGGGGTAGTAATCAAGCGGGTTGCTTTCCCCTAGATTCTGTCGATTTCTTGAGTGTTGTTGGAACTGCACTCATCCAGGTCAGTAGACAGTGTAGATGGTGGAAAGGCTTGTGGAGTTACTCCTCGCAGGATTCCTAGCCTTTGACCTGTTGTTGTCGCCACTGTATTTCTGTGGCCAGTCCAGTTCAGTTTCTGGTCAATGGGAACCCCCCAGGATGTTGATAGTGATGTCAAGGGGTGAAAAGAGGAGAAAAAGTTGAGGAAGAATGCAGGAATAGCAGGAGATTCTCAATGATTCAGCGCTGAGTTTAAGGATCAGCAAAACTGTCACCATGTCTCCTAACGCATAACCCAAAGTGAGCAAGTTCAGAACATGCGCAGATTAATGCAAAGCTAAAACCGATTGAGCGATTTGACGAGACTGGCTCACAAGAGCCTGGAATTCAACACCATCTTTGGAACCTCTCCCACTTGGAAAGTTTTGCTTGGATCAGCGCTCAGCTAAACATGGAATAAAAACAATGAAGAATAAACAAAAGGAAATTTGCTGGCATCATGACGGAGTTGTGCTTCACATCAATCCAACCAGTTTTAACTTGCCAGAATGATTGCATCAGAAACGACCAAAGGAGCCGATAAAAATAACTTTGGGAACTTTTCCAGTTTAGGCTGATTACACGTTGCCCTCAACAATCCCATCAATTCACTACCTTTCCTTGTTTAACACATTCTAACTCACCAGCCTCCTCCACCACTCCCATATCACAGCTAACAACAGGGGCATGATTGATGCTGTGTTTGAACACTTCTCCTGTGATGATCATAAGGTTGTCCATTGGTGTGGGTTAAGACATGGGCACAACATGGAATTTCAAGCAGGAATTTCTCTCCTGCCCACCTGGGAGCTATCTTGCTCTCGCTTATCCATTGCTCAGGATATGGAGGTGGTGGCATAACTGTAATGTCACTGAGCTAGTAATCCAGTGGCCCAGTCTAATACCCTGGGTTCAAATCCCAATGTGGCGGCTGGCGAAATTTAAATCAAATAATAAATTGGGAATTGAAATGAGTCTCAGTAATAGTGATCCTGAAACTATCATCAATTGTTGTGAAAACCCATCTGGTTCACTAATATCCTTTAGGGAAGGAAATCTACCATCCTTACCCGGCCTGGCCTACGTGTGACTCCAGAACCACAGCAATGCGGTTAACTCTTGAACTGCCCTCTGAAATGTTCAGTTCAAGGGCAATTAAGGATGGGCAAAAAATGCTGGAACTTATCCAGGTAACAGCAGGCTTATAACTCAGCAAGGAATCTCAACATGTGTGTGTGCATGTGTGTGTGTACGAGTCCGTGTGTGCCACCATAGCCAGAGTAATCCCAGCAACAGCCTCTCATCGCACTCCAGTATCGTTACCTCTGGGTTAGTCATAGAGTCATAGATGTTTACAGCATGGAAACAGGCCCTTCGGCCCAACTAGTCCATGCTGCCCTTTTTTTAAACTATTAAGCGAGTCCCAATTGCCTGCGTTTGGCCCATATCCCTCTATACCCATCTTACCCAAGTAACTCTCTAAACGCTTTTTAAAAGACAAAATTGTACCCACCTCTACTACTACCTCTGGCTGCTTGTCCCAGACACTCACCACCCTCTGTATAAAAAAATTGCCCCTCTGGACCCTTTTGTATCTCTCCCCTTTCACCTTAAACCTATGCCCTCTAGTTTTAGACTCCCCTACCTTTGGGAAAAGATGTTGACTACGTAACTGATCTATGCCCCTCATTATTTTATAGACCTCTAGAAGATCACCCCTCAGTCTCCTCCGCTCCAGGGGAAAATGTCCCAGTCTATCCAGCCTCTCCTTATAACTCAAACCATCAAGTCCCAGTAGCATCCTAGTAAATCTTTTCTGCAACCTTGATAGTTTAATAATGTCCTTTCTATTATAGGGTGACCAGAATTGCACACAGTATTCCAAGTGTGGCCTTACAACGTCAACAAGATGTCCCAACTCCTGTATTCAATGTTCTGAACAATGAAACCAAGCATGCCGAATGCCTTCTTCACCACCCTGTCCATCTGTGACTCCACTTTCAAGGAGCTATGAATCTGTACCCCTAGATCCCTTTGTTCTATAACTCACCCCAACGCCCTACCATTAATTGAGTAAGTCCTACCCTGGTTCGATCAGCCAAAATGCATCACCCCCCGCATTTATCTAAATTAAACTCCATCTGCCATTCATCAGCCCACTGGCCCAATTGATCAAGATCCCATTGCAATTGGAGATAACTTTCTTCACCGTCCACTATGTCACCAACCTTGGTGTTATTTGCAAACTTACTAACCATGCCTCCTAAATTCTCATCCAAATCATTAATATAAATGACAAATGACAGTGGACCCAGTTCTTGTTCTTCCTCCCAGGCCTCAGTTCATCAGCCACTGGAACTCTTTTCCACTCCACGCCTTTGCTATCTCTACATTTGATTATTCCAATGCTTTCTTGAATTCCCTCCCAACTTGCATTCTGCATAAACCAGAGTTCATCCACAATTCTGCTGACTGTGTCCTAACTTGTATTTAATCTTGTTTCTCTATTACTCTATACTTTCTGACTTACTCGGGTTCCTGGTCCCCACCACCACACGTATAGGATTCTGATTGAGGTGCTGAATCCCTGCCTCCCCTATCTCTGTGCTCTGTTCCATGCTACAATCCTCAGACAATTCCGCATCATCCAACATTGGCAGTGAGCAATGAGGTGAGGGGAGAGGGGGAGAGAGGTTTAGGAAAATGGTTTGCAGCAAAGAAGCTGGGTCTTATGTTGGCATTCCAGTGGGTTCCTGGAGTACGGAACAGTTTTATCAGACGGTGATGCAGGGTTCAATCATGTTTTTAGTTGCAGTGGCTAACAGGATCAGTTGTCTGCCTTGTCTATTCAGGGAATGATTCAGGGAATGGAGATGAGAGATGTACCATGTGGAATGGCCAGGGGGAGAGGGGGCAATATTTTACTGGGGATTCAAGCAATACCGGTAGAGATCAGGGTGTGGTTGTGCCTGTCTGCAGAAACGTTGTGTTCTATACCCAGCAGTGAAGGTTAAGGTCAGAGGAGCACTCAATGTGCTGACTTAATGGCTCCCTGCCTGTGCGTTCAATGCTTGCTCCGGAGTGCTAACACAAGCCAGGCAGCAGGCAACTGAACCTCTGTTACACAGAGAGCAACTTCAACATATGAAACTCATCAAGTAGTGACTTTTGTCAGGAGTTTCCGTCTCTATTTCAATAACTCTAGTCATTCAAGTTCAGTCACTTGGCACATTCTCTTACTGTAAGGTTTGGCAAGAGCTAACTGCACAGGATTACACAGCTGCCAGGCAGTCACCATACAAAAACAGGCTAGGCAGGACACGCAGCCCCGGCCTGCCAACAGTCAAACTCATCTTCAGAATGGCTAACTCCAGGAATCCTCATGATAATTTTCAACAGATTGAAATTGACCAAACCTTTTGCATTGTACACAATCCCATTGGATCAAACCCCTTCCCATTCTCTCCCATTGTACACAATCCCATTGGATCAAACCCCTTCCCATTCTCTCCCATTGTACACAATCCCATTGGATCAAACCCCTTCCCATTCTCTCCCATTGTACACAATCCCAATGGATCAAACCCCTTCCCATTCACTCCCATTGTACTCAATCCCAATGGATCAACCTCTTCCCATTCACTCCCATTGTACTCAATCCCAATGGATCAAATCTCTTCCCATTCACTCCCATTGTACTCAATCCCAATGGATCAAACCCCTTCCCACTCACTCCCATTCTTCACAATCCCAATGGATCAAATCTCTTTCCATTCACTCCCCATTGTACACAATCCCAATGGATCAAATCCCTTCCCATTCACTATATTTCATACCTTTGTTTTCCTAATTACTTAAAGTCAGAGAGGTGTACAGCATGGATACAGACCCTTCGGCCCAACTTGTCTATGCCGCCCCTTTGTTTTTAACCACTAAGCTAGTCCCAATTGCCCATGTTTGGCCCATATCCCTTAATAGCCATCTTACCCATGTAACTGTCTAAACGCTTTTTAAAGGACAAAATTGTACCCGCCTCTACTGCTATCTCTGGCAGCTTGTTCCAGACACTCACCACCCTCTGTGTGAACAAACTGCCTCTCTGGAGCCTTTTGTATCTCCCCCCTCTCACCTCAAACTTATGCCCTCTAGTTTTAGACTCCTCTACTTTTGGGAAAAGATATTGACTATCTCGCTGATCGATGCCCCTCATTATTTTATAGAACTCTATAAGATCACCCCTAAGTGTCCTACGCTCCAGAGAAAAAAATCCCAGTCTACCCAGCCTCTCCTTATAACTCAAACCATCAAGTCCGGTAGCATCCTAGTAAATCTTTTCTGCACTGTTTCTAGTTTAAAAATATCCTTTCTATAATAGGGTGACCAGAACTGTACACAGTATTCCAAGCCTTATACATGAATTTTCTATACAAGGTCACAGCTCTGTCTGAATACCAACATTTAAAAAAAACTTCACTTTTATACCTATTTCTTCTAAAGTGAATAATTTCACACTTCACCATGTAATCTACCATCTACCCTGTTCATGCAAGCTTGCTTAACCTGTCCGTAATACTTTGAAGCCTCTTTCATAGAATCATAGAAGACCTACGGTGGAGAGAGAGGCCATTCGGCCCATCAAATCTGCACCAACAACAATGTCACCCAGGCCCTATCCCCACATCCCATGGATTTACTCTGTTAATCCCCCTGACACAAAGGGGCAATTTAGCATGGCCAATTAACCTCACCCGCACATCTTTGGAGGAAACCGGAGCACCCGGAGGAAACACATGCAGACACAGAGAAAACGTGCAAACTCCACACAGACAGTGACCCGAGGCCAGAATCGACCCGGGTCCCTGGTGCTGTGAGGCAGCGGTGCCAACCACTGCGCCACCGTGCCACTCATGTGTTCCCCTCACAAAGTATTTTCTAACCTAGCTTTCTATCATTAGCAAACATGTATAAATTACACTCTGTTCCTTGATCTAAATCATTAATATGGATTGTAAATAGCTGAAGCCCAGATACTGATGCATGTGGCCAGTCACGGCCTGCCAACCCAAAAATGTCCCACTTATTCCAATTCTCTGTTGTCTGTCCATTAATCATTAACTCAACCCTTGCTAACACATCACCCGCATGCCATGAACCCAAATTGTACATCATAACCTCATGTGTGGCACTTTATCAAAGCCTTTTTGAAAATGCAAATGAATTCCCTCCACTGGTTCCCCCTTACCCATCCTATTGGTGACACCCTTCATAAGGTTCAACTGATTTTCCAAATAAAATTTTCTTTCAGAAAACCATAATTGTCGAAAGAAGCAATTGTGACATGAGGTTTATGACTTTTTTTCACAGTGGAATGCATTGTCTGAGAGTGTGGTGAAGGCTTGGGGCTATGGGGAAATGGCAGAGGGAGTGGCAATATGTGAATTGCTCCCTCAGAGGGCCAGCACAGGCACAATGGGCCAAATGGCCTTTTTCTTTGTTGTAACTATTCTGTGTTGGGTCATTAAGAACATGGCTGGTACCCGCAGCAGAGTGGGGTAAACAGCCCCAATCAGCCACCAATTATCTCATGTGCTTTGTGCTGGGGGATTATCATCCAGCAAAGCCAGAGGGTCTAAATGCACTGG
The DNA here is from genome assembly GCF_964213995.1 of Mustelus asterias. Taxonomy (NCBI): domain Eukaryota; kingdom Metazoa; phylum Chordata; class Chondrichthyes; order Carcharhiniformes; family Triakidae; genus Mustelus; species Mustelus asterias. Next base: position 32,705,363 of record NC_135821.1, read on the forward strand.
AGCTGGCTTCAGAGACTCCGAGTCAGCAGAGAGCCAGATGTGGAGATGCTGTCTGCTCTAAGGACACTAGCCAGTGTCATGACACGCCAGCTGCTGTCTCTGGCCTCTTTCCAAATTCTCACATGCTGCAATTTCATTCACACAGACTGAGCGTTCAACTGGCACAGAAAACAACCCACCCTGTCCCCACCGCCTGACACAACTCATCAACTTACAGGTTGGGATATGAGCTTACTCTGACACAGACGGAGGGAGGGAGAGAGATAGAGAGAGAGAGAGAGAGAGAGGAGATAGAGAGAGTGAGAGAGAGAGGGAGAGGGGGAGCTAGAGATAGAGAGAGAGAGGGAGAGAAAGAGGGTGAGACAGAGAATGGGAAAAAGGAAGAGCTCTAACGCCTAGAAGTGCAGTCTCTGGATTCTCTATCCATAGTAAGAAGTTTAACAACACCAGGTTAAAGTCCAACAGGTTTATTTGGTAGCAAAAGCCACACAAGCTTTCGGAGCCCCAAGCCCCATCTTCAGGTGAGTGGGAATTCTGTTCACAAACAGGGCATATAATAATATATAATCCACATCATTCTCTATCCATCTCAGGCCTTCAGTTAGCGGAATACAAATCAATACCAAATCTATTTCCTTCTTTCTTTTGAGGACTGTCCATCCCATTATGAGTCATCCTCCACTCCAAGGGTTTGAGCCTTTAGTGACCTCCCATCTCATGGTCCCTCCATAGAAGATCTAAATGGGGGCAGTGACTTCATGTGAGAAGCTGACAAACGAACCCTCACGGGGTTCCTGCGGGCTCCTGGGAGGGATATCCACTGATAGCCACCCACAATGCCCTTGTTGCTGCATCCTCTCTCTGTGACCTGTGACTCCTAGCCCTGACTACTCACTTGTGGTCTGGGCTTCAATGACAATCCACCGCCTCCCCACTGGCGCCAGCTTCTCATTGACTGGGAGCTCTTGGCTGGCAGGACCTCTGCCCCCCAGGGGTCCCTGATTCAGAGGATGGCTCTCCCCCCCCCTCGCTGGCTGGCATTTAATATGACTTGCCTGACTCTTGCCGGTTTCATGTCACACTACCTGTTACCCCCACGACTTGCCTGGGCTTGCAAAATCTCACTAACTGTCCTGGCTGGAGACAATACACATCTCTTTAACCTGTGCTTGGCCCTCTCTCCACTCACATTGTCTGTACCTTTAAGACTTCATTACCTGTAAAGACTCGCATCCCAATCATTATCTTGTAAATTGAGTTTGTGCCTGTACATGCCCTGTTTGTGAACACAACACCTGATGAAGGAGCAGCGCTCTGAAAGCTTGTGGCTTGTGCTGCCAAATAAACCTGTTGGACTTTACCCTGGTGTTGTGAGACTTCTTACTGTGTTTACCCCAGTCCAACGCCGGCATCTCCACATCTTGCCGGGTCTGCAGCTGGTAAGCAGAGTTCAGCCCTGGTCTGAGCTGAAGGTCAAATGGGGCCTGTCTCCTCACCTCACACATACTAAAATATCACAGCACCTTACTGTGATTCAGCAAATAACTGTCAAAGAGATGCCTTTAGGAGGGGAACTCAAACAGAAGCTTAATAAATCTGTGAAGGTCTACATTCACTGCTATGTAATCTACCATTTTGAGAGGGGAGTCTAATGCAAAGGTAAACTAGAGGGCACAGGTTTAAGGTGAGAGGGGAGAGATACAAAAGGGTCCAGGGGGGCAATTTTTTCACACAGAGGGTGGTGAGTGTCTGGAACAAGCTGCCTGAGGTGGTAGTAGAGGCGGGCACAATATTGTCTTTTAAAAAGCGTTTAGACAGTTACATGGGTACGATGGGAATAGAGGGATATGGGCCCAACACGGGCAATTGAGACTAGCTTAGTGGTTAAAAAAATGGAGGCATAGGCAAGTTGGGCCGAAGGGCCTGTTTCCATGCTGTAAACATCTATGACTCTATACCCATGAAAGCGCCCATCCTCTCACATCATCAGTCACCTCAGCTCCAGGACATCACTGCAGGTGTCTCTCAGGTTCGTGTCTGAGGCTCAAACATTTCCAACTGCCTTATCAATGACCTTCCTCCCATCATAAGGTCAGAAGTGGGGATAATTGCACAATGTTCAGTACCATTTGCAACTCCTCAGATACTGAAGCAGTCCATGTCCAAATGCAGCAAAATCTGGATAATATCCAGGCTTGGGCTGTGTGGTGAACCATCGTTGGTTCCCACTAGGTAGTACTGGGCCAGGGTCTGGCCAGTACTATGAGTCTGTATATATGTTACTGTTGGGGTTAGGGTTGGGTTGTTCTACATGTTAATGTTTTGGGGTTAGGGTTGGGCTGTTCTACCTGTAATATAGTTATTATGGTACATCCCAGTCGGGCTCCGCCTCCTGGGAGAGGTATAAAGGTCACTGCTCTGTCTGGGACCCTGCAGTCTGGGATCGTGTATTATATATGGTAGCTCTATTGTTGTAGTCAATAAAAGCCTTTATTTCCTCGAGCATCTCTAGCCTCGTGAGTTATATCGCACATCAATTTTATTGACTACTAATTGAACTCTCGTCGTTGAAAAAAAAAACGATACAGAGAGCATGGAGCAAATGCTTAAACCCGAACGTCTTATGCTGGACCCACATGCGGCGGGCGCCTCCAACACCTTCGACCACTGGTTGAAATGTTTTCGGGATTACCTCGAAGCCTCCGCAGCGGTCACCACAGATGACGACAGACTCCGGGTCCTCCACGCGAGGGTAAGCGACGCTGTATATTTAGCGATCCGTGCGGCCACCGACCACAAAGAGGCCCTCGAGCTTCTTAAGAAGCGCTACATTAAACCGCCAAACGAGATGCATGCTTGATATCTCTTAGCCACTCGACGACGGCAGCCCGGCGAAACGACGGAACAGTATGCGTGCGAGCTCCTACAGCTAGCCAGGGGCTGTAACTGCAAAGCAGTGTCGGCAGACCAGAACATGAACGACCTCGCTCGAGATGTGTTTGTGGCGGGAATCGGATCGTCTTATATCCGACTTCGGCTGTTGGAGCAAGGTAATCTCGATCTCACTAAGTCTATAGAGCTAGCGGATACGCTAGAAACGGCCTCCAAAAGCCTGGCGATGTATCCCGACGACCACGTGGAGACAGCGTGGCAGGGGCAGTCACAGACCCCACTTCATCCAGCGGGTCCGAAAAGCTGCGTGATGGCGTGCCCACCCTCGGGCCTGACGACGGCAGCAGCTCCAAGCGGCCCGTGGTGTTACTTCTGTGGGGGAGTGAAGCACACTCGGCAGCGATGTCCCGCTAAAGCGGTGTTGTGCTCCGCCTGCGGCAAGAAGGGGCATTATTCGAAGGTATGTCGATCCAAACTTACATCCAAGAACAGCAGTGCGGCGTGTGACTCCCTGGAGCCGGGTTCCTCGTCGTCGGCATCGTCAAGGGTTTCTTCCACGTGCGAGGCCAGGACGTCGCCATTCCAGATGACGGAGTTGCAAGAGACGCGCGACCACCAGGGGTCGCTGATTTTGGCGCCATCGCCCACGTGCGACCTATGGGAGCAGCCATTTTGGTCGGCACCGACCGCGATTGACCAGCAGGGGTCGCCATCATCCATCTCAGCTGCCTGCAGTGGCGCTCAAGAACCAACGGTGGCGTCGATCATCCTGGACCAGGCAAAGCCTCACAGACTCGATAAGTCCATGATGGACATACAGGTAAACAAACACTTGATTTATTGTCTGTTTGACAGCGGGAGTACGGAGAGCTTTATTCACCCAGATGCCGTGAAGCGGTGTGGCCTCCAGATCCAGCCCGTCAAGCAGACAATTTCGATGGCGTCAAGGTCCCGGTCTGTCACCGTGCTAGGGAGTTGCATGGTAAATCTAACGGTGCAGGGCACGGTTTACGAGAGCTTCAAGCTCCTGGTGTTACCGCACCTTTGCGCGCCAATACTCCTCGGAACAAATTTCATGGTCCACTTGAAGAGTGTAACCCTATAGTACGGTGGGCCACTCCCTCCGCTTTTAGTGGGAGAACAGCAGCCTCCAAATTGCCCAACGCGCTCCACCTGTAGCCTCTCGACGCTTAAGATTACCACACCCTCCCTATTCCAGAATCTCGTGCCAGGCTGCAAGCCCATCGCGACTAAGAGTAGGCGTTACAGCGCTGAGGATCGGATCTTCATTCGATCTGAGGTTCAGCGGCTCCTCAAGGAAGGGATCATACAACCTAGCGCTAGTCCTTGGAGAGCGCAGGTCGTGGTGGTCAAGAGTGGGAACAAACCCCGGATGGTCATTGACTATAGTCAGACCATTAACAGATGCACGCAGCTGGATGCGTATCCCCTCCCGCGCATTTCTGACATGGTCAACCAGATTGCGCAGTACCGGGTGTTCTCCACCATCGACCTAAAGTCTGCCTACCACCAGCTCCCCATTCGCCCAGAGGACCGACAATACACGGCTTTTGAGGCGGATGATCGCTTGTACCATTTTCTAAGGGTTCCTTTTGGTGTCACCAATGGGGTCTCGGTCTTCCAGCGTGCTATGGACCGAATGGTGGACCATAACGGACTGCGGGCTACCTTCCCGTACCTGGATAACGTCACCATCTGCGGCCATGACCAGCAGGACCACGATACCAACCTTCTTAGATTCCTACGCACTGCATCTCGCCTGAATCTGACCTACAACAGGGAGAAGTGTGTATTTCGCACGCGCCGCCTAGCTATCCTCGGATACGTGGTGGAAAACGGGGCCATTGGCCCTGATCCAGACCGTATGCGTCCCCTCCTCGAACTTCCCCTGCCCACTAGCGTAAAAGCACTGAGAAGATGCTTAGGCTTCTTCTCTTACTACGCACAGTGGGTTCCCAATTACGCAGACAAAGCCCGTCCACTCATCAAGTCTATCTCTTTTCCCCTAGCACCAGAGGCTCGTTTGGCCTTTGAAAAACTAAAAGCCGACATCGCGAAAGCCACGATGCACGCTATCGATGAGTCCATCCCCTTCCAGGTGGAGAGCGATGCATCTGATTTCGCCCTGGCCGCCACACTTAACCAGGCGGGCAGGCCCGTCGCCTTTTTCTCTCGCACCCTCCAAGGCCCCGAAATTCGACATTCAGCGGTGGAAAAGGAGGCCCAGGCCATTGTGGAGGCCGTCCGGTATTGGCGTCATTACTTGGCGGGAAAACGGTTCACCCTGCTCACGGACCAGCGGTCCGTGGCGTTCATGTTCAATAACACGTTATGGGGCAAGATCAAGAATGATAAGATCTTGAGGTGGAGAATCGAACTCTCCACCTATAATTACGACATCATGTATCGTCCAGGGAAACTCAACGAGCCCTCGGATGCCCTGTCGCGTGGAACATGCGCTAGTGTGCAGGAGAATCGATTGCAGGCTCTCCACAATGACCTCTGCCATCTGGGGGTCACTCGGCTCTACCACTTCGTAAAAGCCCGGAATCTACCCTACTCGGTGGAGGATGTCAGGTCCATAACTAGAAGCTGCCGGGTATGCGCGGAATGCAAACCGCACTTTTACCGACCTGGCAGGGCACAACTCGTTAAGGCCACTCGTCCCTTCGAAAGACTGAGTGTGGACTTTAAGGGCCCCCTTCCCTCGACAGATTGGAATGTGTACTTCCTCAATATCATTGATGAGTACTCACGATTCCCTTTTGTCATTCCCTGTTCTGATACGACCGCTGCCACGGTTATCAAGGCATTTCGTGATCTTTTCACCCTGTTCGGTTACCCCTGTTACATCCACAGCGATAGGGGCTCGTCGTTCATGAGCGATGACTTGAGGCAATACCTGCTCTCATACGGGATTGCCTCTAGTAGAACCACGAGCTACAACCCTAGGGGTAACGGACAGGTGGAACATGAGAATGCTACAGTCTGGAAGGCTGTCTTACTGGCGTTGAAGTCAAAAGGCCTTCCAGTCTCCCGTTGGCAAGAGGTGCTCCCTGATGCGCTCCACTCCATACGCTCACTCCTGTGTACGGCAACCAACGCTACTCCCCATGAGAGACTGTTTTCATTCCCTCGGAAGTCTTCCTCTGGGACCTCATTACCGTCTTGGTTGACGTACTCAGGACCTGTCCTCCTGCGGCGACATGTTAGGACCCGCAAGTCCGACCCTTTGGTTGAACAGGTCCATCTCCTCCACGCCAACCCTCAGTATGCCTATGTGGCATACCCTGACGGGTGAGACCTGGCGCCAGCAGGGGACGTAGAAACCCCTGTCGCTCCCATACCTCCTGTTAGAGACCCCCCAACTATTGTTTCCCCTCCTGACACGGCGCGGGCAGCATCGGGACCATCACTTAACCCTTTTACTCCCGTGTACAGCATGCCTGAGTCCAGGAGATGGTCGCCACTTCAAGGCGTGTCCGAGTTCAGCGGATTGTCACCACCTTGGGGTCAACCGGCCCGTGAGACATTGGAGGAGCCGTTGGACACTGCCTTGGGGAGAACGCCACCGCGAGTGCCTACACTGGTGTCATCGCCGGTGTTGAGGAGGTCACAACGACGGTGCGGTCCCCCTGACCGTCTGAACGTATAGACTGATGACCAATTGTTCTGTGTTTTTTGTTGTACCCCGCAGTTCTTTGTCTTCAAAGGAGGGGTGAATGTGGTGAACCATCGTTGGTTCCCACCAGGTAGTACTGAGCCAGGGTCTGGCCAGTACTATGAGTCTGTATATATGTTACTGTTGGGGTTAGGGTTGGGCTGTTCTACATGTTACTGTTGGGGTTAGGGTTGGGCTGTTCTACATGTTACTGTTGGGGTTAGGGTTGGGCTGTTCTACCTGTAATATAGTTATTATGGTACATCCCAGTCGGGCTCTGCCTCCTGGGAGAGGTATAAAGGTCACTGCTCTGTCTGGGACCCCTCAGTCTGGGATCGTGTATTATATATGGTAGCTCTATTGTAGTAGTCAATAAAAGCCTTTATTTCCTCGAGCATCTCTAGCCTCGTGAGTTATATCGCGCATCAGGCTGACAAGTGGAAAATAACATCTGCACCTCACAAGGGCCAAGCAATAACCATCACCAATAAGTAGAAAAACTAACCATTGCACCTTGACATTCAATGGCATTACACTCACTGAATAGCCCGCTATCAACCTCCTGGGGAGTTACCATGGACCAGAAATTCAACTGAACTACCCATATCAATACTGTGGCTACAAAAGCAAGTCAGAGGCTGGGAAGATTGCAGTGAGTAACTCACCTCCTGATCCCCAAAGCCTCTCCACCGTCTACAAGGCACAAGTCAGGAATGTGATGGAATACTCTCCACTTGCCTGGATGGGTGCAGCTCCAATGACAGACAAGAAGCTCAACACCATGCAAGACAAAGCAGCCCACCCGAATGGTATCACATCTACCACAATAAAAATTCACTCCCTCCACAACCGTTGCACTGTAACCGCCATGTGTATTATCTACAAGATGCACTGCAGGAGCTCACCAAGGCTCCTTAGGCAACACTTTCCAAACCCATCACTTCAACCATCTAAATGGAGAAGGGCAGCAGGTACATGGGAACACCACCACCTGCAAATTCCCCGCCAAGTCACTCATCCTGACTTGGAAATATATCGCCATTTCTTCACTGTCACTGGGTCAAAATCCTGGAACTTTCTCCCTAACAGCACTGTGGGTTTATCTACACCACATGAACTGCAGCGGTTCAAAATGGCAGCTCAGCACCACCTGCTCAAGGACAACGAGGGATGGATAATAAATACTGACCTCACTAATGAAGCCCACACCCTGTGGAAGAATTTTTAAAAGTACATTCAGAGGCATACACTCACCGGTTTCCCAGACCCCCCAGGGTCAGCTTCCCGAATGTGACCTCCTGGGACTTTGGCATCATCTCCAGTCCCCTCCTGATGTGTAGGGCAAACCCCACACTGATCTCCCTGTGGACAATCACAAACCAGTCTCAGAAATGTCAGCACTTTGAGACCACAAAACAACATGAAGGAACTGAGCTGAAGAGTTTACGTTGCAGGAGCCATGAATTTAAAAGCTGGAAATTGGGTGTGTGGCGGGGAGATGGTGAACACTTTGGTGAGTGGGCAGTGGACACACAGAGACGCTAAGAGTTATTTCAGTCCTGAATAACAGAAGTATTCAGGGCCCTTTGTACCCTCTTGTGGTGAACCATCGTTGGTTCCCACTGTGGGATTGTTCTAATGTTGTTGTTGGGTTGTTCTAATGTTGTTGTTGGGCTAGGGTGGGATTGATACACCTGTGGTTGCTACTGTTGTGGCACATCCCAGTCGGGCTCCGCCTCCTGGGAGAGGTATAAGACCCCCTGCTCGGGCGGGACCCCTTCAGTCTGGGATAGTGTGTTAAAGTTCTGATAGTTCCATTGTTAGTTAATAAAAGCCTTCTTTTACCGAAGCTTTGTGCCTCGTGTCCAATTGATGCGCATCACCTCTGCAATGTTCATTTGTTTGGTGATTGATTGTGTATGTCGGTTGACTACTTACAGTGTATGATTAATTAAAGCCTGGGTGTGATCACTGAGAGTGAGTGAGAGAGAGAGAGACACTGACCTGGGGCTCATTGCTGTAAGTTTGGGAGAAAACACTTTAAATTATTGTGATTAAAGCTCTAACACACATACAAACTGGTGTATCATCTCTGCATATCACCAAAGTACAAAACAGAACACCCTCCTCCCCCTTCTTCACACATAATCCCCTTGTTCTCAATCTATCAAGACACAAACGTGCTTTACCAAGGGTTCCATATTTAATAATGGCTGTGAGTGTATATTGTACCCGGTGGGGTCTGGGTACCAACCATGCTCCTTGGTTGGTGGGGGGATGTGGTGGGGGTGATGTATTTACACATCACTCTAGTGGAGATTTGGCTGAGATACACCCTGGTAATTGTACATTAACTGTGCTTAATTTTGTGCAGGTTGTGGAAATTAACTGGCGATTCACTTGAGTCCTGTGAACAGACACGAGCAGCTTGGTCAGCTCAGGTCCTGATAGATCCTGATGTCTCTCGACTCTGTAACGCACTGAGCTACGTAAACACAGCTCTCAATCACTTCATGTTCTTCAGATTGGGCTGATTCTACCTCACGGGGACCAATTGTACATCACTGGAGTAACCCCCACTGAGTCTGCCAGCTGGTTAGAATCGCAGCAACTCACCTTTTCCCCCTTTAGCCCCGGTACCCCAGGTTTACCCTGAAAACAGAGAAAAGAGCAGGTTTTGATGAGAGTCAGAGAAAAGGATCAAACATTAAACACAGATAGTAACAGCTGTTTCCCAATGTCAGGAGCAGTAACAGTGATCAGATCACACATGTACAGGATTACTTTCTCAGATTTCTATACAGTGCAGGACATCTGTGACAACCTGCGCTGACAGGAAATGGGTACAGTCATGGAGCTGAACTGACATCTCTGAGCACAGAGGTTCAGTGATCACCAGCAGAAATTGTGAAATTAAATCCAATAAATCTAATCTGGCACCAGCAAAAACCTAAATAGCTCAGAAAAGGCTCCAGCCTGGGGTGGTGCAGGTGTCACAGAGTTTCACACGGCACGTTACACTCACAGTGCCCTCTGGAGCGGCTGAACAACTCACTCCATTGTTAAATAAAATCAGTCCAGCTCAGGACAAGAGGAACAGCAATGTCTCAGGCACAGGGACAAAACTCAGGCAGTCCTATAAGGACCTCCTAACGGGGACCGGTGCTCAGATTCGCTATCTGTCAATGTCCCAGACACTTCAGCACCATCCCAGTATATCCTGTTCCCTCAGCAGGAGAGAGCCAGCAGAGGGGAGGTATGGTTAATGTGATGTACATACGCTGAAACCTACATTCTTCACTCATGTTACTGTTTCACAGAATAATCTGAATTGTAAAGCCAGAGTTGAGGAGCCTGTGTGATTCAGGTGGGAACACCACTGGTTCTGGGCGGGGGTAAGCCTTATTCTGGAGCTCAAATCACACGCCAGGGGAGGAGGCACGGTGAGGGGTCTGACTGGGCACTTGGATTTTATCATGGTGGGGGCAGTGGCAGGGGTGGCATGGTAGCACAGTGGTTAGCACTGCTACCTCACAGCGCCAGGGTCCCAGCTCAATTCCCGGTTTGGGTCACTGTCTGTGCGAAGTCTGCACGTTCTCCCCGTGTCTGTGTGGGTTTCCTCTGGGTGCTCCAGTTTCCTCCCATAGTCCGAAAGATGTGCAGGTTAGGTGGATTGGCCATACTAAATTGCCCCTTAGTGTCCAAGGATGTGTAAATTAGAGGGATTAGCCATGGGAAATGTGCGGGGTTACGGGATAGGGTGGGGATGTGGGCCTGGGTGAGATGCTTACTCTAGAGGGTCGGTGCAGACTCGATGGGCCAAATGGCCTCCTTTTACACTGTAAGGATTCTATGGGAAGGCGGGCTGTGGATGGTGAGTTCAACAGAAGCAATGTCCCACATTTCCTTATTGAAGAGATATTTATATCCTTGAGAGCACCAACCAGACCACAGTGATTAACTGCCTGAGACTTGCCCAAATGATGCTCAGGAATATGTGACCTTCTATTCTCCTCCACCTTCTCCAACCTCTCTCCAACTATTCCCAACCCTCTCCAGCTACAGAGAGCCATATGGAAGCAAAAAGTTAATTCTGTACCTCTTCCCACAGATGAAGAGGCTAAATGACAGTGAATAGAGAAGTCAGCTGTAACCGCTGCCTTGGAATGTAATAATGTAAAATAATGCATAAAGCCCCCTCTCATAGAGTCATAGAGATTTATAGCATGGACACAGGCCCTTTGGCCCAACTTTTCCATGCCGCCTCTTTTTTTTAAACCTCTAAGCTAGTCCCAATTGCCTGCATTTGGCCCATATCCCTCTACACCCATCTTACCTATGTAACTGTCTAAACGCTTTTTAAAGACAAAATTGTACCCGCCTCTACTACTGCCCCTGGCAGCTTGTTCCAGACACTCATAGAATCATAGAATCATAGAAACCCTACAGTGCAGAAGGAGGCCATTCGGCCCATCGAGTCTGCACCGACCACAATCCCACCCAGGCCCTACCCCCACATATTTACCCGTTAATCCCTCTAACCTACGCATTTTAGGATTCTAAGGGGCAATTTTTAACCTGGCCAGTCAACCTAATCCGCACATCTTTGGACTGTGGGAGGAAACGGGAGCACCCGGAGGAAACCCACGCAGACACGAGGAGAATGTGCAAACTCCACACAGACAGAGACCCGAGCCGGGAATCGAACCCGGGACCCTGGAGCTGTGAAGCAGCAGTGCTAACCACTGTGCTACTGTGCCGCCACTCATCGCCCTGTGTGCGAAAAAATTGCCCCTCTGGACCCTTTTGTATCTCTCCCCTCTCACCTTAAACCTATGCCCTCTAGTTTTTAGACTCCCTACCTTTGGGAAAAGATATTGACTATCTAGCTGATCTATGCCCCTCATTATTTTATAGACCTCTATAAGATCACCCCTCAGCCTCCTACGCTCCAGAGAAAAATGTCCCAGTCTATCCAGCCTCTCCTTATAACTCAAACCATCAAGTCCCGGTAGCATCCTAGTAAATCCTTTCTGCACTCTTTCTAGTTTAATAATATCCTTTCTATAATAGGGTGACCAGAATTGCACACAGTATTCCAAGTGTGGCCTTACCAATGTCTTGTACAACTTCAACAAGACGTCCCAACTCCTGTATTCAGTGCACAGCCCTGATGGTGATTTTTAATGTGTCCCGTCGCATGTTGCAGACTCTCTCAGCAGCCACCCTCATAGTCTCTCTGGCTGCTATTCTATGCATGATTCGGGAATTGAATATTCACTCACTGGGAGATGTTAATCCTGAAATGACCTGACTAGTGGAATCAGTGAGAAATTAACTTTTCTTTTGAACTCATGGAAAAGTGATACTTACAGGTTTTCCCGGGATGCCTTCAGGTCCGGAATCTCCATCAGCTCCCTAAAGAGGACAAGGACAGGGACAGGTGAGAACACTGAGGAGAGAATGAAGTTTATGAGCTCATTCAATAAAACTTTGGAAGTACATGTCATCCACAGCAATATTGACTCTTAAATTAACATGGCCCAGCAGTTCCCGGGCAACTATCACAGAACCATACAGCGCAGAAGAGGCCTTTCGGCCCATCGACTCTGCACCAACACGCGAGAAACACCCGACCTCCCACCTAATCCCATCTACCAACACTTGGCCCATAGCCTTGAATGTTATGACGTGCCAAGTGCTCATCCAGGTACTTCTTAAAGGATGTGAGGCATCCCGCCCCCACCACCCTCCCAGGCAGCGCATTCCAGACTGCCACCACCCTCTGGGTAAAAAGGCTTTTCCTCACATCCCCCCTAAACCTCCCACCCCTCACTGGGAACCTGTGTCCCCTCGCGACTGACCCTCCAACTAAGGGGAACAGCTGCTCCCTGGCCACCCTGTCCATGAATCCTATTAATCTCGTACAATTGGGGATGGGCAATAAATGCTGGAGCAGACAGCAATGCCCACAGCCAAGGGATGAATTTTAGAAAATTACTGAGACACTGGACTCAATATTACTTCATCATTGCCACTGCCAACCCCCCTCCCCCTCCCCCACTACCATTTCCCAGCCCCGTCCCCCACCCCCCACCACACACATGCACAGCACATGTGTAAAACGAGTTAGAACAGAGAAAGAGTCAATTGGCCACGCTCTTATTTCCCAGCCCGAGGATTCCAGGATCAAGTCCCACTCCCGATACTTCAGCACAAGAACCTAGGCCAACTCTTCAGTTCAGTACGGAGCGGGTGCAGCACTGTCACTGAAGCCCCAAGTCAGGTCGAGGTGAAAGATCCTGCGACACTACTTCGAAGGGGGAGTTCTCCGAGTGAACTGGCCAATATTTGTCTCTCAATCAACGTGACAAAAACAGATTACCTGCTCATTGTCACGTTGCTGCTTGTGGGATCTTGCTGTGTACAAACTGGCAGCTGTGTTTCCTACATTATAACGAGGACGACACTTTAAAAGTATCTAATTGGCTGTAACATACTTCGGAACGCTGTGTGGTTGTGAAAGGTGCTAGATAAATGCACAACTGTATTTTTGCTTCAACAGCCCTGCCTCCCCCACAGTGAGGGTTTGCTGGAATATCTGTATCCTGCCGTGGGGAGGTGGGGCATCCCATTTACATATTTCAACAGAATTCCGCAGAATGTTTGGGATCCTGATTTAAATTTCATCTTGGTTGGGTTTCCCTGAAGTCTGGAATTCTGTGAATGAAATGGAAACAGATGTCGTCGGCTCCACAGCATTCCTTGTGGGAAGTGGGATACCGTCCCCCAGCCCCCGAAGAGAGAATTTAGTGTTCCCTCTGCCATTGACAGCTTCACTCTCTTGATCCTTTGCCACTAAATGGCTGAACCCTCGTGTGATCACAACTAACCTTACACCCACCATCCTCCTCTCTCTCTCTCCCGCCCCCCCCCCCCATCTCTATCTCTGGCCTCTATTCTGCTCAGTCTGCCCAGGCCCGTGCCTGAGGCTCCCAGATGTGGCCTCGGGATTTCCTGCTCTGCAGATGACCAGTCTTTCTAATTAACTGTTCCTTAGCCAGTTCCTCCCACCCACGCACCCTCCCAGTGTCCCCAGGAGAAGATCAGAATGACAGGCCAGCCCTGAAAACACCGTTCAAAGTGAATGAAAATTCACAACGGCATTTTAATGGCCCACTGATTGTAACCCCCAGCTGAGTGCAGCAGTGTCTGGGAGAGGAACTTTCAATCCCGGAGGACACCAGGACATTCCTGAAGGGTTAGAAACTCACTGAGGACACAATGAACCCATTTGCAACTGTTAACTAATGACATAGAGCGGGGCGGAGAGGAGAGCGGGGCGGAGAGGAGAGCGGGGCTGAGGGGAGAGCGGGGCAGAGGGGAGAGCGGGGCAGAGGGGAGAGCGGGGCAGAGGGGAGAGCGGGGCGGAGGGGAGAGCGGGGCTGAGGGGAGAGCAGGGCAGAGGGGAGAGCGGGGCAGAGGGGAGAGCGGGGCGGAGGGGAGAGCGGGGCTGAGGGGAGAGCGGGGCGGAGGGGAGAGCGGGGCGGAGGGGAGAGTGGGGCGGAGGGGAGAGCGGGGCGGAGGGGAGAGCGGGGCGGAGGGGAGAGCGGGGCGGAGGGGAGAGCGGGGCGGAGGGGAGAGCGGGGCGGAGGAGAGAGCGGGGCGGAGGGGAGAGCGGGGCGGAGGGGAGAGCGGGGCGGAGGGGAGAGCGGGGCGGAGGGGAGAGCAGGGCGGAGGGGAGAGCGGGGCGGAGGGGAGAGCGGGGCGGAGGGGAGAGCGGGGCTGAGGGGAGAGTGGGGCAGAGGGGAGAGCGGGGTGGAGGGGAGAGCAGGGCTGAGGGGAGAGCGGGGCGGAGGGGAGAGCGGGGCTGTGGGGAGAGTGGGGCGGAGGGGAGAGCGGGGCGGAGGGGAGAGCGGGGCGGAGGGGAGAGCGGGGCTGAGGCGAGAGCGGGGCTGAGGGGAGAGCGGGGCAGAGGGGAGAGTGGGGCGGAGGGGAGAGCGGGGCTGAGGGGAGAGCGGGGCCGAGGGGAGAGCGGGGCAGAGGGGAGAGCGGGGCAGAGGGGAGAGTGGGGCGGAGGGGAGAGCGGGGCTGAGGGGAGAGTGGGGCGGAGGGGAGAGTGGGGCTGAGGGGAGAGCGGAGCGGAGGGGAGAGCGGGGCGGAGGGGAGAAGGGGGCAGAGGGGAGAGCGGGGCAGAGGGGAGAGCGGGGCGGAGGGGAGAGCGGGGCGGAGGGGAGAGTGGGACGGAGGGGAGAGCGGGGCGGAGGGGAGAAGGGAGCAGAGGGGAGAGCAGAGGGGCAGAGGGCGGAGCAGAGGGGAGAGCGGGGCTGAGGGGAGAGCGGGGCAGAGGGGAGAGCGGGGCAGAGGGGAGAGCGGGGCAGAGGGGAGAGTGGGGCCGAGGGGAGAACGGAGCAGAGGGGAGAGTGGGGCCGAGGGGAGAACGGAGCAGAGGGGAGAGCGGGGCAGAGGGCGGAGCAGAGGGGAGAGCGGGGCAGAGGGGAGAGCGGGGCAGAGGGGAGAGCGGGGCAGAGGGGAGAGCGGGGCGGAGAGTGAGGCAGTGGGGAGAGCGGGGCGAAGGGGAGAGCGGGGCAGAGAGTGAGGCAGTGGGGAGAGCGGGGGGAAGGGGAGAGCGGGGCAGATAGTGAGGCAGTGGGGAGAGCGGGGCGAAGGGGAGAGCGGGGCAGAGAGTGAGGCAGTGGGGAGAGCGGGGCGAAGGGGAGAGCGGGGCAGAGAGCAGGGCAGAGGGGAGAGTGGGGCGGAGCAGAGAGAAGGGCAGAGAGCCTAGCAGAGGGGACAGTGGGGCAGGGGGAGAGCGGGGCAGAGAGCGGGGCAGAGAGCGGGGCAGAGAGCGGGGCAGAGGGGAGAGTGGGGCAGGATGGCGGAGGGGAGATCAGAGTAGAGAGGAGAGCGGGATAGTGGGGAGAGCGGGATAGAGGGGAGAGCGGGATAGAGGGGAGAGCGGGGCATCGGGGGAGTGCGGGCAGTGGAGAGTCTCAGCAGGAATTCCTGGTCGGAGAATTGAGCCTGATGAGGCCTATTTCCTAAGCGAACTCACCGTGTCTCCTTTGGGTCCGGCTGGGCCTCCAGGTTTTCCCTTTGGGGCAGGAAATGTAAACAAATGTTAGCGCAGCAATAAACCAGCAGAGATCAAACTCATTATCACAGGGCAGCAGGATCGGAGGAAATAAACAAAATTGCCCTGGACTCAAACTCGGAGGAGCTGAGATCTGGAATGAAGCCAAACCTCATAAACAGAAAAGAGTCACAATTCCCAACATCCAGGAGAAAATGTCTCATCTTTCTTCAGAGCTGGAAAATGGAAAATGGGCAGAGAGCAGGGAGGGAGGGAGGGAGGGAGAGAGAGAGCATGACCAACTCTCCACCATTGTCCCTGCATTCCCAGGAACTGATGTCCAAGATCAGATCTCAGTCAACAACACTGGGGGAATTTTCCCATCCTGCCCACCACAGGAATCGTAGTGGGCGGGGCGGAGGGGGTGGAGGGGGTGGAGGGGGGGGGCATGAAAAGATCCGTTGACCTCGGGTGGGATTTTCCAGCTTTGAGGCGGAAAATCCCACCCATTATGTTTTTCACTTTGATTTCGAGACTTCCATTTATTACCTACATTGAAAATGGCTTTAAAAAACGGTGTGATAGGAGGAAAAGGTAGTGAGAGAGTGGGGGAGGGGCTGGGGAGAGGGAGGTGATGGAGACAAAGTGGGGTGGGGAAGGGACAGCAAAAGGGGAGAAGGTAGTGAGGAAAATGGGGAAAGGGAGGGAGGAGGGCAGAGAGCGGAGGAGGAGATAAGGTGGGGGATAGAAAAGGGGAGGGTCCAGGGTAGCAAGGAAAATGGGGAAAGGGAGGGAGATGGGGATGGTGTGGGAGAGGGGGAGGGGAGGAGAGTAGTGGAGGGGTGGTGGAAGCGGAGGAGTTGAAAAGGTAGGGGTAACTGATGGAGGGGAATGGTAAGGAGACAGAGGAGGGGAGGCGCTAGGGAGGGGAGTAGTGAGTGGGAGGGAGATCATGTGGTTGGGGGGAGGTGAAGGGAGGGGAGTGATGAGAGATTTTACAGTGAGGGGAAAGGGAATGAGGAGGTGAAGGGAGGGGGAGGAGGGGGAAAGCAGATAGTGTGGGGAGAGTGAGGGGATGGAGGGTGAGGGGAGGAAATGTCAAGAGGATGGAGGGGAGGGGAATGATGAGGTTGGGGTTTTTGGGGAGGAGGAGGAGGAGGTGTAGTAAGGAGGATGATGTTACCCTCTCCAAGGATAGAGTGTGGTCACTACAGGTTCTGGTGGCCTGTCAGGTCTTCAGGGAACATACTGCCCAACCTCACCCCACCCCAATTAAAGGAAGATTCATTCTATTGGGAATCTCAGGGGAGGGGTTGCCCACCCTGATCATGCTGCAGTGACACTGGGCTGAATGCCACCTTCTGCTGTCTAATCTGATTCGGGTACTCTCTGCCTCTAGAGTTCACCCTGTCCTGTATCTGACACTCACCGGTTTTCCTGGTATTCCTGGGAGTCCTGGCTGTCCCGGGGATCCTGGTTCACCGGCCAATCCCTCTGGCCCAACGGGCCCTGGATCTCCCTAATGAACAGAACAGACAGAATCTGAGTGAGATGGCCCGTTACTGGTTTTGTAAATACTGTCTCTCACAAACAGGCCATCCAGACCTGGTGATGATGGCGTGCGAGTGAGGACGCTGTGCATTCTCTGAAGAGGGAAATCTATTCAGTCAGATTCCCAGTTCCTGATAACATTCCAACCCCATTAAGATTCTCCCACTCCCAGCGACATTGTCCTTGTACAACACAGTGAGAAATGACTGGAGACAAACCTTTGCACCCTTTGGTCCGGTCAAACATATCTCTCCTGATTTGCCCTGACAGGATAAACGCAGACAAGAAAACACAATTAGAAAAGGAGAATGCTTCAGAAACAAGCACAAATAATCCCTTCTCGAACAAATGTAATCAACTTACTGTGTGCACACCGCTTGGCAAATAGGAAACTTATTTCATGCCTTTCAAATATGTACATCCAGACACAATCCGATTTCTAGACCCACGATCTTAAATCTTATCCGTGGCATTTAATGAGATTGAATTTTATAAATCAGGAAACCTGTGGGCCAGCTCAGTGTCCTTGAGGGAGGGAAACTGTCTTCCTTACTGTATGTGACTCCAGCCCTATGTTATGTGGCTGGTGCTCAGGGGGACAATGGATGGTCAGTAAATAGTGTCTTGATGCCTTGGCCATGTTGTTGGCATCCCCAGAACAAAGGTAATTTAGAAATTGCTAAATACACTTCAAATTAGCCACCATTGGCAGAGAGAGCCTCTTTTAGTTCATTTTAATAGTCTAGGCTGGATTCAAAGCCAGATCATTCACATCGGATTAAAATTAGATGAACAATCTGGAGGTCTGGATTAATAATCCTGACAATGTGAGTTCAAATCCCAATGAATTTGAGAATGTTGAAGACATTCCAAAAGGTCACTGTTGGAGTTTTGTAAAAATCCACTGCCGTTCTTATCCAGTGACTCCAACTCCAATGTGGCTGTTTCTGATCTCTGCAGTGACCTCGCTAGTCACACAGTTGTAACAATGCAGTTCAACAAGAAAGCCTATCACCACCTCTCAGAAACACATCCCTCAAGTCAATATGTAAAAATAATCTGATCATCATCAGGATCCCTCCGTTAACCTTAAACCCAACGTGAACCACTCTTCCCAGGTATGGAGTTTATTAACTATGGTGTAGAAGAACGACTCAATCTTCCAGATCACAAAACCCATTTTCTCCCTGTTGCAACTTCCAGCCTCTTTCCCAAATTTATTCCTTCTCATGAATCCAGTATCCCATCACGGATTCTGTGTCGAGGTTCCTAACGTAATCAGAAAGTTTGAGCAGGATACTCACATCTCTTCCCGGAAGACCAGCCAATCCCGGCAGTCCTGGCTCACCCTTCTGACCTTTCGCAGCTCTCCCAGGCTAAAAGAATATTCTCAATTAGACAAGACTGCAATTCAAACACTTGCTTAAATTACAAGAGGTTCTTAAAAAGAAAGAAGTCAATGGGAAATGGGGAGAACATCCAGAGACAACTGAAGCCTCGAGTCAATGATAGAAAAGTCATCAGTAATTCCACATTCTGCTCACTGGAAGTCAGCCAACTAGAAATCGGCCTAGTAATTAATGGCCTACCCAACGCCAACACAGGAATCAGGCGTGGTTCTGGGCCTGGCAGCCTAAGGAATTAATATTCAGTTGAAGAAAGCCCTTATATTCCATTCTTCGAGAACTGAACCCCAATCCTATTGTCTTGCCATTGCTGTTTTTTTAAAATCTACTTCACAGGCAGGTTGGCAACATCTAATGTATCACCTAAAGGACTGCATCTTTGACAGGGCCACACATCCTCAGCACTGCACTGGAGTGCCTGCCCAGATGGTCTATTCAAAGCCTGGTGCAGCATCTCAACTTTTGAATGGACCTATCTCGTATTAAGTTGATCTTTCTCTACACCCTAGCTATGACTGTAACACTACATTCTGCATCCTCTCCTTTCCTTCTCCACGTATAGTGCGCAAAAAACAATACTTTTCACTGTACACTAATACATGTGACAATAATAAATCAAATCAAAACTGACATTTAAGTGGCAAGACATGGCAATGGCAAAACGGGGAGAATATGCATGAACACAAATCACAGAAGCACATCAGTGTTTCAGCGCAGAAGGAGACCATTTAGCCCATTGTATCTGCACTGGTTCTCTGAATGAGCAACTCGCCGAGGACCACCACACCATCCCCCTAACTCCCTCCCCCATCTTCTCCCCATAACCTTGTACATATTCCTTTGTAGATAACAGTCTAAATCCCTCTTTAATGCCTCATTTGAATCTGTCTCCACTTTCAAACAGTGCATTCCAGATTCTAACCACTCGCTGTGTGAATCTGTCTCCACCACACTCTCAGACAGTGCGTTGCAGATCCTAACCACTCACTGCTGTTTTTTTTAACTGTATAGTTTAAATCTGTGTTCTCTGCTCAAACCCTTCAAGAATTGGAGCAATTTCCCCCGCTCTATTCTTCCAGAAACATCAAGGCATGATCAGGAGAGAACTGGAGAGTGTGTTCATTTTAACCGTGAACTCAATGTTCCATTCACCCTGTTCAGGCTCCTCTGTGACCAAAAACGTTAGTTTCATCATGGATTAACAGGTAAAGTAAAAGGTCAGATTCTCCTTTATTTGGAGCAATTATCCTGATATTGCTGTAACCGTGTGTAACCATTGTGCTATTTAAAGAATAAATTGCACTTCCCACTCCTCCAGGTCGCAATCTCTTTATGTTAGAGCCACTGAGCTGATTGCTGTGTTAACAAAACTGTCCTCATCCCCCCGAACACATTCACCCCCATTCCGAGTTTCATTAAATGCTTCATTCCACATCGATTCAGCAAGCTCCAAAAACTGAAGCTGGCTCTTTGCCGTTCATTTTGAACGTATGTATTTCAAAATTGTTAATGAACCCCAATATCAGGAACTGCTTCTGTTTAATGAGAAAAGTCATTTTCTGTTTTGAAATAGGTTACAGAGATTGTGAACTGACAAAGTGATCTTTAATGCTTATTTCTTATGTTAAACCCATTTTCAGCTGTATTTATCATGGAGATTAGAAAAAAATTAAAACATTGTCAATTGTAGTGTTGATGGCAGATTTGATGTTTGTCTATAATCAAATGAGCTGGAGTAGAAACTTAGCAAAGCAAAGGGCCGGATGCCTGACTTGTGGGAATTCTGCCTCCTTCAAAGGGGCCCTCACTCACCACACTTCCATTCCGGGAGGCAGGGGGGCGGAATGGAGTTGCGGCCATGGCCTCAGACCAGAGGCAGCTCAGGTGTGGCTGCAGAGGCAGGCGAGAGCTGAGGGTGGTGGTTTGAAGACCTGCCTTGTTTCTCAGTTGTATTGAAGGCTCTTTGACCCTCAGCCCACTCCCCATGCCCCTCCATACCCCCTTTCCATCGACCCTCTCCCACATCCTGCATGCCCACCCACCCAGTATGTACCATAGGATCAATGAGCCATTGAATAACAATGGTAAGTTTTAAAATGCACTTAAAAAACACTCATTTGGAAATCTGTTCTGAAAAAAAAACTTGCTCTTACAAACCCTACAAAAGTATCAATCAGGCAGAGACGTTACAGTATCAATAACAGAAATTTTACCTCACTTCACACCTCTTAATCTTGTACAGATAAACATACCAATATTAAAAGAAAGCCTTCGAAGAAAGAATAAGTTATTGTAAATTTATAAAGGTATCAATCAATCAAGGCAAACACTCCACTTCCAACTGAGTAAACTGCCCCTGCTGAGCTAATCCATTAGTGACTACTTGAGCTCAGCCAAGCATCCAGAATGAAGACATCTCTGAATTGTATGAACTGAAATAGGTGAGCAGGCATCTGTTTTTTCCAGATGGCCTTATTATGAATGGTTGGATTCCAGATGGAGGCAGGAATCCTGGAATTGGGTCCCATCGCCATTTTTAAAGGGCTCTGTGAAAATCCAGCTCAAACCCTTTGAAAATCTGGAGGTGATTTTGCTCCGTGAGCACCGATAGCCATGTGGGTGCAAAATCACAGAAGAATTGGAAAACAAGATTCTTGCTGGCAAGACCTCGTTTTCTGATTCCCTCTGTCCCTCGTCGGTGATGTAATGAGATATTATTTTAATTTGATTAGGGGCTTCCCTGTCATATGTTTCCCCCAACATTTAGAATTCCCCCACGCTGGCAAGGTTCACAACAGGTACATAAAAATAAGAAGAAGTCAAAGGGAACCAGCCAGGGACACACAGGTAGTGTAGCCAATGTGGGGGCGCAAGGGGGGGGGGGGGGGGGGAACATGCCTGGGTAATGCCCTGAACTGCCCTCTGGCACAGCCCCATGGCACGGCCATGGCAAGGGGCATGTCAAGGGGGTCCCTCTGGGGAGCTCCATGGGGGGAATTCCTCTTATCGGTGGTGGCGGAGGGGGGGTTTCCCCAGTGAGTATGTGTGTGTGTCTGTGGGAGGATGCAGCATTCCCCTTTTCCATGGGAAAAGTGCCCCAGTGCACATATGGAGTGGAAAGAGGGGTTCCCCATATCCATGGGGGTATTCCCTTTGTTGATGGCACAGGGGGGTTCCCCAGTACTGTGTGTGGGGAGGGCGGGGTTCCCCTTATCCATGAGGTCTTACCCTGGTGCATGTATCGGGGGGAGGGAGGGGAACGTTGTTTTTTGATGTCGATTGGGAAGCTCTTTAAAAATGGCGCTCTAATCTCTGTGGAGCAATGCCGACTCTAAGAGGGCCCGTCCCACCAGCATTGTGGCATCAGAAGTGCCAGCAGCATTTGTTTTACTCCAAGTGCTGTGGTGTTTGCCAAGAAATGTTGACCATGCAGGCGGGGAGCCGCACACCGGTTACTCACCAGAGCCAGCACTTAGAGTCAATATCGGAAAACTCACCCTCTATCTCGGAATCTCAACTACAACGATGAACAGTGAGTCAGTTTGGAGAAATACAGAAAACAAAGAAAATTACAGCACAGGAACAGGCCCTTCAGCCCTCCAAGCCTGCACCGACCATGCTGCCCGACTGAACTAAAACCCCCTACCCAAAGAACAAAGGAAAAAGAACAATGAGAATATGATTCGATTGACTCCCACTGGACAGGACAGGAGAGAACGTCTTTTCAAGATGTAAGGTGACTGAACGTTTGTTTGCAGAATCACGTAACCCAGGCCCCATGGGGCCTTCTAAGATTCCATATTTCTTAACAGAACGCACTCAAATTATTCTGAAAGTTCCTATCACAGGGGTCATTTGTTTTTATGATAGAAAACCCAACCCCCCGCCCCCCATGGAATTTCAAATGTGGTTGCCGACTCTGGGGATTTAATCATGTGGCCATTGATAAGAAGATCTTCAACTGGGGTGTGTGCCCACGATGAAAATGTTGATGCATTTACCAGCAAATATCACTTCATAAAACCACCATGGAGATCGGTACCTTCTAACCAAACACTTCCTACAATTCTATGGCATTTTGCAAAACAAAACTTTATAAATAAATTAAAATCCAAAGTTCCATCCCCCATCACTGAGACCCAGCTATATGGATGTGAGGCGCAGTCTACAGCGAGTGACACCAAAACAGCCTCATTCCCGGAACTGTTCATCATAGAATCATAGAATCCTACAATGCAGAAGGAGGCCATTTGGCCCATCGGGTCTGCACCGATCACGATCCCACCCAGGCCCTATCCCCATAACCCCATGCCTTTATCCTAGCTAATCCCCCTGACACTAAGGGACAATTTAGCATGGCCAATCCAGCTAACCTGCATATCTTGTGGGAGGAAACTTGAGCACCCGGAGGAACCCACGCAGACACGGGGAGAACGTGCTGACTCTACAGTGACCCAAGCTGGGCTGAACCCGGGTCCCTAGCGGTGTGAGGCAGCAGCGCCAACTACCGTGCCACTCATGAACAACAGCATACCTCACGGAACACCATGGAACATTGCAGACCACCACAGAACACTATGGAGCATCACAGACACATTCCCTCAGAGCTATCAAGGATAGTGCCGAAGATGTACACAGGAAAAGTGGTTTTCCTGATGGGCTGCAATGAAGTGGTTACTCAGTGGGCAAACAGCAGATTTGCCATGGAAACTACCCAGTGTTGATGGGTTGTGTATGGCTGGAGAAGATTTGACTGAACTGGGGTGAAGTCAACATGCTGACCAATGGAGAATCAGGCCTCACATAAATTTTTAAAAAGCACACTGTAGTTTTCAATGGAGAATTAGGGAGCATGGGAAACTGTTGGGGTCTGGTCGGCCTTCATAACATACTTTGTGCTTTCTGCTCTGGTATCCCAACACGTCTCGAAATACACAACAGTTCCCAGTCGACTGCCCCGCCACTTTCTGTGCATTCTTTCTCCAAAAGGTAAGAGTAAACTTTATTTAATGATACACTCAGAATGGACAATAAATGCTGGCCAGCCAGTGACGCCCACGTCCCATGATTGAATAAAAGCCAGGGCTGATGGAATGTAACCCCTGACTACCCTTGTTGACTGCAAAAGTCTTGTGTGATACAAGTAGCAGCTACTGCATTGTTGTAAGATTTTATCCTTGGGCCTGTCCTGAATCCGCGGGGGTAAAGATCTACAGCACAAACCTATCCTCACTTATTCATGTTTCACTTTTAGTCACTTTAGAATTAAAAGACATTCTGGCCCCATAGGAAAAGCTGCATCTGAATATGATTCAACAGTTAATCTTTTCTACTTCGGATACGGAACAGATGTTATGTCACAGTGCGTGTAATCCACAGGCTGGATTAATGATCCAGAGGACAAGAGGTGAAATCCCATCATGCAGTTGAGAAGTTAAATTCAATGAATTAAACCAGCTTCCAATTCTGGAACCAGTGACCACAAAATTAGCAGATTGTTGTAAAAAGACTCCTGTTTTACTAACACCTCTTAGAGGATGAAATCTCTGCATTAGAGTGTGCCAGAGTGTTCTTGGTGCATCTCTCTTCTTTTTCATCGAATCATAGAATCCTACAGTGCAGAAGGAGACCATTCTTCCCATCGAGCCTGCACTGACTACAATCCCACCCAGGCCCTATCCCCATACCCCATGCATTTACACTAGGGTCAATTTAGCATGGCCAATCAACCTAACCCACACATCTTTGGACTGTGGGAGGAAACCGGAGCACCTGGAGGAAACCCACGCAGACACGGGGAGAATGTGCAAACTCCACACAGACCGAGGTCGGAGTTGAACCCTGGTCCCTGGCACTGTGAGGCAGCAGGACTGACCACTGTGCTCATCGTGCTGCCCAAATATAAAATATAATTTTTTTTATCCAAAGGCAGGCAGTATAAAACTAATATCGTGCAAGATGTTTAAATGTCCCTGTGGGGGAGAGTGCGAAGAACCCACTCATAGATTGTGTGAGGATGACTGTCAAAAAACTAGATCTCAACTCACTAAAGTCTTGGCCTGCCACAGAACACCAGAGAACACCACAGGGCATTACAGAACATCATAAAACATTGCTGAATGTTACACAACATGACGGAAGATGATTGATGAGGGTAGGGCAGTGGATGTTGTCTACATGGACTTCAGCAAGGCCTTTGACAAGGTCCCTCATGGCAGACTGGTGCAGAAGGTGAAGTCGCATGTGATCAGAGGTGAGCTGGCAAGGTGGATACAAAACTGGCTCGGTCAAAGAAGACAGAGGATAGCAGTGGAAGGGTGCGTTTCTGAATGGAGGGCTGTGACAAGTGGCGTTCCTCAGGGATCAGTGCTGGGACTTTTGCTGTTTGTAATATATATAAATGATTTGGAGGAAAATGTAACTGGTTTGATTAGTAAGTTTGCGGACGACACAAAGGTTGTTGGATTTGCGGATAGCGATGGATCAGAGGATACAGCAGGATATAGATCAGTTGGAGACTTGGGCAGAGAGATGGCAGATGGAGTTTAATCCAGACAAATGTGAGGTAATGCATTTTGGAAGGTCTAATACAGATAGGGAATATACAGTAAATGGCAGAACCCTTAAGAGTATTGATAGGCAGAGGGATCTGGGTGTACAGGTACACAGGTCATTGAAAGTGGCAATGCAGGTGGAGAAGGTCGTCAAGAAGCCATACGGCATACTTGCCTTCATCGGCCGGGGCATTGAGTTTAAAAATTGGCAAGTCATGTTGCAGCTTTATAGAACCTTAGTTAGGCCGCACTTGGAATATAGTGTTCAATTCTGGTCCCACACTACCAGAAGGATGTGGAGGCTTTGGAGAGGATACAGAAAAGATTTACCAGGATGTTGCCTGGTATGGAGGGCATTAGCTATGAGGAGAGGTTGGAGAAACTTGGTTTGTTCTCACTGGAGCGACGGAGGTTGAGGAGTGACCTGATAGAAGTCTACAAGATTATGAGAGGCATGGACAGAGTGGATAGTCAGAAGTTTTTTCCGAGGGTGGAAGAGTCAATTACGAGGGGGCACAGGTTTAAGGTGCGAGGGGCAAGGTTTAAAGGAGATGTACGAGGCAGGTTTTCTACACAGAGAGTAGTGGGTGCCTGGAACTCATTGCCGCGGGAGGTAGTGGAAGCGGATACAGTAGTGACTTTTAAGGGGCGTCTGAACAAATACATGAATAGGATGGGAATAGAGGGATATGGTACCAGGAAGGGTAGGGGGTTTTAGTTCAGTCGGGTAGCATGGTCGGTGCGGGCTTGGAGGGCTGAAGGGCCTGTTCTTGTGCTGTAATTTTCTTTGTTCTTTGGAACATTGCAGAACACAGAACATCACAAACTGTAACAAACACTCCCTTCCTCAGTTTGTGATTCAGTTTCCTTTCCCCAGTTTCTCTCTGGGAAATCACTGAATTTCTTTTTCCTCTTGACCCCAGTACCATCCCCCTCAGAAGTGGCAATGTCGTGATGTTTCTGGACAGTGCGGTGATTGGAAGGGCCTAGTCTTCGCAATTCGCTTGTAAGCCACAGCAGTCAGAGTACAGCACAACCCAGGACTGTATCCCGAGTCACCAATAGCAACAGCTGAGAGACCCGTGTCAATTCCAGGGCTCACCCAGCCAAGAGGTAATGGATGAGGTTGTCTGGCCTCGGACAGACTTGGCGATTGGGATTGACAAGATTCCTCTACAAAGCGTTCGCATAAATGTGATGGTCCAAACGACCTCTTTCTGTGCTGTGATGGAACTTTTTTTTATTCATTTGTGGGACACAGGCATCGCTGGCTGGCCAGCATTTATTGCCCATCCCTAGTCGCCCGAGGGCAGTTGAGAGTCAACCACATTGCTGTGGCTCTGGAGTCACATGTAGGCCAGATCAGGTAAGGACGGCAGATTTCCTTTCCTAAAGGACATTAGTGAACGAGATAGGTTTTTCTGACAATCGACAATGGTTTCATGGTCATCAGTAGATTCTTAATTCCAGACATATTTTATTGAGTTCAAATTCCACCATCTGCCGTGGTGGGATTCGAACCCAAGTTCCCAGAATATTAGCTGAGTTTCTGGATTAACGGTCTAGTGATAATACCACTAGACCACTGCCTCCCCGGGGTAGATTTTCCAATGTTGGTGGGGTTGGGACTTGATCCAGGCCCAGTTTCAACATCATTGGCCGAAACTCTACCAGAACGGAAATCTCCATTGGCCGAGGGCAGGATTTTACGATCTCACCCGAGCGAGGCCATAAAATCCCACCCATTGGACCAATGGTCATTAACCCATCCACGACTGCTTCAAATTCTTAACATTGTGTGTGGGGCAGTGGGGACAGGGAGCCTAGGTACCGCCAGGTAAGACCCATCCAGCTCTTTTAGGAGCTTGTTCAGGGGTCAGGGCATTCGTGAATAGCTAATCTTGATAAACCCAGTCTGGTGCACCTAAGCCTATCATTGGAACTGGGGACAATTCTCGAATCAATTATCAAGGACTTTATAGCGATGCATTTAGAAAGCAGTGGCAGGATCAGACAGAGTCAGCATGGATTTATGAAGGGGAAATCATGCTTGACAAATCTGTTGGAATTCTTTGAAGATGTAACTGGTAGAGTTAACAAGGGGGAGCCAGTCGATGTGGTATATTTGGACTTTCAGAACACGTTTGACAAAGTCCCACACAAGAGATTATTGTGCAAGATTAAAGCACATGGGATTGGAGAAAGTGTATTGAGATGGATAGAAAACTGGTTGGCAGAGAGGAAACAAAGAGTGGGAATTAATGGGTCCTTTTCAAATTGACAGGCAGTAACTTTTGGGGTGCCACAGGGATCGGTGCTGGGACCCCAGCTATTCACAATATATATTAATGATTTGGATGAAGGAACTAAATGTAACATCTCAAAGTTTGCAGATGATACCAAGTTGGATGAGAGGGTGAATTGTGACGAGGATGCAGAGATCCTTCAGAATGATCTGGACAGGTTGGGTGGGTGGGCAAATCAATGGCAGATGCAGTATACATTGGATAAATGTGTGGTTATTCACTTTGGAAACAAAAACAAGGCAGATTACTACCTGAATGGCTGTAAATTGGGAGGGCGGAGTGTGCAGAGGGACCTGGATGTCCTTATGCACCAGTCACTGAAGGTAAGCATGCAGGTGCAGCAGGCGGTAAAGAAGGCAAATGGTATGTTGGCCTTCATTGTGAGAGGTTTTGAGTACAGGAGCAGGGATGTGTTGTTGCAATTATACAGGGTCTTGGTGAGGCCACAGCTAGAGTGTTGTGTGCAGTTTTGGTCTCCTTTTCTGAGGAAGAATGTTCTTGCTCTCGAGGGAGTGCAGCGAAGGTTTACCAGGCTGATTCCGGGGATGGCGGGACTGATGTATGAGGAGAGATTGACTAGGTTAGGATTGTTTTCGCTGGAGTTCAGACGAATGAGGAGGGATCTCACAGAGACTTATAAAATTCTAACAGGACTGGACAGGGTAGATGCAGGGAGGATGTTCCCGGTGGTGGGGGAGTCCAGAACCAGGGGTCATAGTCTGAGGATTCGGGGTAGACCATTTCCATTTAGGACAGAGGTGAGGAGACATTTCTTCATCCACAGAGCGGTGAGTCTGTGGAATTCATTACCACAGGAAGTAATTGATGCCAAAACATTGAATGTATTCAAGAGGCGGCTGGATATAGCACTTGGGACGAATGGGGTCAAAGGTTATGGGGAGAAAGCAGGATTAGGCTGTTGAGTTGGATGATCAGCCATGATTGTGATGAATGGCGGAACAGGCTCGAAGGGCCAAACGGCCTCCTCCTGCTCCTATCTTCTATGTTTCAATGTCCTTTTAAAAATGATATTGTGTCTCGATGGGAATTGTAACAATATTATGGGTCAATAAAAGAATAGCACTCTTGTTAATGGGGGAGGAATTACTACAGTTATACTCTCCATCCAACTCTGTTTCACTTTGAATCTCAATCTGAGTACAGAGACGTTGAGATGGAACACTAACTTTATTTCCCTTGTGTCTATGAGGTGCATCAGTCACCATCGTCAGAGCAGACAATCATGTCCATAGCCTGGCCCTGGTTTATCTCAGTGGGAGATTGTGTGTGGAGATGTTTCAATCAAAAGTCATTGAGATTGTAAACATAAGCAGTTTAACAATGTGGGCGGCACGATGGCACAGTGGTTAGCACTGCTGCCTCACAGCACCAGGGACCTGGGTTCAATCCCCGGTTGGGTCACTGTCTGTGTGGAGTCTGCACGTTCTCGTCATGTCTGCGTGGGTTTCCTCCGGGTGCTCCAATTTCCTCCCACAGTCTGAAAGACATGCTGGTTGGCTGTGCTAAGTTCTCTCTCAGTGTACCCGAACAGGTGCCGGAGTGTGGTGACTGGGGGCTTTCCACAGTAACTTCATTGCAGTGTTAATGTACAGTAAGTAGTCTCACAACACCAGGTTAAAGTCCAACAGGTTTATTTGGTAGCACGAGCTTTTGGAGCATTGTCCCTTCATCAGGTGAGTCACCTGGAGTCACCTGAAGAGGCAGTGCTCCGAAAGCTTGTGCTACCAAATAAACCTGTTGGACTTTAACCTGGTGTTGTGAGACTTCTTACTGTGTTCACCCCAGTCCAAAGCCGGCATCTCCACTTCAGTGTTAATGTAAGCCTACTTGTGACTGATAAATAAACTTTGCCTAATTTAAACACGAGTGCACAAACAATGAAACCAAAGGATTTCAGGGAATGGAGAAGATGTGAATGGGAATCACACCTGAATCATTTAAAATGGGATTGTTTTAGTTGTTTTATAAACTGATTTACCTCTTGTGGCATTGCTTATCCAGAGTCTGGAACCTGGTTTAAATGCTCAACTCTGAAGCTGCTCTGTATCTACACTGCCACTGCAAAGGTATTCTTTCTTGCTAGTGTGGTCCTGCTAGGTGCTCTGGTCAATTGGAAGCTGTTGGAGTATGTTTCCAATCACGGCCTCTTGTCACCTTTTCCATTTCTTCCAGAACCTCGTCAAACTGACCGAAGGTTGGAAAAAAGCAGCAAGAAACAACTGGCTCTCTTTCTCTTCTGGTCAAATTGTCTCGGGATTGTCCCTGAGGAATTTGTTGTGGGTTTTATACAATGTGTGACGTCTGCAGGGTGAGGGCCCGGACTGGGATCTGGCATCCTGAATGTGGGTGACGATTTCTGGGTTTTTTGCTCCAGAGGGAGGTTTCAGATGAGCTGGCAGCTTGTGAACAAGGTTGGCCATTGCAAAAACAAGTATACAAAGACAAGTCAAACATGTATCACTGTTCGTGCGTGTGAACAATGTGAGATTGAAAGCACCAGAGAGGTCATTCCTCCCAATCCTGATTGGCAGTCTGACTGAGATAAGCGAACATAACCCAGGCCAGAGGTGCAGTCTTACTGGCAGCACAGTGGCACAGTGGGTAGCATTGCTGCCTTAAGCACCAGGGACCCGGGTTCAAATCTGGCCCCCAGGTCAATGTCTGTGTGGAGTTAGCACGTTCTCCCTGTGTCTGCGTGGGTTTCCTCCGGGTGCTCCGGTTTCCTCCCATAGTCCAAAGATGTTGGGGTAAAGTGGATTGGCCATGCCCCTGAGTGTCTAGGGGGATTAACAGGGTAAATTTGTGGGGTTGCGGGGATAGGGCATGGGTGGGATTGTTGTCAGTGCAGGATCAATGGGCTGAATGGCCTCCTTCTGGATTCTATGACTCTTGCTGGTCTTTCTGCTCCTCTTGGATATTTGACAGGGTATTTACAGTGAGCTAGTAAGGGAGCTCAACACTTCAGTGAGGATGACGTTCAATAGAACTCTCCATAAACTTCTTGATCTGAGCCAAATCTGTTTGATTTACATACAAACAAGTTAAACTGGCCTCTTCAGGAGATTACACCATCAGACCATAAGATATAGGAGCAGAATTAGGCCATTCAGCCCATCGGGTCTACTCCGCCATTCAATCATGTGTTTCTCAACCCCATTCTCCCATCTTTTCCTTGTAACTTTTGATCCATTTACAAATTAAGAACTTATCTATCTCTGTCTTAAAGACACTCAATGACCCGGCCTCCACAGCCTTCTGTGGCAAGGAATTCCACAGATTCACCACCCTCTGGTTGAAGAAATCCTTTTTCATCTCGGTTCTAAAGGGTCGGTCCCTTTACTCTGAGGCTATGCCCTCGGATCCTCGTCTCTCCTACTAATGGAAACATCTTCCCCATCTCCACTCTATCCACATAAAAGCAAAATATTGCGGATGCTGGAATCTGAAACAAAAACAGAAAATGCTGGAAAATCTCAGCAGGTCTGACAGCATCTGAGGAGAGAGAATAGAACCAACGTTTGGAGTCTAGATGAGCCTTCATCAGGGCAGACCTATTGACAGCTCTGATGAACAGTCATCCAGACTTGAAAGAACAAAGAACAAAAGAACAAAGAACAGTACAGCACAGGAAACAGGCCCTTCGGCCCTCCAAGCCTGTGCCGCTCCTTGGTCCAACTAGACCAATCGTTTGTATCCCTCCATTCCCAGGCTGCTCATGTGACTATCCAGGTAAGTCTTAAACGATGTCAGCGTGCCTGCCTCCACCACCCTACTTGGCAGCGCATTCCAGGCCCCCACCACCCTCTGTGTAAAAAACGTCCCTCTGATATCCGAGTTATACTTCGCCCCTCTCAGCTTGAGCCCGTGACCCCTCGTGATCGTCACCTCCGACCTGGGAAAAAGCTTCCCACTGTTCACCCTATTTATACCCTTCATAATCTTGTACACCTCTATTAGATCTCCCCTCATTCTCCGTCTTTCCAAGGAGAACAACCCCAGTCTACCCAATCTCTCCTCATAGCTAAGACCCTCCATACCAGGCAACATCCTGGTAAACCTTCTCTGCACTCTCTCTAATGCCTCCACGTCCTTCTGGTAGTGTGGCAACCAGAACTGGACGCAGTACTCCAAATGTGGCCTAACCATCGTTCTATACAGCTGCATCATCAGACTCCAGCTTTTATACTCTATACCCCGTCCTATAAAGGCAAGCATACATAAGAACATAAGAAATAGGAGCAGGAGTAGGCCATCTAGCCCCTCGAGCCTGCCCCGCCATTCAATAAGATCATGGCTGATCTGACGTGGATCAGTACCACTTACCCGCCTGATCCCCATAACCCTTAATTCCCTTACCGATCAGGAATCCATCCATCCGGGCTTTAAACATATTCAGCGAGGTAGCCTCCACCACCTCTGTGGGCAGAGAATTCCAGAGATTCACCACCCTCTGGGAGAAGAAGTTCCTCCTCAACTCTGTCTTAAACCGACCCCCCTTTATTTTGAGGCTGTGTCCTCTAGTTTTAACTTCCTTACTAAGTGGAAAGAATCTCTCCGCCTCCACCCTATCCAGCCCCCGCATTATCTTATAAGTCTCCATAAGATCCCCCCTCATCCTTCTAAACTCCAATGAGTACAAACCCAATCTCCTCAGCCTCTCCTCATAATCCAAACCCCTCATCTCCGGTATCAACCTGGTGAACCTTCTCTGCACTCCCTCCAATGCCAATATATCCTTCCTCATATAAGGGGACCAATACTGCACACAGTATTCCAGCTGCGGCCTCACCAATGCCCTGTACAGGTGCATCAAGACATCCCTGCTTTTATATTCTATCCCCCTCGCAATATAGGCCAACATCCCATTTGCCTTCTTGATCACCTGTTGTACCTGCAGACTAGGCTTTTGCGTCTCATGCACAAGGACCCCCAGGTCCCTTTGCACGGTAGCATGTTTTAATTTGTTTCCATTGAGATAGTAATCCCATTTGTTATTATTTCCTCCAAAGTGTATCACCTCGCATTTATCAACGTTATACTCCATTTGCCATATCCTCGCCCACTCACTCAGCCTGTCCAAATCTCTCTGCAGATCTTCTCCGTCCTCCACACGATTCACTTTTCCACTTATCTTTGTGTCGTCTGCAAACTTCGTTACCCTACACTCCGTCCCCTCCTCCAGATCATCTATATAAATGGTAAATAGTTGCGGCCCGAGTACCGATCCCTGCGGCACGCCACTAGTTACCTTCCTCCAACCGGAAAAACACCCATTTATTCCGACTCTTTGCTTCCTGTCGGATAGCCAGTCCCCAATCCACTTTAACACACTACCCCCAACTCCGTGTGCCCTAATCTTCTTCAGCAGCCTTTTATGGGGCACCTTATCAAACGCCTTTTGGAAATCCAAAAACACCGCATCCACCGGTTCTCCTCCATCAACCGCCCTAGTCACATCTTCATAAAAATCCAACATGTTCGTCAAGCACGACTTTCCCCTCATGAATCCATGCTGCGTCTGATTGATCGAACCATTTCTATCCAGATGTCCTGCTATCTCCTCTTTAATAATGGATTCCAGCATTTTCCCTACTACAGACGTTAAGCTGACCGGCCTATAGTTACCCGCCTTTTGTCTCCTTCCTTTTTTACCATATGCCTTCTTCACCACCTTCTCCACCTGTGTTGCCACCTTCAAGGCTTTGTGGACTTGCACACCTAGGTCCCTCTGTGTTTCTATACTCCTGATGACTCTGCCATTTATTGTATAACTCCTCCCTACATTATTTCTTCCAAAATGCATCACTTCGCATTTATCCGGATTAAACTCCATCTGCCACCTCTCCGCCCAATTTTCCAGCCTATCTATATCCTGCTGTATTGCCCGACAATGCTCTTCGCTATCCGCAAGTCCAGCCATCTTCGTGTCATCCGCAAACTTGCTGATTACACCAGTTACACCTTCTTCCAAATCATTTATATATATCACAAATAGCAGAGTTCCCAGTACAGAGCCCTGCGGAACACCACTGGTCACAGACCTCCAGCCGGAAAAAGACCCTTCGACCACTACCCTCTGTCTCCTATGGCCAAGCCAGTTCTCCACCCATCTAGCCACTTCTCCTTGTATCCCATGAGCCTTAACCTTCTTAACCAACCTGCCATGTGGGACTTTGTCAAATGCCTTACTGAAATCCATATAGACGACATCCACGGCCCTTCCTTCATCAACCGTTTTTGTCACTTCCTCAAAAAACTCCACCAAATTTGTAAGGCATGACCTCCCTCTTACAAAACCATGCTGTCTGTCACTAATGAGATTGTTCCGTTCTAAATGCACATACATCCTGTCTCTAAGAATCCTCTATTCTCTCTCCACTCTATCCAGGCCTTTCAGCATCCCATAAGTTTCATTGAGATCCTCCTTTCATCCTTCTAAACACCCTCGAGTATAGACCCAGAGTCTTCAAACGCTCCTCATACCTCAGATTAATAAAACCAAGGAAACCCCATAGGAAAAGAATAGGATGTCTAGAAGACTAGAATCCCTACAATGCAGAAGGAGGCCAATCAGTCCATCGAGTGCATCGGCTGCAATCCCACCCAGGCCCTAACCCCGTAACCCCACAAATTTATCCCATCAATCCCTTTAACCTACACATCCCGGGACACGAAGGGGCAATTTAGCATGGCCAATGCACCTAACCCGCACATCTGTGGACTGTGGGAGGAAACCGGAGAACCCAGAGGAAGCCCACGCAGACACAGGGAGAACGTGCAAACTCCACACAGACAGTGGCCCAATTTGGGAATTGAACCCGGGTCCCTGGCACTGTGAGACAGCAGTGCTAACCCACTGTGCCACCGTGACACAAGTGGTCTTTTCCCATTTCCCGCACCGTGATCCTTTGCTCACTTCACCTGGGTAAGTCTTCATCCCCTGTACATTTGATGCAGCCATCAGCTGAGAGTTCAAATATCAGTGTGATTGCTGGTGTAAGTGAGACTGGAGAGTGAGTGAGCGGCTAGTCTGATGAGTGACCTAGTTTACAGCTGAATGCAACTAAACACGGGACAAATTACCCTCGCCTGTTCCAGCGTGGCCTAATTTGCAATCTAGGAAACACTTCTTGGCACAGTCAAGAAAATAAATTGGTTGGAGCAAGTCTCTTAACAAAAGCAGTCATGTTTGCCCAGCAGGAGTAATTATAGACTCACTCTGTACTGAAACCCAAACGAAGGTATAATCTACACCACATGCAGAAACCAAGTGCCAGTGTGGGTTAGCACACAACACAATAAGTTGCAAATCTTCAGACAATTGATTTGTCTACAGACTGCAGCACTCAACTATGAAGACACCCTTGGCACAGGGGATTAGAATGCTGCTGTGACTGGTGGTTGGCAATGTGCCATCACTAACTGGCTTTG
Source organism: Mustelus asterias (assembly GCF_964213995.1). Lineage (NCBI taxonomy): Eukaryota > Metazoa > Chordata > Chondrichthyes > Carcharhiniformes > Triakidae > Mustelus > Mustelus asterias. The sequence continues at coordinate 32,740,279 of NC_135821.1, forward strand.
TCTTCAGCATTGTGTCAATCTTTTTGGCATTGCCATTGTTAGTCACCCTAATGAGGTAGCGAGGGTTCATGTTTGCCTATCAATGCATAATTAAATATATAAATGATTTTGCAACGGGGACGAAGTAGAAATGGTTGAAAGCTTCGAGTTTTTAGGTGTCCAAATCACAGCAACCTGTCCTGCTCCCCCCATGCCGACACTATAGTTAAGAAAGCCCACTAATGCCTCTACTTTTTCAGAGGATTAAGGAAATTTGGCATGTCAGCCACGACTCTCACCAACTTTTACAAATGCACCATAGAAAGTATTCTTTCTGGTTGTATCACAGCTTGGTATGGCTCCTGCTCTGCTCAAGACTGCAAGAAACTACAAAAGGTCGTGAATGTAACCCAATCCATCACGTAAACCAGCCTCCCATCCATTGGCTCTGTCTACACTTCCTGCTACCTTGGAAAAGCAGCCAGCATAATTAAGGACCCCATGCACCCCGGATATTCTCTCTTCCACATTCTTCCACCAGGAGAAAGACACAAAAGTCTGAGGTCACGTACCAACCGACTCAAGAACAGATTCTTCTCTGCTGCCATCAGACTTTTGAATGGACTTACCTTGTATTAAGTTGATCTTTCTCTACACCCTAGCTATGACTGTAACACTACATTCTGCACTCTCTCTTTTCCTTCTCTATGAACAGTATGCTTTGTCTGTATAACGTGCACAAGAAACAATACTTTTCACTTCATACTAATACACATGACAATAATAAATCAAATCAAAAATCAAATCAAAGCTAACCAATTGAACTAGACACTAAGAGAGAAGCTTGGTTAGTGTAGCTATATACATTGTTTTGCTATTTTCTTTTTATATTTCCCTCATCTCCTGAAGACCCTGGCTTTTGTGAATATTTGGTTTCATGGGTACCTTACCCCCCAATGGTCACTCTTCCTGTTGGGGTTTAGTGTATTAGGATGGTCTAGTTGACATCCATATCACTAGCAATCATTGTCATATCATCAATGTGCTTCACATTACAGTTCTGTCTTTGTTATAAATTAAAATAATATAGACACAATGGGCGGGTTTTCCAGCCGTGCTCAGCCTGAGATCGGAAAATCCCATCTGAGGTCAATGTACCTTTGCATGGTTCGTGTCCCGCCCGATTCCCCTGGCAGGTGGGACTGGAAAATTCCACCCAATTGGTTTAAATCACCTTTTCAAAAGTCGTGGCCAGAATTCTGCGGCCTCCCATCAACGGGTTTCTCTGCAGCGACAGTCAACGTGCTGTTTGCTAGTGGCGGGAGCTTCTGGTTTCCCATCGTAGCCACCTCACGCTGCCGGGAAACCCGCAACAGGGCCGTGCTGCTAGCAGGGCCAGGGAATCCGTCACCAGCAAACAGCCAGAGAATTCCGGCCCTGGCTTTTCCTTGTGGCAGGTAGAGTCATTGAAGATAGTTTTCATCATAATTCTGGCTCAGAAAAACTATAAAAACAACTCATATCTGTGTAGAATCTTTGATTTTGTAAAGCATCCCAAGGTGCTTAAAACAGGCACACCATCCAAAAGCATCTGACACTGCCTCATGGAAGGTGTTAGAATCGATTACCAAAAGATCATTCAAAAACATAGATTTTAATGAGTGTCTTAAAGGAAGAAGGCAAAGTAGAGAGGTGGCAAGGTTTAGGGAGGGAATTCCAGAGTGTCGAGTCAAGGCAGCTGAAGGTACATTCTCCATTGGTAAATGGTTAAAATTGGGGATGTTCACGAGGCTGGAGTTAGGAAAACGGAGAGTTGTGGGACTGAGAGAGATTACAGACAAAGGGAGGGGCAAGGCCATGGAGGGATGTGAAAACAAGGTTGAGTATTCTAAAATCGCGACACAGCTGGACTGGGAGGCAATGTAAGCCAGAGAGGACAGAGGTGACAGGTGAATGGGAAAAGCATTGACAGGAAGTAAAAGCATGGTACAAAAATCTCTCATCTCTGATTGGCAATTGGTTCAAACAATTGGATGGTGAAAAAAAATTAGGAAGGTCTGCATCCATCAGGGGAGAGCCCAATGGGAAACCATAAAATCCTGCGGCTCGCAAACAGCACACTGACTGTTGCTGCAGAGGAAGCCATTGATGGCAGGCTGGAAAATTCTGGCCAGAATTTTTGAGAAGGTGATTTTCAAAAGAAAAAGGCAATAAGAAATGCCATGTTTTTCCTGAAAAATAAAGAATTTGTTGATGTTAAAGCCCAATAATGTGAAAGGACTTGAAGAAGCCACCTTTGCAGCCCTCATTAAATTCCAGGTCAGGCAGGTTTGGGTAAGAGGCTGTGATACTCTGCATGGATGGGCTATTGGGCTTTTAAGATTAATATTTTGCCAATTGTAGTGATTGTGGTGCCTGCCTCTTTAAGACAGCACAGCAGAAGAGGGTCACCTGACTTGAGGGACCAATGGGGACCAAGAGCGGGTGGTCACCCCAGAGGGTGGAGTCCTCTCTGGGGCAGAATACATCTGGAAGCCGTGTAGTAAGCACGTCAGTACTGGAGCAGCTGGGCAGACTGCTCTAGGGCAACCTAGGGCTGCAAACACCTGGACCAAGTTTCTCTGTATCAATAAATACCTTTATGTTTCTAACGAAGCTGGAAGTATATTGACGACACCAAAGCATCAGACTATTACACTAATAATAATTGAAGTGAACAGATAATGCTGTATCCAGTTGCAAGGTTGTGTTTACTGGGGGCTTATCCAATAACTCTGACTAATTTCTATCCTGTCCTCATCCAAGAAACTCTGACCCCACTCAGACTGAGATCAGTGTGGACAGGATCGAATCTGCACGCTTCTTGATTTGAATGATTCAGTCTTTCGCTGGGAGTACAGTATGTACATCCAGGTCAGATACACACTCACTTTCTTTGTGTATATCTGACTGGTAAGCAAGGAAAGCAGATGTAGTTGATTATAAATGTCTGAAAACAATTAATATCAGACGGAAAAGGCTGAGATATCACAACAAACAGCAGAATCAGCATTAAAATCCATCAGAGATAAGAGTTAAGGTTAACTCTACCGATTCAGGCATGTTAAAATGAGGAAGTTTAATACTCACTGGCTCTCCCTTCTCCCCTTGTAGACACTGGAAATAAAGAAGGAAAGGTCAGTCAGCTTGTCCATCGGGGATTTTACAGGATACAGGAGGGGGGAAGCGGGTGCAGGGTGACTGGTTCCGAGCTCGAAGGCAGCAATGAGGCTGCAGCATGCGCCTGCCCAGGAGGCCTGGGACCGGACCTCAGGATGGATCTAAATACCATGGGCCAGCTGTCAGCGGCAGGCGTGCCTTCAGAGACTTTCTGCAGCACCAAGTCTCAGGGCAGCCAATCGCATGATCGAGCAATGGCCTCAGGTGAATGCTGGGGGGAAGGAGAGGCCAGGGGGGCTGGGGTGGAGAGATTGTAATCGCAGCCAGCACAGGCCAGAATTCCTGTGGAAGGAGGGAGAAGCAACGCTGTTCCCCCACACTGAATTCTGTAAATGTGTCAGTAATCTGATCTGTGAGGGAACTGTAAGCTCGCTTTGAACACACTTTTCACCGACTCCTCCTCAACTGATTATTTAAATCAGGAACGATCATAGAAATCATAGAAACCCTACAGCACAGAAAGAGGCCATTCGGCCCATCGGGTCTGCACTGACCCCGGCCCTACCCCCATATCCCTACATATTTTACCCGCTAATCCCTCTAATCTACGCATCCCAGGACAGTAAGGGGCAATTTTAGCATGGTCAATCAACCTAACCCGCACATCTTTGGACTGTGGGAGGAAACCCACGCAGACACGAGGAGAATGTGCAAACTCCACACAGACAGTGACCCGAGCCGGGAATCGAACCCAGGTCCCTGGAGCTGTGAAGCAGCAGTGCTAACCACTGTGCTACCGTGCTACCTGTGCTACCGCAGGGTCTTTCGCTCTCAACTCTGGGATCTAGCTTCCAGTTCTCCAGGCTTTTTGTCATCTGAAACCTGGTAACCACAGACAGACTAAATAAAAGCCTTATATTCCCAAGTGGGACACATGATTGTACATTCCACTGTATGAAGTTCTCCCGAACCAAACCTTTTCAATTCCCTCTCACTCTTCACGTTATAAAACCCTAATGTGAGTGATTAGGAAGTGTTTGTGATCCATTGGGATTCCACACAGTGGGAAGTAATGAGAGAGACAGTTGGCCTTTTGGTTCTGAAGCATCGCTACTCTGTACAGAGACAGTTAAACCTGTTGCTCCCAAGATCCTGAAATATCAATTGTAGATTCCTGACAGTGATGAATACAGGAGATTAATTGTTACTTACCATTGCACAGCCTTCACCCTGGAGGGAAAATATAAAAAAAAATTGTGTAAATATGAAACACTTGCAAAATCAAAACTGTATCCTTTCGGCATTGTACAAGTCTCAAAAACCTTCAAGAGGTCCTGATCTCAGCTGACATCTAGAGGGCAGCACCGGCCAGAAGAATGATACCTCCTCATTGAACATGTGCTTTGTCCACTTCTTAGTAGCTAGCAGCAGAATGACATGAGAATAGATCTCTGAGCAGATCACATGTCCACACGCTAGACCAGAGATTGGACCGTGATAATGGTGTGGGGGGCGGGGGGGGGGGGGGGGGGGGGGGAGGGGGGGAGAACCAGGAGGACGAGCAATCAAATGATGTCTTAAAGAGCCTGCCTGGTCAGCAGCAGTGGGCACACGGACTGCCCTCAGTGCTCTCAACTATGCAGAGATAAAATCAGTCAGGGTTCCTGCTCCTGATCACTGCCCAGCGACCACTGCTTGGTAGTGCATGTGTGAGATGGGACCAGGGTTGCAATCCCCAGTTGAATAGCTTTCCAGCATTGGTAGATGCACAGACAAAATGACCGTACCTTTTATTCAAAAATATAAGACAAGAAATAGGAACAGGAGTAGCGCTGGGAGGCACGATGGCACGGTGGTTAGCACTGATGTCTCACAGCGTCAGGGACCTGGGTTCAAGTCCAACCTTGGGTGACTGAGTGGAGTTTGCACATTCTCCCCATGTCTGTATGGGTTTCCTCCGGGTGCTCCGGTTTCCTCCCAAAGGCCAAAGATGTGTAGGTTGGATGGATTAGCAATGGGAAATGTATGGAGTTATGGGGATAGAGTGGGGGAGAGGACTTGGGTAAGTTACTCTGTCAGAGTCGGTACAGACTCGATGGGCCGAATGGCTTCCTACTGCACTATAGGGATTCTATGATCCTAGACCATTTGGCCCATCGAGCCTGCTCTCCATTCAATATGACGAGGCTGATCTTCAGTTTCAACTTTTCCTCCCGTTCCCCATATCCATTAATTCCCTGTGAAACCAAAACCTGTCTATCCCAGTCTTAAATATATTCAACAATGGAGCACCCAGAGCCCTCTGGGGAAGAGAATTCCAAAGATTCACAACCCTTTGAGTGAAATAATTTCCCATCTCAGTCCTAAACAATGGTTCACTTATCCTGAGACTGTGTCCCCATGTTCAGGATTCCGCAGCCAGGGGCAACAATCTCCCAGTGTCTAACCTGTCAAACACATGCTGAATCTTGAATGTTCCAAGGTGGAATGGTGTTGCAATGGAAAGCAAAGTGAGTTAGTAACGCTTTGGAATATGATCAAAGTGATGAAATACTATCCGTGCTTAATTGTAGAGGTCCAAAAATGAAGAAAGTTGGGCAGTTTCAGGGCAGTTCGTTAGCTGGGAAAATGGGGTTTCGGATCTGGCACTGGTTGATAATTTTACTCATTGTACCAGTGGTGTTGGCCATGGAGAAACACCACACTGGGACAGTGCTCGGTGCTCTTCTGCCACTCGTAGTAATGCCCGTGTGTTAGCCACTGAACAGGGGTAGCTCTTTAAGTCAGAAGGTTGTCAGCTGAAAGCACATTGCAGACACTTGAATTCACAATCTAGACTGACAATGCTGAGTGCTGCACTGTCAGAGGAACCGGCTTTCAGATGAGACATTAAGTGGGGGCCTTCTGAGGTGGATACAAAGGCTGCCATGATGTGATATTAAATAATAGTCAGGTTGTACTCCTGGCATCCTTACCAATATTCTTCCCTTGAACAACACCACTAAAGCAGATTATGAGGTCATTTACCGCATTGCTATTGGTGGGATCTTCCTGTGAATAATTGGCTGCCGAGTCTCCTCCGTCACAACAGTGACTGCACGTTGAAAGTACTTCAGTAGCTGCATAGCACCTTGAGACACCTTGGGTACATGAGAGGCGCAATAGAAATTGGGTGGGACAGACAGAGTGTGTTGACTTCCCGGTACCAGTTATTTGGGGGACAGCGTTTCAGATTTCTCATATTTCTGGTGTGAAATAGTGCTCCCATTTCATTGCTTTCATTTTAAGATTATGGGCCAGATTTTTGTGGTTGGAAGTTGAGTTGGGAAACATCCTGACTCAGCCGACCTGTATTCTTTACGAAGGCCCCAGCCTGCTGTATTTTCATTCTGTGGAGGCGGGGGTGGAATGGAGTTGGGCAGACCGCCTTTGGAAAGAGGCCTGAGGTGGCAACAGAGGTGAGCGGTGAGATTAGCAGGCTGGAAAATCCACCTCCACCCATTGGGACACTGGCACAGTTTTAATAATGAATGTCAGGCTCTGAAACCCTCACCTCTCATTCTCCTCCCTCCCCACCTCAAATGTCACCAAGCCTCTGCATATCCCATGTCCCCTCAATTCCCCAGGCCTGTCTGTACTACTTCATATCCCCCATAACCCCCTCCCTCCATGTCTGTGATGCATCCTTCATAACCACTCACCCTGTATCACGATGGGCTACAGGAGCCATGTCTTTGAAATGGGTTTTAGAAAATCAATTTCTAACAATGTAATAGAGCTTTCATTCAAAGATTGACATTGAAAATGTTCTCCTTCAAAAAAGCTATTAAAAATATTCTGAAGCTATGAATTTGTAAAGAAAGCATCTATTTCAAAAACCACATCAAAGGCACGTAATTTTTAATAGCCTCTTGAAGCTGTCAATCAAACTGTCTAAACAGCCCACTGCTGAGACAAGTGGTTGTGTAGCTTTTTGAAACTCAGCCAAGGATTCATGAAGGATGTAGCTGTTAGAGGGTGAGAGAACGTTAGTGAAGATGGAGTTTGGGAGAGGGGTTGAGACACAGACAGAGTGGAAGAGTCTTCGATTAATGTTAGATAACTTTTGCAAAAGAATTTGAAGCAAGGTGATAATATTGCCAGTTATTGCCAGTGAATGTTTATCACTTAAAACTGAACAGTGAGGCTGCATTCCAATTTCCAACATCCGTGAGATGGGGAAAAAAGACAGAGACAGTTCTGAGACAGATGGGTGACTTGAAAAGGGGGATTGAGGATGATGTTAAGAGAAGGGCAGGGGCATTATTCCCACCCACAGACACACACACACCCAACACATACAAACATCTACACTGGGAGGAGTGGGCCATTCGGCCCCTCAAGCCTACTCTATTTCAATTAGATTATGGCTGATCTGAAAGATCACCAGCCCACCATATCCCACCAGCACCCCCACAGACACACCCCACCCCCCCTCTCACAGACATCCCACCACCCCTCCCCCACACTCACCACCCCTCCCACAGACCCACACACCACCTCTCCCACACACTCACCACCCCTCCCACAGACACACCCCACCACCCCTCCCCCACACTCACCACCCCTCCCACAGACCCACACACCACCCCTCCCACACACTCACCACCCCTCCCACAGACACACCCCACCACCCCTCCCACACACTCACCACCCCTCCCACAGACACACCCCACCACCCCTCCCACACACTCACCACCCCTCCCACAGACACACCCCACCACCCCTCCCACACACTCACCACCACCCCTCCCACAGACACACTCACCACCCCTTCCACACACTCACCACCCCTCCCACAGACACACTCACCATCCCTCCCACACACTCACCACCACCCCTCCCACAGACACACTCACCACCACCCCTCCCACAGACACACTCACCACCCCTCCCACACACTCACCACCCCTCCCAAAGACACACTCACCACCCCTCCCACACACTCACCACCCCTCCCACACACTCACCATCACCCCTCTCACAGACACACTCACCACCCCTCCCACACACTCACCACCACCCCTCTCACAGACACACTCACCACCCCTCCCACAGACACACTCACCACCCCTCCCACACACTCACCACCACCCCTCCCACACACTCACCACCACCCCTCTCACAGACACACTCACCACCCCTCCCACAGACACACTCACCATCCCTCCCACACACTCACCACCACCCCTCCCACAGACACACTCACCACCCCTCCCACAGACACACTCACCACCCCTCCCACACACTCACCACCACCCCTCTCACAGACACATTCACCACCCCTCCCACACACTCACCACCACCCCTCCCACAGACACACTCACCACCCCTCCCACACACTCACCACCACCCCTCTCACAGACACATTCACCACCCCTCCCACACACTCACCACCACCCCTCCCACAGACACACTCACCACCCCTCCCACACACTCACCACCACCCCTCTCACAGACACACTCACCACCCCTCCCACAGACACACTCACCACCCCTCCCACACACTCACCACCACCCCTCCCACAGACACACTCACCACCCCTCCCACACACTCACCACCACCCCTCTCACAGACACATTCACCACCCCTCCCACACACTCACCACCACCCCTCCCACAGACACACTCACCACCCCTCCCACACACTCACCACCACCCCTCTCACAGACACATTCACCACCCCTCCCACACACTCACTACCACCCCTCCCACAGACACACTCACCACCCCTCCCACACACTCACCACCACCCCTCTCACAGACACACTCACCACCCCTCCCACACACTCACCACCACCCCTCTCACAGACACATTCACCACCCCTCCCACACACTCACCACCACCCCTCCCACAGACACACTCACCACCCCTCCCACACACTCACCACCACCCCTCTCACAGACACATTCACCACCCCTCCCACACACTCACCACCACCCCTCCCACAGACACACTCACCACCCCTCCCACACACTCACCACCACCCCTCTCACAGACACATTCACCACCCCTCCCACACACTCACCACCACCCCTCCCACAGACACACTCACCACCCCTCCCACACACTCACCACCACCCCTCTCACAGACACACTCACCACCCCTCCCACAGACACACTCACCACCCCTCCCACACACTCACCACCACCCCTCCCACAGACACACTCACCACCCCTCCCACACACTCACCACCACCCCTCTCACAGACACATTCACCACCCCTCCCACACACTCACCACCACCCCTCCCACAGACACACTCACCACCCCTCCCACACACTCACCACCACCCCTCTCACAGACACATTCACCACCCCTCCCACACACTCACCACCACCCCTCTCACAGACACACTCACCACCCCTCCCACAGACACACTCACCACCCCTCCCACAGACACACTCACCACCCCTCCCACAGACACACTCACCACCCCTCCCACACACTCACCACCACCCCTCCCACAGACACACTCACCACCACCCCTCCCACAGACACACTCACCACCCCTCCCACACACTCACCACCACCCCTCACAGACACATAACGATCCCCACCCACCACAGACATGCAGACCCACCACCGCCCCACAGAAAGACATGCACCTACCAACCCCCAGACAGGCTCAGAGACCCTCCATCACCCCCCAGACACACACCCATCCACCATCCCCACAGACATGCACACACACTCACCACCTCCACACACACACACACACTCAGACTCACAAGCTCACACTCCACACACACACACAAAATTATCCAAAACAGGTCGACTGTCACAATCTCAAACCTTTGAGTTTCCCTCTGACAATGTGAGATCACTGAAACCACTGAATAATCAGTATTGTGTATCTCATTGTTGTTGGTTATTGAATTACAATCAAAAACCCACATTACTCAGCCTGCCCCACTCTGTACCCCGGCCAAGCAACAACAACTTGCATTTACATAGTACCTTTACCATAGCAAAATGTCTCAAATCGCTTCACAACATTTGACACCAGCCATGCAAGGAGGTCATTAGGATTGGTGACCCAAAGCCTTTGACTAAGGTGGGTTGATTCTTTCTCACTTTCACCTTTGCTTCCGTCATTGTAAGTTGATGCTCTCTTTCAGTTCCAGTTTCTAAAGTTTAAAACTTTTCTCCCTTTCTTTTGCTTCTAATTCAAGTTGTTTCATTTGCAATTGAATTCTAGCCAATTCCAATGGTTCTGTGTCTGTGTCTCTGGCAAATGTAAATGCTGCGCTCTCACTGAGGTTAACTCTGCCTTCCTCACACCTTCAGTTACAGTCAACTGCAGTTTGTTCACCAGCTCCAAAAGCCTTGTTTTAACCACCATTTGTAAACCACTCTGAGTGACTTCTTCCACACCTGGGAAATCTTTAGCCATTGAAAGAGCCATTTCCACAAGGCACTTCCTATTTCAACTAACCGAATGCAACATCTGAAAGAAAGAACTAATACCTCAACACCCACTGTCTTTGAGTTCAATAATCCGAAACCAAACAAGGAATTACAGTTTTTAATCCCGGCTAAAGCCCCCAATTTTTGTTAGGGTGCAGGACCAGGACCCAGAGGTATATTATGAAGCCAGACTAGACTCCAACAATGTTTCTATTTTGGGATTATTGTGAGGAAGGGATGCCTCACCTCAGGAGTGATTCCACTGACAGGTTAGGGAGCATTTTATAAAAACAAGCTTTATTCATAACACAGTAACAATAAAACTCTAACAAAATGGAACAGTTTAAGTCTTAACCATTGAAACAATCTTTAAACATGAAAAGAAACAGCTCTTGATTTCTAACTTATCACTATGTCAGTTCCAAGTAAGCAATGTTTCTCTTATAGACTTAAACCTCACTTTAACTATAGTTAGCAAAACAGAGATATACTTGCTCTGTCTTGGATAACAGCCCTAGAACTTTCAGAGAGCTTCTGCAGAAAAAGAGAGAGAGTCTCCAGACATCTGACTTTAACCAGTTGCAGTCAGCAAGTGCTCTTCTTTAAAATGAAAATGAAACTGTTCTTTCTGCTCCAAGTCTAGCTCCTTCCATTAATCTAATATCACATGGCTCTCTCCCTATATACCTAGCCCATCTTTCTTTACCTTAATCAAAAAAAATCCCATGAAGCTTTCTGCTAAATAAACACTTACATGGCTAAAATGAGTAATTATCCTGCTTTCCAGCATCTGCCGCATTCCCTCCAGACAAACTGACTGCTTGTAACAAAACACTGCAGTTTAAAACAGTCCCCCTTAAACATAAAATTTATTAATAGCACAGTATCATCACATAAGGAGGTAAAGGGAAATGTTGAGGGAGAGAGTTTGATATTTTAGGGCCAATGGTGAAGGAGGTTACAAGAAATGACCAAGGTTGATTCATGGAGATGTTTGAAAACAGGAATGAGAATTTTAAACGTGAGGTGTTGCAACCCAAGCTGAGCCAAAGGGGGAAGTAGGTGTCTTGATGACAAGGAGGATACAGGGTCAGGATTAACTCAGGGTCAAGGCAGAATCAAGAGCCCGTGCCCATAATTGGTAACTCTGATTCATAAAAGAATTGACACCGAGATCTTTCACCAAGGAATTCGATAGTTGAATTAATTGAAGATATCTTAAAGTGCTACTCTCATCAGTTTGTTCTAACTCTAAGCAATGTGGTCCCACTGCATTGTAAAGTTAAAGTTTATTTATTAGTCACAAGTAAGGCTTACATTACTGCAGTGAAGTTACTGTGAAATTCCCCTGTAGGCCTCAAATCTCCCACATCACACTGAGGATTTCACCTGGTCCCCCCACTGACAAAACCCTTCCCAACCCTCAAAACCTCTAATCCCTTCTCCAAGAAAGCAAGGGCAGGTTTTTATTGGAAATTTGTTAATGCTCCTCAGAGCAGCAATGTGGACACTCCATTGCCCCCTTCATCCAGAGCAGTGAAGACTAATACAGTTTTACAGATGGAGACTGTATCTGATGGATTGCTGGAATTTTTGCAAACTCTATTTTATCAGTCTCCAAGGCACATGTCAACATCTAACCACTGCACCAAAAATGTAGCGCCAGGAAATAGTGGCCCATAAAAATTGGACTCCAAACAACAATTGTAAAAATATATGATTCGGCATCAAGATAAATCATCAAGAGTTGAAGGATTGTCAGGTACACTGTAAATAATGTTCATTGTCAGCTCTGTCAGCACTCTGAAGGATGTAGTGAGTTAGGAGGTGAGACACTGCTCCTTATGTCATTTGCTACAATATGATATTTCTTTGTGAACATTAGTGAGTCAATTTGTCAGTGTTTGTTGGTGGTTCAGGATTGGGATAAACTCTACCTGCTCCATGAAGTGCTCTTGCCGAGACATGAACCAATCCCAGCTCTGGGCTCTGCAGCTTCCCCTGGGCAGGAATTCCATTCTTCCACTGAATCTATGGCCAGGATTTTCCGGGTCTCGCCGGTCAACAGACTTTCGGCCCCTCTCCAAACTCGGTCATTTATCACGACTTGCTGCCTCACATTCCCACCTTTCCAGTGTACCGGCTTCCCAGAAATGCTGCCTCACAGCGCCAGGGACCCCGGGTTCGATTCCCGGCTTGGGTCACTGTCTATGCGGAGTCTGCATGGGTTTCCTCCGGGTGCTCCCGTTTCCTCCCACAGTCCGAAAAACGTGCTGGTTAGGTGCATTGGCCGTGCTAAATTCTCTCTCAGTGTACCCGAACAAGCGCCGGAGTGTGGCGATTAGGCGATTTTCACAGTAACTTCATTGCAGTGTTAATGTAAGCCTACTTGTTAGACTAATAAATAGACTTAAACAGACTCAGAGTTGCACTCTTGGAGTTTGGATTGGTTATTCAAGGTCAGGGAATGGAGTTAACTGTTTGTGAGAATCTGGGAAGTGGTTAAGCTCTGCTTTTTCCTTAGGGTTTAAAACAATGCACAACTTGGTGGTTATTTAATAAAATACAAAAAAACACCATAATAAGTAAATCACTTAATGAAGTAATTATTTAAAACACATTATGGTGGCAGGACAGGTGATGTGTCAAGGCTGCATCATGTGGGACATACTGAATAACACTGTGATCCAGGGCAACATCTGCAATAAGTGTCTGCAACTTGAGGAACTTTGCATCAGAGTCACTGAGCTGCAGGCTGGGGTGTGGACACTGCGACACATCAGGGAGGGAGAGAATTACCCAAATACTTTGTTTCAGGAGGCAGTCACACCCCTTCAGATAAGACATTTTAGATTGGAAAGTGAACAGGGACAGGAGGGAGTGACTGCAGCTGAGGCAGGTACAGGGACGCAGGGAGCAGGAGGGTAAGAGAGTCAGCCTCTGTATCTATTCAACAGGTTTGAGGTTCTTTCAACTTGTTTGGATGAGATTGGGGACTGCAGGGAGGATGATCTGACTGCCCATCACACTGAGGTACAGGAAGCCATTCCAGTGGGGAGAGCACATAAGAATGTAGTGATAGTCGGGGACAGTATAGTGAAGGCCATTGACACTTTTCTGTGCAGCAAGGAGCCAGAGTCTAGATGGCTGTGTTGCCTGCTCGGTGACAGGGTTCGGGACACCTGCTCTGGGCTGGAGAGGAGCTTGCAGTGGGAGCGGGAGGATTCTGCTCTCATAGCCCATATAGACCAATGACATAGATAGAATGAGGAAAGAGATTCTGCATTGAGAGCTTGAGGAGCTCAACACAAAGTTAATCCACAGAATCTCCAAGGTTATAATCTCTGGATTATTACCTGAGCCGTGTGCAGTTTGGCATAGGGAAGATAAAATTAGAGAGATGAATGTGTGGCTCAAAGACTGGAGTGGGAGAAGTGGGTTTCAGTTCATGGGGCACTGGCATCAGTACCGGGAAAAGTGGAAGCTGTACCTTTGAGATGACCTACATCTGAACCATATTGGGAGCAGTGTCCTTACAAACCATATAACCAAAGAAGGGGAGAGGGCTTCTAAATTAATAGAGGGACAGGTGGTTCTGTAGAGAGGAAACAAAGGCTTACAAAGCACAAGGATATGGCAGCATCACAAAGGCAGCTATTCAGGTAATGATACCCAGAGTGTGACAGGAAGGGGCAGTGTGTACAGACATAAAAAACAGCAGCAAGGAGTGTCAAAGGGGGAAGGAATGGTAAAAAGACCAAATTAATGGCTGTTAACTTAAATACACATAGTATTCGGCTCAAAATAAATTAATTGATAGCACAAATTGAGGTTAATGGGTCTGATCTTACAGTCATTCCACAGACATGGTTACAAGGAGATCAAAGTAGGAACTAAATATTCAGGGGTCCGTGACTTTTCATAAGGACAGGCAGGAAGGAAAGGGTGGTGGGTTAGCTTTGTTAGTACGAGGGTGAAGTAAGTACAATAGCGAGTGCAGCACGGTGGCACAGTGGTTAGCACTGCTGCCTCACAGCACCAGGGATGCAAGTTCAATCCTGACCGAATGTCATTGTCGTGTGGAGTTTGCACATTCTCCTCGTGTCTGCGTGGGTTTCCTCCGGGTGCTCTGGTTTCCTCCCACAGTCCAAAGATGTGCGGGCTAGGTTGATTGGCCATGATGAATTGCCCCTTAGTGTCAGGGGGATTAGCAGGGTAAATATGAGGGGTTACGGGGATAGAGCCTGAGTAGGGTTGTTGTCAGTGCAAGCTCGATGGGACGAATGGTCTCTTTCTGCACTGTAGAGATTCTAAGATTCTAAGAAATGTTCCTGGATCCATACAGGTGGAGGTAAGAAATAACAAGGGCAAGAAGACACTGGTCAGAATAGTTTGTTGGCCCCCTAACAGTAACTATACTGTGGGATGGAGAATGAATCAGGAGGTAATATGGCCATGTTAAAAAAGGCAGTAAATAAATCATGGGTGATTTTAATCTTCATATGAATTGGGACAATTAATTTGGTAGAGGACGCCATGTGGAACAATTCATAGAGTGTATTCGAAACAGTTTCCTAGAACAACATGTTCTGGATCCAACCAGGGATCAGGCTATTTTGGATCTGGTAATGTATAATGAGGCAGGTTTAATAAACAATCTCAGAGTAAAAGATCCCCTCGGAAACAGTGACCACAACATGGCAGAACTTAGCATTCAGTTTGAGAGTGAGAAATCTGGGTCAGAAACAATTGTGCTGAACTTAAATAAGGGCAATTATAAAGTAGTGAGAGCAGAGTTGGCTGGAGTCGACGGGGAACGGAGTCCAGCAGGAAAGACGCTGTTCTGAAAATAGCTTGTGACTCGCAACAAAGATATATCCCAGTGAGCAAGAAGGATTCTCGGACAACTATGGTTAGCCGAGGAAGTTAAGGATGGTACTTAGAATCATAGAAGCCTACAGCGCAGAAAGAGGCCATTCGGCCCATCGAGTCTGCACCGACCACAATCCCATCCAGGCCCTATCCCCATATCCCTACATATTTACCCACTAATCCCTCTAACCTATGCATCCTGGGACACTGAGGGGCAATTTAGCATGGCCAATCAACCTAGCCCACACATCTTTGGACTGTGGGAGGAAACCGCAGCACCTGGAGGAAACCCACGCAGACACAGGGAGAATGTGCAAACTCCACACAGACAGGGACCCAAGCTGGGATTCAAACCCAGGTCCCTGGAGCTGTGAAGCAGCAGTGCTAACCACTGTGCTACCGTGCCGCCCCTGCTAACCACTGTGCTACCGTGCCGCCCCTGCTAACCACTGTGCCACCGTGCCGCCCCTGCTAACCACTGTGCCACCGTGCCGCCCCTTTAGTGAGAAACTAAAAGAAAACAACATACAATGTGGCAAAGATTAGTGGTAAACCAGAGGATTGGGAAAGTTTAAAAACCAATCAAAGGTGACCAAAAAATAATAAAAAGGGAGAAGCTAAATGATGA